>NC_056737.1:21953080-22256830 GCF_019279795.1 Protopterus annectens | reverse complement strand
CATGGCCTCCCGTTTGTCCTTCCTCCTCCAAAAGCCATGTTGACCGCAGATGCATCCCTGTTAGAGTGGGGTAGGCATTATTTGGTATGGACAGTTCAAGGCACATGGTCCCATAAACAGACCAGTTTGCATGTAAATGTTCTAGAGGTGAGAACGGTGCTTTTAAAGTTGTAGGCCCTTCAGAACTCTCTTCACTAGGAACTATTGCTATTCAGACAGACATGTCAGTAGTCTGGTACATCAACAAATGGGTGAAGCAGATCTTATCCTCTGTGCCGAGAAGCAATGAAAATTTGGCAATGGGCAATCTCCGCCAGCTGCTTTCTAGTAGCGATGCACATACCGAGTAAATCCAACATATTGGCAGACAAGTTCAGCAGGACCATTCTAAGTCCTCAAGTGGTCTCTGTCAGTCAATGGAGACGACACATGTGGTCAACCGTGCTGTGACCTGTTTGCTTCTCCCCTCGATAACAAATGAAGCAGGTTCTTTGCCCTAATTCACCTCGAGGGAGTCGCCACAAGATTCTGTAGTCCATGTTTGGCCCTCCGGTCTCTTTTATGCTTACCCTCTTCTACCTCTAGTATCCAGGTTTCTTTTGAAAGCCAGTTGTTTGAAGAGCAAAGTAATCCACATTGCCCCCTTCTGGCCTCTGCAAGTGTGGATTCCCTTCCTGTGGTCTCACCTAGTAAGTCCTCCATGGATAGTGGATCCCAGTCCAGATCTCTTGTCACACCTGTCAGGGATGGAATGATTCATCTGGACATTACAGGCATCAAAGATGACAGCATGATTTCTCCAGTTTCAGTAATAGCTATACATTCCAGGCTTTCATGTCCATTTCGAATCCTCTATTCTTCCCACAAACCTTCAACTAAACAGATTTATTTTTATTTATTTATCTTATTTTACAGTTTTTTTTTACCGGGAGAGTTCATTGGGCCAAGAAGAGCCTGTTTTCAGTGGAGTCCCGGGGAAAAAAGCAAGAGCTTATGAAAAAGATTTTCTTTATGGGAACATCAAAAATACATTGATCCGTTTACTGTTCCAGCCCGAAATATTTTAGATTTCCTTGTCTCTGTTGTTCATACTGGGGCAAGTTTCTCTACCATTAAAGTACAGTTAGCAGCGATCTCCAACTACCACAGTGACAATAAGGCGTCGTCTTTAGCTTCAGCTAAGCTGTGCAAGGCCTTCTTAAAAGGTTCATTTTTGTTAAGACCTCCAGTTTGAGATCCCACTCCACCTTTGGATTTAACTTTAGTATCGCAATCTTTAGTACATCCTCTATTCGAGCCCTCAGCTAAAGTAGACCTTTAGTTTTTATTTTGGAAACCTGGCTTTTTGGTAGTAATTACTTCAGCTAGATGAGTTTCATAACTCTAAGGACTCTATTCAGAACCACGTTATTTAGTTTTTCACAAGGATAGGGTTATCCTGTGCACTTATCCTTCCTTTCTACTTAAAGTAGTCTGTGAATCAAACTCCAGTTTTACTTCCAAAATTTGAGAATAAAGGAGAATAGAACCATCTTTGTTTTTACTTGCAAAGAACCAAGGAGTTTAGAAAAACAGATCAGTTGTGCGTTTCCTTTTCTAGCACCAAGAAAGGAAAAGCAGATGTTCTACGTATGTCACTGTTGCAGTCATCATTTGTGGGTTATCCCTGCTGGGTAGCCCTTGGTCAGCCCAAATACCAGAGTCGAGTTTTTCTCCTGCGCCGGCTGCTTTCGCCTGTGGACTGACTTCAGGTCATCAGTGGTATAAAGGAGCGCAGCTGGACCATTACATCAGTCTTTCTTGCCATGGAGCATGAAGCAAAAGCAGTTTGCGTGTATGCCGATCGGTCGTTGCTAGAGAGGAAGTTGAATCTGAAAATGACTAAAGCTAAGTACCCTGTTGGGGACCTTTTTCTTGCACTAACCGATGTCTGAAAAAGTAAATTGTCTCCGCTGTGGAAAACAAGTACCACACTGAGACTTCCATACTTTGTGCGTTACTTGTCTAGGCCCAGACAACGACGTCCCCCATTGTTGGTTCTGTGCACTTTTCAATTCTAGGACTATTCACCGTAGAGCTGAATTTGTAGCAAGGCATTTTCAAGTAGTTCCTTGCATTACTAAATGGCATCCATTGGTCAGCAGTCTGTGGATATTCCCATAAAACAAAAAGATAAAGAAAGAAACAGACCACAAAAACTTAAGCCTTCAGATGAACCATCCCAGAAGCAAGTCATCAGTTCTCAGGAATTCAGTGAGACGCATTCGCAGCCTCTGATGCCCAACTTGTTTCCTTCGCAGGCCTCTACCGAGACCCTTTTGAATTCTGGTATGCCGCTGGGAAATGCTTCATCATCCGATCCCCCAGTTGTCTCCATTTCTGTTGGGTCTGGAGCCACTACGCAGGCACTGGCTTCCGAGGAGTTTCTTCGCACAACCGATTCAAGGCAAAAAACGATGTCTTCGCTTTTGACTAGCGCATCCCAAAGACAAACGGATTTACTGAGGTCTAAAAGCAAGACCACATCAATGAAAACAGTCTCTAGTGTTCATCTTACTCCTCCTCCACCACCTCAGACACGGTTACTGAAAATGGCGGAGGACCTCATCGCTTTCATCAGGGGTAGCCATACCACTCCTAAAGGAAAGAGGGAAACTTCCCCTGGATAAAGACCGCTTGTTTGGATCAAAAGCAGAGGAGTCAACTTCTCACCTCCTTTGAGGATTCTGATGCAGAGGAATCTACTCCCCCACCCCACCCCCCAAGACTCATTTGGGGAAACCCTGCATACTCTGATAGCATTTCCACTGGGAAGCCCAAGATTATCATCAGTCTAAGAAAAGACTAAGAGCAAAGTTTCTAGATCTTCCTCAGCACAGACCCATGGCCATCCCTCCTATTCTGGATGTGGTGGATGATGTTTTCAGTGAATCTAGCCTTACCCCTGATGCCCTACCCCTGCTCCTAGAAAACCTGACAGGTACTACAGGGTGCCTGAATCACACAAGTATTTGTTTAAAAACCCTGCAGCAGACCCGGAGATCATCACACAGGGGCCCAAAGGGTCCATGGCTAGCTTATCTAAAAACCCATTTTCCTCTGACAAGGACTCGAGATCTGTGGACAGATGGGGTAAGAAAGTGTACACCTCCACATTCTTAACTATTAGAGCTCTTAGCTGCCAGTTCCATATGCTGAAATATCAACAGCACACCTTGGAATTTATGAATCAAAAAATGTCATCTTTACCGGACACTAATACTTCCAAAGAGTTAGCAAATCTTCTGCACTCTACTTCCCAATTAGCTAAACACTCCATGCACTGCGGATTTGATGCCCTAGAAACCTCAAGTAGGGCCACTGTGACAGGTTCGGTCATTAGGAGACATGCATGGCTAAAAGAACAGCCACTGCCTGATCATGTAAAATCAAACATTTTGATACCCCCCTGGATAAAGACTGCTTGTTTGGATCAAAAGAAAAGCACAGGTCGTCATCAAAAATATGGAATATAAAGCTAAATCTGTGCAAACAGTTAAAGACTTACTTCATGTTCAACCTCCCCAGATTCAGCTGACACTTTCCCTCTAAGCACTGGTCTTTTCCAGCCCCCAATAGACAGGTTCAAGGGAGGCCGCGCAGGGGCAGACCAGTTAGACCACAAAGCCAAGGCCAGCAAAGGACTAAGCAGGGGTCCTCCACTACTCCCACAGCAGAGAGTTCTAAGTCCACTCACTACTCTAAGGTCATGCAATGATTCCTACTCCCCCCTCCCATCAAAGGTTAGGAAGAAGGCTTTCCCTTTACAAACAAAATTGGCTGTCTGTAACAAAGGACCAATGGGTAGTAAAAAGTCATTTTTCAGGGCACAAATTTACCTTCCAACAAGCCCCAACCTTAACAGGTTACCAAAATCTGTCTCCAAATCAGTGGGCAGAAGCATTAAAGCAAGTGCACATACTCCATGCTCAAGGGGCAGTGGAGCCTGTGGCACAGGAGCAAGCAGGAAAAGGTTTTTACTCCAGACTTCCTAGTGCCAAGAAAAGAAGGCACTTGGCGACCCATTCTCGACCTGTCCACTCTAAACACCTTCCTAGAGATCCCAAAATTCAAAATGCTAACTCTTCGAAAACTTTTGCCAATGCTCAACAAAAATGCATGGCTAGTCACCCTAGACCTAAAGGATGCCTACCTTCATATACCCATAAGGGAGTCTTGCAGAAAATACCTACGCTTCAGAGCAAGTTCACAACACTTTCGGTTCTCTGCGCTACCCTTTGGCTTATTTATGGCTCCCAGGGTCTTCGCAAAATACCTGGCCCCAGTGGTTGCTTTCTGCAGACAGCAAAACATCCATGTTTACCCTTATATGGTCAACTACCTAATCCAGGCAGACAACAAAGAAAGGTTACTACAAGACTTGTTCTTTGCACAAACAACCCTAACCTCTGTAGGGTTCACTATCAACAGGAAAAAATAAAACCTAAACCCCTCCTGGCAGATCACTTCTTGGGCGCACTTCTGGATACAGCCTCTCAAACAGGCTTCCTCTCACCAGGAAAGCAATGCTTTCTGCCAAATTACTTCTCCCAGTTAGCTCTCAGAAAAAAAAAAAAAAAACACAGCAAGAAAAATTCTACAAGCATTGGGTTACATGTCATCCTGCATTCTGATGATTCCCCTGGCCAGTCTGCACATGAGGAAACTCCAGTGGTACCTGAAGATCCTTTGGTGCCAACACTCTCAATCTATGGAAACCACTTTCCCCCTCATTCCATGCATAAGGAATGACTTTGTTTGGTAGGCAGAGGCCTGCATTCAGAACAAGGGCCTTCCCTTCACCAACCTTCCTCATTGCCAGACTATAACCACAGATGTCTCAGACCTAGCTTCGGGTGCTCATTTAGACACCCAGTGTGCCCAAGGCTCTTAAGACCTCAAGCATTTTCACTGGCACAGCAACCTAAACTAAATGATGGCAGTTCACAAGGCTATCACGTCATTCCAAGACCACCTAAAACCAGCAGTCCTCCTCATAAAAACAGACAGCACCACAGTCATGTGGTGCTTCAGCCAGCAGGGAGGGGGGCACACTCCTACCCTCTCTGCCGTCTAGCTATGAGTCTCCGGCAGACAGCCTCCTCCTTGGGCCTACACCTGATAGCCCAGTACATCCCAGGAGTAAACTGCTCCCTAGCAGACCAACTAAGCAGAAACTGCCTAGACCTCCACGAGTGGAAACTCCAAAAGGGGACATTCCTCCAAATCACCTAGGCCGGGGGAACACCAGAGGCGGACCTCTTTGCCTCACAACACAACAATCGGCTGCACAAATTCTGCACCAGGGAGTTACACCCCCTAGCTTGGAAGTGGATGTTCTCTTATTCCAATGGACCTATCTCTTCATTTATGCATCCCCCTTACTTTCAGGGGTACTGCTGAAAATAAGGCAGGAAAGACCAAACTCCATCCTTATAGCACCAGATTGGCCAAGGCAGCGTTGATATCCCTTGCTGCTCAGCCTGAACAAGGAGACTTGCAAACCCCTGTCTTTAACTGCAGACCTCCTGACACAAGCCAGATGGGAGATTCTGCATCCAAACCTGCACACATTCAAACTTTCTGCATGACTTATCCCCCAGGGACCAGGGATAACCCACAGTTGAGCAAGCAAGTCCTAGACATTATTAAGGAAGCCAGAAGGCCCAGCACCAGGAAATCTTACTCAAGAGAAATGGAAAAGATTCAACTCCTGGTGCCTATCAAAAGACCACAGCAGCTCCCAGCCATCCCTCCCACTTATTCTGGACTATGTAGTTTAGCTTCTTAACAAAGGCCTCTCATTTTCGTCCATTAAAATTCGCACCACAGCCGTTTCAGCACGCTTTCATGCTGAACAGCCTGTCTTCTCTCACCTTTTGATTAAGCAATTCCTCAGAGTATCTAACATTAGGTCCCCTAGAAGGGCATCCACTCCAGCCTGGGACCTGAACTATGTCTCGGAAAAACTGACATTGCCTCCCTTCAAATCAGCTGCATCAGCAAACCTAAAACACCTTTCCTGGAAGACTGCCTTGCTCTTGGCTATTACTTCAGCTAGGAGGGTGTCAGAACTTCAAGCACTCATGGCCACTGAATCCTTCATTATCTTCCATACAGACAGGTTGTCTCTCAGGACTAATCCCTCATTCATGCCAAAGGTAATATCAAATGTGACTCTAAACCAGGTTATACATCTCCCCACCTTTTTTTCCAAACCCTCAGAATAAAGGGGAGAGAATTCTGCACACACTGGATGTGCACAGATAGTTAAGATACTACTTGGATATAACAAAGTTCATTAGGAAGACTGATCAACTGTTGGTTGGCTTTGCTACAGGGAAAGAGGGGAAGCCTAACTTCAAATCATTTCAAAATGGATATCTCACTGCATTCAATTCTGCTACACTTTTCTTGGAAAAGCTCCTTCTTAATCTATCAGAACACATTCCACCAGAGCAGCCTCTACTTCCACTGCTTTCCTTAGAGAAGTACCCATCAGGGCTATCCTGGAAGTTGCCACTTGGACCTTTGTCCACACCTTCACCAAACACTACCACCTGCCTCTGTTCTCCAGGGCTCGGGCAGGCTTTGCCTTTGCCATCCTGCAAGGCATGCTAGCTCAATCCTAGGAATTTCATACTTCCATCCTCCCCTTACTCAGCTTTGGGAATCCTCCCACAAGTGATGACTGCAACAGTGAAACACGAAGAACATAGTACAGTTGTGTACACTTACCATAAATGTAGATGTTTGAGTGCATTCACTGTTGCAGTCCTATTTTACCTCCCACCTTCCCCCTTAATCTTATCCTTTTTGGAGATTAACTGTCATTCTTGTGGCCTTGAGCCACCAGGGGCTCTTTATAACATTTCCTTCAAGGGGCTCCTACAGGTTAAGGCAAGAAAAACTGTTGTGATGTCGCTGGCTTCTCTCCTTTATATCACTGACAACCTGACGTCAGTCCACAGGCGACAGCAGTGGGTGCAGGGGAAAAGCTTGACTCTGGTATTCAGGCCGACCGAGGGCTACCCAGCAGGGATAACCCACAAGTGATGACTGCAACAGTGAATACACTCGAACATCTACATTTATGGTAAGTGTACACAACTGTACCTTTTGAAGATTACTACAGCAAAATGGATAACCGTTTGTATTTCTCATGTTTATTCCTTGAAAGGCTTTACCCTACC
The DNA here is from genome assembly GCF_019279795.1 of Protopterus annectens. Lineage (NCBI taxonomy): Eukaryota > Metazoa > Chordata > Ceratodontiformes > Protopteridae > Protopterus > Protopterus annectens. Next base: position 22,249,598 of record NC_056737.1, on the reverse strand, counting down.
AAAACAACTGAAAGCAGATTCAACCAGGTCAATGCCTGTGTAACCTACTTTTTGGGCTAGAACTTCCATTGATGTCTTGTGCAGCTGCCATTTGATCTGATGTTCATACCTTTGTTTCTGATTACAAATTGGATATAATTTCTAGGAAGGGAGCATCATTCCGTTCTGTTGTGCTCTGAAATATCCTTCCATGAAGGCCACCCAGGGTAAGTGTAGCTGGGCCTCTGTCCCATTCTTTGAGGAACGAATGAGAATGACATCAGATATAAAAGTTATGTGTTCACCATAACATTCCATCTGTTATCAATTTTCATTCTTCCTGAACTCACCTCCCACCTTCCCCCTATCCATGTCCTTGGGAGTGACCTAATAGAATTCTTAGCAGAAACCATTGTTCTGTTTGAGCTCCTGATCTTTCAGCTGTTACTGTTCTAACTATTTTCAGAATTGTTTTTACTGAGTTCTGAGGTAATTCAGTGATCCAAGGGCATTTTGGGTAAGGGAGAAGCTCAAGAGTTGGATCCTAACATCTAAAGAAAGTGACAGAGTGACAGAGTCGGATCCGAACCCATTCGCTGAGGAAGAATGAAAGTGGACAACACAGATGAAAAGTTATGGTGAGTACATAACTTTTATTTAAAAAGGGATAATTAGTAAGACATATAAAATATTGCATGCTAACTGTAAGAATCAATCAGGGAAGGGTAGAAAAGATTGGAAGAAAAACTGGAAAAACAGTTTACAAAAGAACAATGGGAGGACATGTGCATGGCTCCCAAGTATGCAACAAAGCCCAGAAGTGTTTACATAGGTATTTTTATACCCCAAGCAGACTGCAAAGAAATTTTCTTCATGTCAGAAGTATTGTGTGAGGAAATGATTGTAACTAAAGAATATGATTTTTTTGAGATTTGGGGGACAGGATCTGAGTGAGAGACCAGTTGGCATAATGGTTAAGGTCTTGGTTTCCCCTGCACAAGGTTCAATCCTGACCTCTGGCTAATGCGTGTTTGGAGTTTGCTTGTTCTCGCTTTGTCTCTGTGGGGCTCCTCTCCCCTTCAAAAAACACACTGAGTATTTACATCTCAAAATCACCAATAAATGGAGCTGTGGCAGAGCTAGCCACTTAGTGGTTTAAAATATGGCTCTAGGCGATTTGGTCATGTTGACTAGTGTCACCAATTAGGCATGGGTATTTGTCGATAGTTGAGTTGAGGACCCAGCCTACTCTGACCAATGCCAAGGACCCGTGATAAGGGTGGGAGGGGTGTATGTGCCTCTCTTGGCCTGTGTGTGCCTGCTATGAAGCCCAGCAGCCCCGATTCAAAAGCTGTTGGCCAGCTAGTGTCCATTTGCCCAGCCTGGGTTACCTGGGATAACTATGTTCAGCGAAAGCTGGACGTAAAATGAATCAAACTGCCAAACATGAACTAAGAATTGCTACACTCAGTTGTAGGTTCACTGACAGGATGCAGCTTGGAAGTGGATGGTAGGATGTCCCGCCACCTCTGTACCATCATATGTATCCAAGAGACAAGATGGAAGGGCAATGCAGTCATGCCACTTGGCTTGGGATCCAGAGTCTACTACTCAGGTGGAGGACAGGCTAGAAATGGTGTGGGAATTATGATTAAGGAGAGACTTAAGAAGGCATTAAGGGATGTCATCAGAATTACTGACTCACTCATGGTAATCAGACTCCATTGTAATGATAGGGCATTATTTATAATATCAGCCTATGCCCCACAGCAGGGTTGTGATAGTGAGGAAAAGAGTGCATTCGTACAGCAGTTGCAGGACCTACTAGGTAAAGCGGGACAACATGAGTTGGTGTTTGATAATGGGTGAGTTGAATGCACATATCTGGACAGGTAGAACAGGATATGAGGATTGTCTGGGTCCACATGGGTGTGGCAACAGGAATAAAGGAGCGGTTATTCTAGACCTCTGTCTGGCATGTGGCTTGATAGTAGCCAACACATGCTTCAGAAAGAGAGACTGTCACAAGATCACATACAAGAGTGGCCAACATGCAACTCTGGTAGAATTCCTCTTAGTAAGGATAGGGCACTGGGTCAGAATCATTCAAACAGGTGGCCCACAGCATAAACCACTGGTTGCCACAGTAATCTGCAGGTGGTAGTTAGAGAAGCCTCAAAGGTCAACTGAGACCAGACTGAAGAATTGGAAGTTGACTGGAAAGAAAGTACAACAGTTAAAGGAGATGCTCAGGGCTCTAGCACCCCAAGAAGAGGAGGAGGTAGATGAAGTCAAAGAAGAATGGAAGTGCCTCAGAACAGCATGTGTTAGGACTACAGAACAGATATATGATCAAGCAAAGTATGGAAGTACAATACGTAAGGAAAGCTGGTGGTGGAATGCAGAAGTCCATGAAGTCATCAAAAGAAAGGAGTGTATGAAAAAGTGGGAGATAGAAAGATGAACTGGGCCAGGAAGGAATACTAGCTGACTAACAAAAGAGCTAAGAAAGCAATTGCAATAGCAAAGAGTAAGGCATCTGAAGCACTCTACCAGCTTCTGGAAAGTGACCCATTAGGTGGTACAAAGAAACTGTCAAATTGCAAGACAAAGACAGAAAGATAAAGAAGATAGACATCCTTCATAAGAGATGCCAGCAACAACCCGCTTACCAGTCTACAGGACATCAAAGACAGATGGAAGGAGTACATCCAGAAGCTTCTGAATGGAGAAAACCTCACAGAAGCTGTACTGTCCCAAACATGGCCTACGATGAGAGAAGAAGAGGGGCCCACCCTAGAAGTAATAGCACTAAGGAAAATAGGAAAAGTGGGAGGTTTAGTTGAGTTCACAGCAGATTCGATAACGATACTGGGTGAGATAGGGGAGAAATGGCTCCTGAGGGATCTCATTGTGGAGAGAAAGGTATATACCATATGACTGGAGAATAAGCATACTCATGCCACTGTACAGGAATAAAGGGGACATCCACAACTGCGGTCAATACAGAGGTATCAAACTGCTGTCACGTTGCACGAAAGTTCTGGAGAGGGTTATTGGTAGATGAATACCCAGAGCAGAAGAAAGTAACATGGGAGATGAGCAGTTCAGATTCAGATCCGGATGCCGCACGGCTGACCCAATGTTTGCACTGAGATAGGTAGTTGAGAAGAAGCTAGAGATGAGGAAAGAGTCCAACTAGACATTCCTAGACTTGGAGAAAGCATTTGACAGGTTCCCAAGAAAGCTGAATTGGACAGTACTGCGGTGGTTTAAAGTCCCATAAACATTGGTAGAATTAGTGCAGGCTATGTGCAAGGACCCAATGACTAAAGCATGAACAGTGTTCCATCTCATAAAGGGGTTCCCATTGGGAGTGTGTGTGCACCAAGGTTCACATCTGAGCCCACTGCTGTTCATACTGGAGATTAACTACATTAGCAAAAGGGTCAGAGGGGACATATCAACAAAGTTTCTGTATGCTGACAATGTGGCATTACTGTTAGATTGTGACCAAGAACTTCAGCAAAGGATAGGGGAATGGAATGCAAAACTGTAGGCACACTGGATGAAACTAAGTACAGATAAGACAGTGGTACTGGCAGGAATTTGGGGAAATCAGAAGAAGCTGAGAACTGAGATAGAAGTGAAGGTAATGGAATATGTTAATAGCCTGGAGTACCTGGGAGGGATGTTGAGAAGAACAGAAGTGTGAATGAAGAGGTAAAAGTTAGAATCAGAGGGGCTTTAGCCAACTGGTATAGTGTGTCAGGTGTAGTGTGTGACAGAAGAATGCCAAAGAAGCTGAAAAGTAAGGTGTGCAAAACAGTGGTGCTACCAGTACCTGTGGTACTGAAACCTGGGTAGTACAGGCAGAGAGGATGAATATGCTAGAGGTGATGGAAATAAAGTGCCTAAGAATAGTGGTAGGGTGCACACTGGGACAGACAAAGAACTGACGACATAGGAAGAGAAGCCAAAGTAGCCCCAATTGCAGGAAAGATTAACAAGAGCAGATTACGGTGTTTTGGACACATGCAGAAAAGCAAAAAACAATCTGGTGAAGAAGATTTGGAATAGACAGAAAGAAGGTAGGAGGAAACAAGGGTGTCCAGCAAAGTGGCTTGAGAGGCAATCTGTGACAATCGGGCATGAGTGTTGAAAGCAGGAATGTGGCATTGAATTCAGAAAGATGGTGACAGTTAACATGACACCCCAACTCCATGTAGAAAAATGGGAAAAAAGGGTGTTGATGATGAGACAGGATCTGAATTGCCTAGACATAGTAAGGCCTTACGTTTAATTTTGTTGGCTGCCAAAAAAAGGAATTACTAGAAAATGGAAATCAAAGTCTAAACCAACTGTATTTGAAGTATTGAGTATCATAAAAAAGGTAAGGACTGAAAAAAGGACCTTTAGAAAAGATGAGCAAATTACATAAAAATGAATGGAAATTGTGGGAACAGTAGATGGTGAATACTGTTTAGGAGTATGAGTAGTGAGGTTTAAGAGAAAGCAGAAATTGAGCAATTTATGTAATGTTGGGCTGATGATAATTGCATTATACATCACATATATTTTCTTGATTTGTGTGTAAATGAAAAAAGATTTCTTTTCGGTCTTTAATTTCTCCAAGTCTTTTGGGTTTCTAATACCAAGACTGGAGTTGACCCCATTCCTAAATCAAAGCATGATAAAGTTCATGAAATTAGTATTATTGCAACCTTTCATGTTAGCCAGAAGTGCTCTTCACAGCACTCGTATTATGCCTAGTAGTGACTCCTCCTGCAAATTCGTATGGAGTTAAATATTTCGTTGACATATCTAAGTACAGTTGTAACTTCATTTTGTTTATAACACGCATTGCTCCTACTACTACTGGAACTGTTTGGGTATCTTTCTTCCACATTGCCCTTGTTTCTTACTGCAAATCCTGCTATTTTATGACTTTGTGTCTCTCTGTACGCAAGACACTGGGTGTGGCAATTTCAGTGATCAATGCTACTTTTGTCTTCTTTTCATGGACTACTGTATCTGGTTTTCTCCCATCTATTTTTTGAACTGTTGGTAATGGATGATTCATTGTGATATAAACCTCATCATTTTCTTTGCTTTGTGGCTCATGTTTTCAGTGTTTTCAGCTACCTCAATATTATAATGTTAGCACAATCTGCAATGCAACAGTTTTGCCATATTATGGCTTTCAGTCTATAGTCCTTCTGCCATTAGTATATCACAGCCAGCAAGAAGATGCGCAACTGTTTCCAGTTCTGTTTTACAAAACCTACATTTGTCTGTTTCTCCCTCATATTCAAAAGACTTTGTAAACCAATGTGTACACAGTCCACTGTCTTGGTCAGCCGATATTAACCTTTTGTCTTTTTGTTTAAATTCACCTCTCCTTAACCATTCCTGAGTTCGATCCTAATCAACATGAGGTTGTTCCAAGAGATGATGTTCTACTCATCTATTGTAGTAGTCTTTACATGAGGGAGTTGCCTGCCCATGCGACCTGACATTGGCTAGTAAACCAAAGTCTTTTACTACCATGAGGTGCGCAGTATGTCTGACGTAGGCTGCTGTCAGACATAGGCCATAAAAGTGACGCATGCGAGCACCATTCTCAGAACTTCTTTGCCACCAGTCAGATCGCCAGTCCTGGATGTCACTCTACTGTTAGAATAATTTCCTTCGATAAAGGTAAGTGCCCCGTTGGAGAACCTTTTTGTCTTTTGCTACTTTTTTTTTCTTGGTTGAGAGTTAATGTCATCCAAGAAGGGGAGGTGTGAGTGTGGAAGGCAGATTCCACACGAGGTCAGCCACTCCCAATGTCTTTTTTTGTCACTGGCCCTACTACACCATAAAAACTGTTCGATCTGTCTGTCGTTTGTGCCTAAAACCCTTCGTAGCCAACTTTGTTCCCTTGCCATTTACTTAGAGAACCATCATCTGAAAATTTTAGCTAAAAGTGGAATGGCGGGTTCCTTGGACCCAACAACCAAGCCTACCAAGCGGAAGGTCAAACGACTTGGGCAGGAAGCAGAAGCTGTGCCTTTCCCCTCGGGCGTCTTTTCTGTGGTGCATGATAGCCCGTAGACGCGCTTCGTTTTGGATCCAGATCCACAGGCTGAGCCAGTTCTACAGGCCACCTTAGAACTGGATGCCAGCACATCCAGAGAGGTCTCACAGACATCAGGTCCCAATGTCCAGAGGGGGAACCAGTGCTCATTGTGTTGGAAGATCATAGAGGAATCACTCAGATTGTAGTGAGGGAAGATGTTGAATCAGATTTGCTAAAGTGTAGGCCTATGTCTGGTCCTCTCTCTCTCAATCAGGTGGACACTCCTGCTAAGAAAAAGCAGAAAACCAAATATTCCTCACCTTCACCTGACCCCCAGAAAGAGTGGCAAAATTTTGCCATGGGCTAGTTTAAGGCCTGCCTCCAGTTCCCCTCCCCCCTCCTCTCTCAAGGCCTACCCACCCCCGCAAAAGAAAGGGTCAGACCACAAGCTTTTTCAGAGGAAGATTCTTCTTCTGAATCTGATGAGGACGATGTTTCTTTAGCTTACTCCTCTCAAATCCCTTCCCCCATGGACTATGCTTTCCCAGAGGAAGACTCCAATGGGACAGACTCTCCTTTGGAGGAGATTTCTTTTGGCAAAACCATCTCAGAAATGAGAGACCACTTCATATGGGACAGTTCTCAAATGTCTGAAGTCCAGAAGAGATACTACGACCTCCTCCAGGTGGAGACCGCTAGTCCTTCAGCTATCCCTCTGGTTATCCCTGCTTTTCTGGATGCCTTTGCCTCCATGTCTCTACACCCTCACTCACAGCTTCTGGCTCCTACGAAGCCAGATGGATATTATAAAGTGCCTCAGGACTGTAATTTCCTCTTTAAAGCTCCTGTGGCAGATGCCTCTTTCATCTCTGTAGCTTCTGATAAGGCCTCAAGATCCCTTCCTTCCACTTCTCTTCTCCTCTCGGACAAGGACAGTAGGCAAATCAAGAGGTGGGGGAAGAAAATCTACTACTCAGCAACTTTAGCCTTCAAAGATTTGAATTTCCAGACCCACATGTCTAAGTACTTCATGGAACTCGCGGCTCAATTTTCCAAGGTAGCATCTGACATGCCAGACTCAGAGAATAAAGCCTTGGCATTTTCACTTATTGCTGCATCCTCTGAGGTGGCTGGACACTCTGTCAAATGCAGCTGTGATGCAGTTGAGGCTGCCTCCAGAGCTACAGCTTCATGCTCAGAATTAAGTAGGTTCACTTGGTTGAGGCTTCAACCCCTCCCTGAGGACATCAAGGCGAAGCTCATTGATGCTCCCCTTGACAACACGGCCTTATTTCGTAAACCATCTACTAAACTTGTCAAGTCCCTGCAGAAAAAAACAGAGTTAAAAGACCTCAAACATATTCTGATCTCTTCAGTTCCTGAATTTCACAGGAACTATCCTGGGAAAACAGGTCATTGTCTGCATGCAGTCCCGGACCCCCCAACCCAAGCACTCTAAGGGGAACAAGAAACCAAATTACTTCTCAGCATTTTTAGCTGCCTCTCATGTGGCTAAGTAGCCCATTCCTGATAGAACAGACTCTTCCTCCTGACTCCTCAGGGCTACCTTGCAACCTCCCCCTCTCTCTCTGACAACCCCATCCCTTCCCACCTGGGAATCGATAACTCAAGACGTATGGGTCCTGAGCATCATCAAACTCGGATACTTTATGGTTTGGCCCACTGTGCTTCCCTTCAAGGACATCTCTCAACCTCCAGCAGACGAGAAACCTGTTTTCCCTACGGTATTTGAAAACCTTTTAGAACAGGGTACAGTACAACCTATGCCCACCCCCGAAAAAGGAACAGGCTGTTGTTCTCGCATGTTTCTGGTTTCTAGAAAGGAAGAGCTCTGAAGACCCAGACTTGACCTTTATTTTCTCTACACCTTCCTAAAGGTACCTCCCCTCAAAATGCTTAACTCTTTAGACCCTCTTTCCTCTGATCCTCCCACATGCCTTGTACATATTCTCATTTATCCCAAGTTCAGGAAATTTCTATGTTTCTTTGTAGGATCCTGGCACTTTCAGTTCTCTGCCTTGCCTTTTGGTCTTTCTACAGCACCAAGAGTCTTCACAAAATGCATAGCTCCGTTGATCGCTTTCTGCAGACTCAAAGGCATTCAGATATTCCCTTACCTGGATGATCTCCTATTCCAGGTCATCAATCCTGGAGAAACTGGGGAGCAACCTCCACTCAGCCATGGCCATCCTGCAGCCATCAACTTCAGCAAATCTGTTCTTGTTCCATCTGAAGGACATACCTTTCTAGGGTGCAGATTCCATACAGACAAAATAATAGTCTTTCCCACCTCAAAATGCTCAGAAGCTCTGTCAAGTCTTTTCAGAGACCTTTCTCCTAAACCATTTGTCAGCAAGATAGTTTTTCAAAATCCTAGGACTGATGTCCTCCATTATCCTTATGTTGCCCCTGGCAAGGCGCCACATGAGGAAATTCCAGTGGTTCCTGAAATCCATGTGGACTCAACATGTCTATTCACTGGAATTTCCTATCCCACTACTGCCTTGTCTCAAGAACTAGCTCCCATGGTGGATACAACAACTATCCACAAGTCCAGGACTCCCCATACACCCGTTGTCTCCAACTCAGGACCTGTACACAGATGCTTCGAACACAGGTTGGGGGGGGGGCAACTGTGGGCCCACACACGGTTAAAGAACAATGGACCCTCTCTCAGGGAAAGGACCATATAAATGTAAAAAAGTTGAAGGCAGTGATCCTAGCCTTTCAGTCCTTCAAGCCCCTCCTGAGGCCAGGATGGCTGCATCTCTACACAGACAAATATGACTGTTTTGTGGTATGTAAACAAGTAGGGTGGACAAGATCGTACCTCCTGTGCAGATTAGCCTTACAAGTTTGGGAACTAGCACAACAACTTCAAATTTCTCTACAAAGGTGGTCTATATCCCTTCCATTGAGAACTCTGTGGCAGACACACTGAGTAAATCCACAACACATGCCCACAAATGGATACTTCACAGGGATGTGTTCCTGGACATAGTCCACCAGTGAGGTATTCCTCAAATAGACTTGTTTGCCTCCCCTCTGAGTAAACAACTTCCAACATTTTGTGCTAGAGGTCCACATCCTCAGGCATGGAAAGTGGACGTCCTATCAGTTTCATAGAAAAGGAAGTTTGTGTATTCCCTCCCCTACTACTCATTCTGAAAGTCATGTTGAAGATTCAACAGGACAGACCGAAAATCTTGCTGGTAACTCCCTGTTGGCCGAGACAGCACTGGTTTCTCCCTTCTTCTGCACCTAGCCAAAGGCAGTCATCACAAGTAACCTTGCAAAGTGGACTTACTCACACAGATCAAGGGCTCCCTCATCCATCCACACTTGGAAACTCTTCAACTGACCCTGTGGGTGATAGAGCCTTGATACCCTTTAGACACCTTTTCTCTGAAGATGTGCTTCAAGTCCCATGGGAGGCCAGGAAACCCAATACGAGAAAATCTTATCTTTCCAAATGGAAGAGATTTTCTATTTGGTGTTTTGCTAGAAACTTGGACTCGTTTACAGTGGATCTTCCTTTGGTTCTTTCATATCTGTATGAATTGCTCAGTACTGACTTAGCTTACTCTTTAATAATTGTCAGTTATCTCTGCATGTCTGCCCCTTTCATCTCCTTTAACTTCTAGATTTGAGGCCAAGCAGTTCCTCAAAAGCGTCCTCCACATTAGACCTCCCAGAAGGATCTGTGCACTCCACCCTCTCCCTTGGAATCTTAATGTTGTGTTAGAGAAACTGACCCTAGTGCCTTTCAAGCCAGCCTCCTCTAGCTCCCTCAAGCACTGCACCTGGAAAACTGTCCTCCTGGTGGCGATAACCTCTGCCAGACTGGTCTCCGAGCTCCAGGCCCTTTAAGCTTCTCCCCCCTTCTTGGTCTTCCACAAAGACAGGGTTTTCCTTCGCACCAACCCATCTTTCATGCCAAAAGTAGTTAATGAGCTGTCCTTAAACCAGAGAGAATCCTACATACACTTGATGTGCACAGACAACTCAGGTTTTACCTTCACAAAACTAAACCTTTTAGAAAATCAGGTCAACTATTTGTCTTTCCACCTCAGAGCTCTGGATTTCCCATATTAAAAATAATCATCTCCAACTGGATCTCCAAGTCCATCTCTTTCTGCTATGCCTACCTTGAAAAATCCCTTCCCTGCTCGATCAAGGCTCACTCTGCAGAAGCAGTAGCCTTCTCAAGGGCTTTCCTCAAGGGACTAGACACCAACTCTGTTCTAGAATCAGCAACTTGGACCTCGGCCCACAATTTCACCAAACACTACAAACAGGATTCTTTTTTCAGATCCAGGGCTGGATTTGTTAGAGCCATTCATGGTTTTCTGGAAAATATGTCAGCTAACTCCGCCTCCCTTTCTGCATGAGCTTTGGTTTTCTCCCTCATGTAAAGAGTACTACAACAGATGACTAGAAGGACATAGAATAGTTGTGTAATAACTTATAACAATGATAGATGTCCTTCTCTTCTGTGTTGCAGTATTCTATCTCACCCTCCTTTCCCTACTTCCTTCTGTTCTTGGATGTACTGACTCTCTATCCCTTGGACTGTCTCTCTGCCTGGGGCTTCAGTTCTGAGGATGGTGTGCACTTGCATCACTTTTATGGCCTACATCCAATAGCAGCCTACGTCAGACATACCGCGCACCTGACGGTAGTAAAAGACTTTGGTATACTGGCCGAAGTCGGGTCGCCTGGGTAGGCAACTCCCTCATGTAAAGAATACTGCAACAGAGAAGAGAAGGCAGTCTGTCATTACAGTAAGTTCTTACAGAACTATTCATTTTCTATACTTGCAGCGATATTTATGTATTTTCCACATTTCTTGCCTTCTTATCATATCCTTCACCTTATATTCTTTATTTTTTGGCACATTCAGTTGCTACCTGATTTTTTATCTACCTCTGGTTTAATTTCCATTCCTGCTTGACGCCGATATGCTTCTGCTAAACTAAGAGAAGTCAACTTAGACTTATTCTCTTCATGTTCAAACTTTCACTTTGTTTAGGTCTCGTGAGGTCAACAGTTATGTATGCAGTCCCATGATGGCAGATCTGTGCATGTAATCAGTTTGGAGGAGGCCCATACCTCCTTCAGAATCGAGAATGTATAATCTTGGCATGCACTGATTTTTTATAAATCATTTGATGAGCATGAAGCATCCTCCTTGGTTTCCTCTCTCACCTATCCATCACCTTTTGGGGTGAGTTAAGCACTTCAATACTGTAAGCTAGGACAGGAAGAACAAATTGGTTTATGGTTTGGACTTTGTTCCTAGTTTTTCTTTTCTGTCAATGTAGGTTTGCCTATGTCATAAATAATGTAATAAAGTTATTTAAAAAAAGCCTGTGGCTTGTCTAGGATTTTCATCTGCTGCTACTGCCATGCCTATCCTTTTGACCCTGGACAGAGGGAACTTCTCTCCAGACAGGGTGCCAGTCTTATTTCTGTTATGCAGTATTCATCTTCCTCTTCCTCATACTCTCCTCATCCAAGAACCAATGAGGAAGTATGTAAACCCCCAGGAGAATGTCTCTCACTCTGGACATCGATGTTGAATAGACAATTGACTCCTGCACCTTACCCAATGACTTAATTTGTAGTGATCCTGGAACTCATCATGACTGAAGCTAAGTTGTCTCTCCGACATCTCTTCTGAGTCAGAACACATTCTGGCTGAAGCCTTTGAATAGCTAAGTGTTTCCTCTGGGATCATTCCATCATGTGATGGTGAGTGTATTAGCTAGCTAGATATTGTCTGCAAGATCCAGCTGTGGTGGTTCGTTTCCCTATACACTGAGATAACAGTTCTTCACCCTTCCAAAGAATGGTACAGCTGGATGTAGAACCTGGTGTTTTTCGAGGGCCCCAGAACCCAGTTCAAAGTCAAGGTGGTTGCAATTTTTAAAAAAAATAATTTGTATGGCTCAGCTTTATTTTATGAGGGGCTGGTTGATTTCACTGGACATGTACATTACCTTTAAGATGGTTAGATAATGCTGTATTTTGTAAGGGGAGGTGAAGGCTTAAGTGATGGATTGTTAAATTGGAGGGGTTGTTTAGTGAGCAGAGTAATGAAAGTATGTGGATGAGGTTGTAGGGGCTCCTTGGGTTAGTCTTAGAAATTTAAACGCGAGTAAAGTTTTTTTTTTTTTGACACCATTATTTATTTATTTATTTATTTATGTATTTGCCTTGCAGAAGAAACCAAAGAGACTGAAATCTCACCAGTACCTCAGAATAGTCAGATCACCTGGAAACAAGGCAGGCAATTGTTAAGACAGTGAGTAATATAATTTTTCAAAATGTTGCCTTGTTTATAATATGTATTTTTGGAAATTTCCTGACTTTCAGTATGATTCTTTGGTTTTTCTTTTACAGTTTAGTGTGCATTGTGTAAAATGTTATATTTGTGATTGCACTTGCTAGTGTAGCAGTAATTGTATAAACATGCTGATTTTTTTTAATGAACCTGTCTAAATCTCAGTGTACATCTGTGCAGTGATGGTATGTGTCATGTCCGCATTAGTAAGCTGAGATTTTGCATTTTTGGGTTTTGGATATTATGTACCAACAATTGTCTAATTATGGCATGAGCAATCTTTGTGTTCTTTTAGACCATGGCACATCATAGAAATAAAACTAAAATGTATATTACATTTAGTTCTGAATACTAGGGTTTTAGCCATGAAAGAGCCAATGTGCTGCCTGACTTCTGAGCTCAGTACGCTTCTCCCTCTAGACATGACAGACACCCATCCCTCTAGGACATTAGGACATCTCCAATGTAATACCAATGTCTGCTCATGTCATAATTAGTTAATTCTTGCTAAATTTTTCAACACATACATCCCAGTGTTGGTTTCCATATTCTGACCTGCTTCAGAGCTTTGTACAAAAGAGTATGACTTTAGGGATTCTCTTTACCTTTACTGTTTGTTTTACAGCTGTACCTCTGTTACAGTAGATGTTCTTTGTGTTTCACTGTTGCAGTCATCACCTGTTGGTTATCCCTGCTGTGGTGGCCCTTGGCCAGGCCAAATACCAGAGTCAATGTTTATCTGTGTCTGCCATTGCCTGTAGTCTGACATCAGGTTGTCAGTGCTATAAAGCAAGGCAGCCGATGTCATTACATCAGTCTTTCTTGCCATGGAGCCCGTAGCAGAAGCAGTTCGCAAAAGTACCAGTCAGTCGCTACCAGAGTTTGAATTTCAGCTGAAACCGTCTAAAGCTAAGTACATCATTGGGGACCCATTTTTTTTGCACTAACTGACGTCCAAAAAAGTTTAAAAATTGTCTCACCTGTAGAAAGCAGATCCCACACCGAGACTTTCATTCTTACTGCGTCACTTGTTTCGGCCCAGACCACGACGTCCCTCGATGCCGGTTCTGTGCCCTTTTTAACACGAGAACCATTCATCGTAGAACTCTTATTGTAGACAGGTATTTTCGTGTTCCATCTTCACATTCTGAAATGGCATCCATCAGCCAACAATCCATAGGCATTCCAAAAAACGCAGAGATAGTTAGAGACAGGCCATACAAGGCTAAGCCTTCCAACGACTCGACCGCTAAACAGGTCGTCAGTTCTCTGGAATTCAGTGAGGTGCATTTGCAGCCCCTGATGCCCGATTCGATATCTATGCAGGCCTCTACTGAGACCCTTACGGAGTCCGGTCTTCTGAGCCTTTGGCTGTCTTTGCCTCTGTTGGGTTTGGAGCCACGACACAGGCACCAACTTCCAAGGAAGCCTTTCGCACTACCAAATCTAGGCAAAAAACGACGTCTTCTCATATAACTACAGTTTCTCGCAGACCGACCGATACTCTTAGGCCTAGAAGCCAGGCCGCTCCTAGAAAATCTGCTTCTAGCCACCATCTTGCCCCTGCTCCACCACCCCAAGTACAAATGCTTAAAATGGCGGAGGATCTCATCTCCCTTATCAGGGGTAGTCAGGCCACAATTTCTAAAAGGAAAAGACACCCTTCTCCAGAATTTGACAGAACATGATTCTGAAGAATCTGACTAGTCAGATTTTGAAGAGGGACAACAACCTCTGACTGCTTATGAGGAGTCAGATGCAGAGGAATCCATCCCTTCTGCCTTCCCTCCAGAAGACCTTTCCTTTGGGGAAACCCTTCACACCCTCAGGGAACATTTCCATTGGGAATCTCAGTATATCCCCCAGTCTAAGAAAAGACTTGGAGAGTTTCTGGACTTCCTCCAGCACAGACCCCTGGCCATCCCCCCTATTTTAGAAGTGGCGGATGATGTTTTCCATGAATCCTGCTTAGCCCCTGATGCCCTCCCACCTGCTCCCAGTAAACCTGACGGGTATTACAGGGTACCAGATTCTCACAAATACCTGTATAGAAATCCTGCTGCAGACCCAGAGGTCATTAGACAGGGACCCAAAGGAGTTAATATTAGTTCTGCCAAGAATCCTATTCCTTCTGACAAGATTCCGGAGCTCTGGACAGATGGGGTAAAAAAGTATACATCTCTGCAACCTTGGCTATCAGAGCAGTCAACTGTCAGTGCCATATGTTAAAATATCAACAACACACCTTGGAACTATTAAAACAAAAGATTTCAACCTTTCCTGACTGTGCCAATTTGAAAGGGTTAGCAGATTTACTGCACTCTACTTGTCAAGTGGTCAAACACTCATTACACTGTGGATATGATGCCCTAGAAGCCTCTTGCAGAGCAGCAGTGTCAGGACCTGTCATTAGGAGACATACATGGTTGAAGGAACAACCTCTCCCTGATCATGTCAAGTCTAAGCTAATTGATGCACCCCTGGATAGGGACCGCTTGTTTGGAGTAAAAGCAGAAGAGGTGCTTAAGAAGATGGAAGACAAAGCAAAGTATATGCAAACAATAAAAGATTTCTTTCAGGTTCAACCTCCCAGGTTCAGCAGGTACTTTCCCTCTAAGCACTGGTCCTTCCCTGCACCTAGCAGATAGGGCCAGGATAAGCCCTGTAATGACAGACCATCCAGGCCCCTATCCCAAGGGAAGCAGAGTAGCAAACAGTGAACCACTTCTGCCCCGAGGGCAGGGAGTTCTAAGCCACCCTTCTGTGGCAAAAACTCCCAATGACTCTCTCTCCCCCCTCTGCCCTCCTTTCAACCAATGAGTCTTAAAGGTAATTTTTCAGGGATATAAATTCTCTTTCAGTGAACTCCCAATTCCAAGAGGGTACCCAGACCTGCCTCCAAATTAGCAGGCAGAGGCACTGAAACAGGTCCAAACTCTCCTATCCCAGGGGGCAGTAGAACCTGTCCCCTCAGATCAAACAAGCAAAAGCTTTTATTCCAGACTATTCCTTTTTCCCAGAAAAGAGGGCACTTGGTGCCCCATCCTGGATCTATCCATTCTGAACACCTCCCTGGTGGTCCCCAGACTCAGAACGCTAACTTTGCAGCAGCTGCTGCCTATGCTGACAAACAATGCCTGGTTAGTGACCCTAGACCTAAAAGATGCCTACCTCCACATTCTCATAAGGGAATCCTGCATGAAATTCCTGTGATTCAGAGCAGGCTCACAACACTTTCAGTTCTCTGAGCTACCCTTTGGCTTATCTACTGCACCCAGAATATTCACCAAATGCTTAACCCCTGGCATAACATTTTGCAGACAGAGAAATATACAGATTTACCCTTATTTGGATGACTGCCTCATTCAGGCAGATTGCAAAGAAAAGCTGCTCCAGGACCTTCTCTTTGTCACAACCCTCCTAACTTCCCTAGGGTTCACCATCAACAAGAAGAAATCAAAACAAACACCCGTCAGGAAGATCATTTTCTTGGGAGCACTGCTGGACACCACATCTCAATTGGCCTTCCTATCCCCAGAAAAGCAGAGGTTCCTGCCTCTCTACTTTACCCAGCTGGCTTCCAGAAATCACCTCACTGTGAGGAAGTTCCTGCATGCCCTGGGGTACATGGCATTGTGCATCCTTCTAATTCCTCTGGCCAGGCTTAGTGGTATCTGATTTGGTGTCATCACTCTCAGCCTCTAGAAACCCCCTCTCCCTGTGATCCCATGTATAAGGGCTGAGTTTCTTTGGTGGGCAGGGGCCTGTGCCAAGAGCAAGGGTCTTCCCTTCATCCTCCGCCTCCTACCAACCAGACCATCACCACCGATGCCTCAGACATTGCTTGGGGTGCTCACCTAGCAGGCAGGTGCACCCAAGGTCTTTGGGATAGGTTTATAGGTGTGTACTTGGCTAATGGCCCTGGAGCCTTTATAAGCCTAGCCCATAGGATTACCCTGGCATCGTGCCACCTGACTTTAGTTTCCCAGTGCCTCTGTCAAGTCGAGCCACTGGGGTGAACCCCGGGGTGAATTTTCTATTTCCCATCCACTCATCAAAATTTCTCTTGAAGAGGGTCAGTGAGGCACTCCACTTGATATGTATGGGAAGTCTGTTCCATAGCATGGGCAGTCTATGGGTTATGAACCTGCCCCTCCAGTTTGTTCTGTTGATTGTGGTAATGAGGTTGCGGTCTCTGGAGTGTGTAGTGCGGAGGGATTGGGATTTCTTTAAATGTAGCATTTCTAACAGAGCTGAGTCAGACATGGCTTTGTAAGTCAAGCAGAGATCGCCTCTAAGTAGGCGATATGAGACCAAGAATAGTTGGATTTTCTTGAGTATGTATATAGGACAAGTGTTTAAGGCCTCAGATCCTCTTTGTGAGGTATTTTTTGTGGCCTCTCCAGTTGTTGTAGGTGACTAGTGAGGTACATTCCAAATGGGGCATTCTACTCTGATTGGCCTAATGAGGGAAGAGTAGAGAGAGACAATAACCTCTTTCTTCCTGGATGCAAAACCCTTAGTAATGAGATGTGCCACATGGAAGGACTTCCTGAAGACAGTGGCAATGTGGTAATCAAAAGAGAGGTTGCTGTCATCCTGTGTTCCCAGATCTCTTCTGTGTTCAGTGGAATACCATTGATGTGGTAATTCATGGGAACCGGGTTTTTCCCAAAGGGGATGACTACGCATTTTTTTTGTCATTGAACTTAACTCCATTCACTCCGGAGCAGCTCAGAAAAAGCGCTGCCTGCTTAATTCCACCATAGGAACAACAGTGCAGCCTGAACTCATTTTCAGAAAATCCATTTGTAATGCCATACAGGAAACAAATGTTCATAACTCTTTAACTATAAGAGCTAGACTAAAAATGTAAATGCGAAAGTTGTTCAGCTGACATTGACCTTTTCAACAGTGTAAATGTTGGCATTTGTAACAAAGCTGCTAAGTTGCCTAGGGTACACAGTAAACAAAAAGAAGTCAAAGCTAATACCCTCACAAGACATAATATTCCTGGGTGCCAGCTTAAATACAACGGCCCAGACAGCTTATCTCATGCCAGACAAACAAAAACAACTGACTCAATACTTCAAAAAGATGGCTACTTTTACCCAGCTCACTGCAAGGAAAATGGGCATTGGGGTTCATGGCATCCTGCATTCAACTAATTCCACATGCAAAGCTGCATATGAGGAAATTACAATGGTACCTGAAAAGTGTATGGACTCAACACAGGCACAGCCTCGAAACAAGTATACCTCTCATTCCCTGCCTTCAAAAAGAGTTCCTATGGTGGGCTCAAGCATGTCAAATAAACAAGGGTCTTCCTTTTGTCTTACCTCCTGCAAACCAAACTATGACAACAGATTCTTCAGACTACGCCTGGGGAGCACACATGGCAGGACAGTGCATACAGGGCAAATGGTCCGCAAAACAAATGCATCTACACATCAACCAAAAGGAGATGCTAGCTGTGCAAAATGCACTGACAGCCTTCAAGGACCTCTTGCATCCAGGACAACTACTAAGGACAGACAACACCACAGTTATGTGGTACATAAACAAACAGGGAGGAACACACTCCTACCCTTTATGCAGACAGGTAATGACCTTGTGGAACACAGCATTGACTTTCCAAATACAACTGCAAGCACAATTCCTGCCAGGAAAGGAAAACATATTGGCAGACGAATTAAGCAGAAATTTGGCAGATCCTCACGAGTGGAGACTACACCCACAAGTATTTTCAATGAGAACTCAAAGGTGGGGATGCCCAGACATAGATCTATTTGCCTCCCCCAACAATTGCCAACTACAGAAATTTTGCACAAGGACTTATCATTCCCTAGCCTGGAAAGTGGACGCTCTATCATTCAGTTGGACAGCATTGACAGTCTATGCCTTCCCACCACTACCTCTCTTGACCAAGGTATTACTGAAAGTCAGATCAGAGTCACCTCAAATGATCCTTATTGCTCCGGACTGGCCATGGCAGCACTGGTACCCATTACTAAGGACCTCGACTCACAGCCCTCCATTGATCTTACCTCAATTCCCACTTCTGTTGACTCATCAAAACTCTCAGATCCTTCACAGTCAGCTCAGCACTTTAAATTTAGCTGCATGGAGAATACCTTGAATTATCAATCAACACTTCTCTCAAAGGACGTCCTGAATGTCATTTTGGAGGCCAGGCGGCCCAGCACCAGAAAAACTTACTCAGACAAATGGAAAAGATTTTGTGCATGGAACCAGGCAAAAGGCCAAAATCCTTGGATACCAAACATTCCTCAAATACTACAATACTTAACTGAGAATGCTACACAAAGGCCTTTCTTTCTCATCCATTAAGATCCATGCTTCAGCCATTTCAGCTCAATATAATACAGATCATCCCATATTCTCACACCCTTTACTAAGGCAGTTTCTCAGAGGGGCTAAGAATATAAGACCCCCCCCCCCGAAAACCCCCAACTCCAGCTTGGGACCTCAACTTTGTTTTACAAAAATTAACACTGCCTCCTTTCGAACCAGCCTTCTCAGCAGAACTACAATACTTGTCATGGAAAACAGCTCTGTTGCTGGCTATCACCTCAGCACGCAGGGTCTCAGAACTACAGGCACTTATGGCAGTGGAACCTTTCATCATTTTCCATCAGGACAGAGTCTCTTCTGAACTAACCCTACCTTTATGCCAAAGGTAGTATCCAGTGTGGCTTTGAATCAGACCATTCATTTACCCACCTTTTATCCAAACCCCCAGAATAAAGGAGAAAGACTCCTTCACTCTTTGGACATTCACAGACAGCTACGTTACTATTTGGATAAGACAAAGACCTTCAGAAAAACTGACCAACTCTTTGTATCCTATGCTGCAGGTTCACAAGGAAAGGCTTTTTCAAAACAGACCATCTCCAAATGGATAGCACATTGTATCCGCTTTTGCTACTCGCACCATGGGAAAGCAGTGCCTATTAATATTAGGTCCCATTCTACCAGGGCTACAGCAACCTCAGCAGCCTTTCTCAGGGGGGTTCCAACCAAGGACATTCTGGAGGCAGCTACTTGGAGGTCAGTGCACACCTTTACCAAGCACTACCACCTTCCATTATACTCAAAAACCAGAGCTGGTTTTGCCACTGCAGTTCTGCAGGGCATCCTAGCTTCACCTAACCCAGTTTAGTACCAGCCACCCATCCATAGCTTTGGGATTCAACCCAAGTGTGATGACTGCAGCAGTATGACACGAACATAGTACAGTTTTGTACCTACCATAATTGTAGATGTTAGAGTGTATATACTGCTGCAGTCCAGGTTACCCTCCCACCATCCCCTCTACATACCAGGGTGTTAGTTATAACTCCATGTACATCAATCTATTGGATGCATGCCTATATGGTGTATTTGCTAACAGCTAGTACTGTTGTTTATCTACTAAGGTATTTTGCATAGTTATTTGTATTGCCTTCCTAGTTGGGGGCACCTGACATCTGGGGCAAGAAAAACTGAAGAAAATGGCGTCGGCTGCCTCTTTTATCCCCCTGTCGCACTGACGTCAGGGAAGAAGCGACGACAACCGACTCGCGACCGCCTGACGGCAGGATAACCCAAGTGTGATGACTGCAGCAGTATATACACTCGAACATCTACATTTATGGTAGGTACAAAACTGTACTTTTGGTCACTCCGTCCCTTTACACCCCGGCTAGAGCCTCTGATGCCCCCTCTCCATGGATGGCAGAGCCCGAAGGTCTAGGGATACACCCCTGAGCGGTCCCCTACTTTCTGAGGGCCCCTCAGAGTTGGTGCCTGAGGAGCCTCCCAGTAAGAAGTCGTGCAAGAGGAAGCACATCAACTCCCAGGACGAGTCACTCACTTCTGATACCGACCTCGAGGAATCAGAGGGGTCCCCCAAGTCGTCGTCCGATGATGTCTCTTTCTCCGACATCCTGGAGATTTTGAGACAAAGAGGTGACTGTCCCTCCAAGACCCCCCTCTGAGGAAGAGTCTGTATTCCTCAAGGCCTTCGGAGCTCAACCCTCCGCCTCCTGGGTGTCTCCACCCTTCGACGAACTCCTAGACTTGATTTGTCGAAGGGTGTGGGAGAACCCTGATTCCATGGAACCGGTGCCCAGACGTGCAAACAAGTTCTTGTCTGCTCCCCCGGGCAAAGAGTTTCTTATCAAAGGGGTTTCGGTAGATGCCTTGGTGGTGGCGGCAGTCACTCAGCAGGGAGTTGCAGCAGCTTCTTCTTCAGTCCACCCTCCTAACAAGGAGTCCAGGAGTATGGACCGGTATGGGAAGCGTACCCTGTCTACGGCGACCTTAACCTTACGGTCGTTGAATTACCTCTGCCATTTCACTCGGCTCCAAAAAGATCTCCTGAAGGAGCTAAGAAATACTCTGATGGGTAACATGCCTGAGGCGATAGCGCAGACTGTTAACACCCAGTTGTCTACCCTAGGGTCCATTGTCAACTCGTCCATGAGGCTCATATCTTATGCATCCGAAGGGGCGAGTAGGGCAGCTAGCTCAGGCGTAGCTTTCAGAAGGCAAGCCTGGATGCGCCTTTGTCATTTTGCAGAGGCCTTTAAGTCTTACTTCACTAACGCCCCCTTTGATGGGTCCTCTCTCTTCGGACTCAAAGTGAAAGACACTTTCACCAGATGCGAACAGGAGGGAAAGACCCTATCTGCCGTAGGGGCCCATTTTCCTCTCCCTTCTAGGCCTTATCCCAAGGCTCAGAGAGGGTGGAAAATGTGGTTCAAAAAGTCTCAGAGGTCCTTTCCCATGGCTCAAGGTGAGTCCCCCTCCAGAGGCAGAGGGGGGGGTAATTATTCTGGAAGACACTGTCCTAGAGGCAGAGGGGGCCCCCGCAACTCGGAAGATCGCAATTCCTTTTGCGGCTCTTCCTTCCAGCATTCCTGAGGTGTTGCCTGACTGTGCTATTCCGGAGCCAGTCGGGGGCCGAATTTCGCTGCATCCGGAAGCCTGGGAGAGCATCACCCAGGATCGTTGGGTGCTTCGAATAGCTACCGGAGGTTACACTATTCCGTTTGCGTCGACACCCCCTCCAGTCGGAAGGATCCTGGACGTCCCACCCAGTCAACAGGATCAAGCAGCACTAGAAGTGGCAAAGCTGCTAGAAAAAGGAGTCATCCAACCAGTCCCCTCAGACCATGTCGGATAAGGAACTTACTCACGACTCTTTTTGGTGCCAAAAAGAACAGGGGACCTGAGACCCATCTTGGATCTCAGTCGACTCAATTGCTACGTTCTGAAGTCCAAGTTCCGAATGGTCACACTTCAGTCCATTTTTCCACTGCTGGAGAAAGGAGTATGGATGTGCTCCATTGATCTTAAGGATGCCTACTACCACATCAAAATGGAGAAGGCATCCAGGAGTCATTTACGCTTCCGGCTAGGAGCCAGTCACTTCCAGTTTTGTGCCCTGCCCTTTTGTCTCACCACTGCCCCCAGGGTGTTTACCAAGTGCTTGGCAGTGGTGACGGCTCACCTGAGACGTCTAGGATTCCAGGTGTTTCCGTATCTGGACGACTGTCTTCTCGCCGCCCCCACCAGGCATCTGCGCATTCAAGCCAGGGAAACGACCATCTCACTTTGCCAACGTTTAGGAATTACCCTGAACTGGGAAAAGTCTGCCTTGCAGCCCTCACAGCGTGTTGTTGTTATAGGCGCAGAGCTAGACTCTATTCAAATGCGGGCCTTTCTACCGCAGGACAGGATAAAGGTGTTGCAGTCTCAGATCCACGCACTGTTGCCCCTTAGGAAAGTTCAGGCCAGGTTAGTTCTTCAGCTCTTGGGATCCATGGCCTCCACCATCATGCTGGTACCCCTGGCTAGGTTACACATGCAGATTCTACAGTGGCTCCTGTCGGTTCAGTGGTCCTTTCAAAAGCTTCCTCTTTCCCACTTGATACTTCTCACGGAGCGATCCAAACAGGACCTCCTCTGGTGGCTACGCTCCTCCAATCTGGACAGAGGGAGGAGCTTGGTTCCTATTTCTCCAGTGGCCACAGTGACCATGGACGCCACCCAGATGGGGTGGGGGGGCATTATCTAGGCAGGACAGTCCAAGGCACCTGGCAAGACCACGAGGTACACTTGCACATCAGTGTTCTGGAGATGAGAGCGGTGTTTCTGGCGTTGCGAGCACTCCAGGACTTTCTACCTCTGGGAACGATTGCAATTCACTCGGACAACATGTCCGTGGTGTGGTACCTGAACAAGCAGGGGGGAACCAAATCTTACCCCCTCTGCAGAGAGGCCACGCGAGTGTGACAGTGGGTGTTGTCTTCCCAGCACTTTCTAGTGGCAACGCACATTCCAGGGAGGCTCAACGTGATAGCGGGCAAGCTAAGCAGAGCTATTCTGATGCCTCATGAGAGGTCCCTGAACAACTGAGTGGCGGTTCAGATCTTCAAAAAGTGCGGTCAGCCTTGCTGCAATCTCTTCGCCAGCCCCCCTCAATGCCAAATGCAGCAAGTACTTCTCTCTGATCCCCCCACAGGGGGAATCACCCAGGGGACACTCTAGCTCACAATTGGCCCCCTGGTCTGGTCTACGCTTTCCCTCCGTTTCCTCTGTTGCCAAGAGTGATGCAGAAAGCCATATCCGTTGGAAGCAGGATGATTCTTATCGCCCCACACTGGCCTCGACAAGTATGGTTCCCCTTTCTTCAACGGTACGCACTGGACGGTCCGTGGACTCTGGACCCAGTGCCGGACCTCCTGATTCACGTCAGTACAACTTCATCCATCCCTGCAAACCCTCAGGTTGACAGCCTGGCTGATCCAGTTCCATCCCTAGTCAGGCTACATTCCTTTTCTCCTGAAGTGGTGCACATCTTGTCTTCTTCTCATAAGTCTTCCACCAGGAAGATTTATTCCAGCAAATGGAGGAGATTCTCCATTTGGGCTCAGGCCCAAGGGTTGGATCCCTTCACAGCCCCTATTCCGTCGGTCTTGGATTTTTTAGCCATGTTGTTCCGTCAGGGCTCCGTGCCCGCTACCATAAAAGTACAGTTGGCCGCAATTTCCAATTTTCACACATCTTCTGTGCAAGTGTACCTCGTGGTCTTGCCAGGTGCCTTGGACCGTCCTGCCTAGATAATGCCCCCCCCACCCCATCTGGGAGGCGTCTGTGGTCACTGTGGCCACTGGAGAAATAGGAACCAAGCTCCTCCCTCTGTCCAGATTGGAGGAGCGTAACCACCAGAGGAGGTGGGAAATTGGGAAAGAGGAAGCTTTTGAAAGGACCACTGAACCGACAGGAGCCACTGTAGAATCTGCATATGGGCCACGAGTATGATTGTCTAAAAGGCGCTTGGTGACTTCGTCCCCACAAACTGGACGTCTCTTCTAGGGGCCGGGCTTCCTTTGGTTCCACGGTTCTCAGGAGTGTCTTCTTATGAGCTTCCCAGGATAGAGGTGCTGGGGACGCTGTCCCGTGAGTAAGGAATGTAGGCGAGATAGGACCACATAACATCAGTTAGTTATGTACTCACCATAACGATTGATGTATGTGGTCCATCTCGCCTACATTCCTACGTACCCTCCCACCTGCCCCTGTTCTAGAGGAATTGGAAGAATGTTTGGCTCCGTGGACCCTTCAAGGTCAGTGATTTGTTCCCCTATTTGGCTGGATTTTCTTCCAGTGTTTTCTTGAGTATGGGTTATATGGGTTATGATTGTTATGATTGAAAACAAGATCTGGGGCTAGGGCGAGGTGCACTCTGGGATACCGGGTTAGCCCAGCCAATTAGAGACCTCATGCTAGAAAGTTTGGTCGAGTCGGAGCCGATTCTCAGCTCCGAACCCGTGAGTAAGGAATGTAGGTGAGATGAACCACATACATCGATCGTTATGGTGAGTACATAACTAACTGTTTTGCGAGTTTCAGACCTGAAGTCTTCTAAAAGATAAGTACCCCGTTGGGGATCCTTTTTTCTTACTCTAACCAACGTCAGAAAAAATTAATAATTGTCATGCCTGTGGAAAGCAAATATCTCAGAGATTTTCATTCTTACTGCGTTACCTGTTTAGGTCCAGACCACAGCGTCTCTCGCTGTTAGTTTTGCGCTTTGTTCAACGCCCAAACTATTCATTGTCGGGCTATTTTTGTAGCTAAATTCTTTCGCTGTCGATCTCCGTTTTCCGAAATGGCTTTGATAAGCCATCTGACTACTGATCTTATGAAAAAACGTAAGGATAAAGGCAGACACAGACCGCATAGGTCCAAAACTGCTGATGACACTACCGTTAAGTTAGTTGCTAATCCACCAGTACTCAGTGAGGCG
Organism: Protopterus annectens; assembly: GCF_019279795.1. Lineage (NCBI taxonomy): Eukaryota > Metazoa > Chordata > Ceratodontiformes > Protopteridae > Protopterus > Protopterus annectens. The sequence continues at coordinate 22,224,872 of NC_056737.1, read as the reverse complement.
CTTTCGCAGTCCCTGATACCCGCTTCTACAAATTCGCAGGCCTCTACTGAGACCCATTCGGAGTACGGTATGCAGCGAGATGCTTCTTCGACTATGGAACCTACAGGATGTCTCTACCTTGGCTGTGTCGGAGCCGCTGTCCAGGCACCGGCTTTTGAGGGTGTATTCAGGTGTTACGATTTTCATATTAAACCAACGACTTTAGTTTCAAACCAAAAATACTGAATTTCTCAGGCCTAGAGTTCACACTATGTCTAGGAAACCGACGACCAAGCGCATTCTCAGGCCCACATGCTACAAAAACAAATGCTTAAAATGGTTGAAGATCTTATTACTTTAATTAGGGGAAGTCAGCCTTCCCCCTCAAAAAGACCAAGAACTGTTTTTTCTTCTGGTTCTTCAGATCAGGAGTCTGATAACTCTGACCCTTCTGATTACCAGGACATACCCTTATCTCCTTATGAGGACTCTGATGCAGAGGATTCCATTCCCTCTGCTTCCCCACCAGAAGATTTTTCTTTTGGTGAAACCCTGCGTACCTTTAGAGAGCATTTCTGCTGGGAGAGCCAGGACTATTCTCAGTCCAAAAAAAGACTAGGGGAATTTTTAAACTTGCCTCAGCACAGGGCTCTAGCTATCCCTCCTGTTCTGGAAATTGTAGATGTCTTCTTGGAATCCAGCCTTACCCCTGATACTTTGCCTCTAGCTCCCAGGAAACCTGACAGGTTCTATAGAGTACATGACTCCCACAAATTCCTTTTTAAGAATCCTGCTGCGGATCCAGAGGCCATTTCCCAGGGACCTAAAGGCATTAAGGCTACAACGGCCAAAAATCCTACCCCTTCGGACAGGGATTCTAGGGCTTTAGACCGATGGGGTAAAAAGTTATACACCTCTGCTACTCTTGCCATCAGGGCTTTAAACTGCCAGTTTCATATGTTAAAGTATCAGCAACATATTATGGAACTAATTAAACAGAAAATGATGTTGATTCCTGATTGTACAGAACATAAAGATTTACAAGAGTTAATGCATTCTGCTAACCAAGTTGGTAAACATACTTTGCAATGTGGTTTTGATGCCTTAGAAGCATCTTGCAGGGCTGCTATCACTGGGTCTGTTCTTAAAAGACATGCTTGGCTTAAGGAGCAAACCTTGCCAGACCATGTCAAAGCAAAATTATTAGATGCACCATTAAACCAAGAGCATCTATTTGGCAGTAAAGCAGAAGAAGTCCTCAAAAGAATGGAGGAAAAAGCTAAATCTATGCAAACTGTTAACGATTTCTTACAAGTACAGCCACCTAGATTCAGTAGGCATTGGCCTTCTAAAATCTGGTCTATTCCAGTCCCTCCCAGACCATCTCAGTCCAAACCCAGGGGCAGCAGATCACCAGGACTACAGTCTCAGGGTATGCACAGATCTAAGCAATGGAGTGCTCCCACCTCTAAAATAAGGAGTAGTAATCAGCCATCCTATGGTAAAATCTCACAGTGACTTATCCTTAACTCTTCCAAGCCTTGCCCAAGTACTTGCACTTTTAGGCGGGAAACGTGCCCTGCATGCCAAAAACTGGGAGTACATTACCCAGGACAGATGGGTCTTGAACCTTGTTTCCCAGGGATACAGATTCCACTTCCAATCACTCCCAACCCCAAGCAGATGGCCAGACCTCCCCCCAAACCAGTGGCAGAGGCCCAAAAGCAAGTACTTTCTCTTATCAGTATCAAGGCTGTTCAAGCTGTCCCAGCAGAACAAAGGGGACAAGGCTTTTATTCCAGACTATTCCGGTACCTAGAAAAGAAAACTCTTGGTGCCCTATCCTGGATCTGTCTATTCTCAGCACCTTTCTGGTGGTTCCAGAATTCAAAATGCTTACTATCCTACAGCTGCTTCCTATGCTAGCCAAGGACTCCTGGCTAGCAACCCTAGACTTAAAAGAAGCTTATCTGCACATCCCCATAAGGGAATCTTGCAGGAAATACCTATGTTTCAGAGCAGGCTCTATGCACTGTCAGTTCTCTGCAAATCCCTTTGGCTTATCTACTGCACCCAGGGTATTTACAAAATGCCTAGCTCCAGACATTGCATATTGCAGGCAGAGAACAATTCAATTTTACCCATACTTGGATGATCGCCTGATTTAGGCTGACGGTCAGGAATTGCTACTACAACACCTGGCATTTGTAAAGACACTTCTAACTTCTCTGGGGTACACCAGCCAACAAATTGTATTCCTGGAAGCAAGCTTGAACACAACTTCCCAGATGGCATTCCTCACTCCAGAAAAACAAATTTGAGAAATGACTTCAATCTACTGGCTAACAAAGCCCAGCTGTCTGCAAGAAAAACACTGCAAGTCCGAGGGTTCATGGCCTCTTGCATTCTACTAATTCCATATGCAAGACTGCATGTAAGGAAACTTCAGTGCTACTTAAAAAGTCTCTGGTGTCAACATTCTCGGGACCTGGAAACAATGATTCCTATCATTCCTTGCCTAAGGACAGAGTTCCTTTGGTAGGCAGAGGCCTGCTACCACAGAAAGGGATTACCTTTCACTCAACCCCCTGCTGTCCAAACCCTAACAGACACATCAGACTGTTTATGGGGGGTCACATGGTAGGACAGTGCATTCAGGTAAAATGCAGACCAAAGCAAATGCACTTGCATATCAATCAAAAAGAAATGTAGCTTTACAGTGTTCTCTGACAGCCTTCAAAGGCCTTATTCTTCCAGGACAACTATTGGTAAAGACCGACTTAACACCACAGTTATGTGGTACATAAACAAGCAGGGGGGGACTAATTCATACCCACTCTGCAGATTAGCCATGGCTCAGTGGAACACAGCCTTGAGCAACCAAGTGCACCTGCAAGCTCAGTTCCTGCCAGGCAAACTAAATTCACTGGCATATGACTTGCACGTAAATCTCATGGGCCCACATGAGTGGAAACTGGAACCCAAAATATTCAAGCTTTTGAGAAACAGGTGGGGAGCACCAGAGGTGGACCTCTTTGCTTCCCCGTCAGAACTGTCAGTTGAGCAAATTTTGCACCAGAACTCCCCACAGCCAAGCTTGGAAAGTGGATGGCCCTGTCCTTTACCTGGGAAAGCCTCTCAATCTATGTCTTTCCTCCTCAGCCCCTCCTTTTGAAGGTTCTACTAAAGATCAAACAGGACAAGCCAAGGACAATCCTAATTGCACCAGACTGGGCACGCCAGCACTGGTACTTTATTTTGCGCAGTCTGACAGTAGTGCCACCATGCACCTGCCTCAGTCCCCTTCCCTGCTGTCCCAGCAGGAGGGCCAGGCTTTGTACCCGCAGCTACAGACCCTGAACATCGCAGCCCAGCTCATCCCCTGAACTCATCACCAGCAACTCTCAGTAAGCAGGTGCTGGATGTCATTCTGGAGGCAAGGAGGCCTAGTACTAGAAAATCCTATTTGGAAAAGTGGAAAAGATACTGTTCCTGGAGCCACTCTCAGGTAATGGACACACCTGTGCCCAGCTTACCTCGTATACTAGATTACGTAACAGAAATGCTCCACAAAGGCCTGTCCTTCTCTTCAATTAAGATTCATGCCTCTGCCATCTCAGCTCATTATAATACTGAGCCCAACCCTCTTCTCTCATTCTCTGGTCAAACAGTTCCTGAGAGGAGCCAAAAATTTAAGACCCCCCCAGGAGAGCTCCCATTCCAGCTTGGCACCTTAACTTTGTATTGGAAAAGCTCACGCTTCCGCCATTTGAACCTGCTGCTACAGCAGAGTTAAATTTCCTTTGATGGAAAACAGCTTTACTTCTAGCCATCACTTCAGCAAGCAGTGTGTCTGAATTGCAGGTCCTTATGGCCGTGGAACCCTTGATTATTTTCCATGCGGACAGGGTTTCCCTCAGGACTAACCCATCATTTATGGCCAAGGTGGTATCTAGTGTGGCTTTAAACCAATCCATTCATGTGCCAACTCTTTATCCTAATCCTTAAAATAAAGGGGAAAGGATCCTGCACTCCCTGGACATGCACAGGCAGCTTAGGTTCTATCTGGACAGGACTAAGAATTTCAGAAAATCTGAGCAGCTGCTAGTCAGCTTTGCTGCAGGGGCAGAGGGCAAAGCCATTTCAAAGCAAACCATTTCTAAATGGATAGCACACTGCATCCATTTCTGTTACAAATACCATGGGAAACCTACCCCACAGGGGATCAGAACACATTCCAGTAGAGCTACATCAACCTCTACAGCTTTTCTCAGGGGAGTCCCTACCAGGGACATCCTGGAAGCTGCAACCTGGAGCTCTGTACACACTTTCACTAAGCATTGCCACTTAACTATCTTTTCTAAATCCAGAGCTGGATTTGCCACAACAGTCTTACAGGGTCTGATTGCCAGCCCTAATGCTTCTTAACTACCTCCACCCATCCTCAGCTTTGGGAATCAACCCAAATGTGATAACTGCAACAGTGAAACACAAAGAACATAGTACAGTTGTGTACACTTAGCATAAATGTAAATGTCCGAGTGTATTCACTGTTGCAGGCCTGGTTACCCTCCCTCCAGCCCCCTGACTTCTCTTTACTTCTACCTATCTTTTTTGTTTGGCATATCTTATATCATTGGTATTTGCTTTTTGCTATGGGTGTTCCATACTATGTTATTGCTTCCTATTTTGGGGGCTCCTGATATCTGGGGCAAGAAAAACTGATGTAATGGCGTCGGCTGTATGTTTTATACCCCTGGCGACCTGACATCATGGAAGAAGCGACAGCAACTGATGCAGAAATCCCAAGACTGTGGTATTCAGGCCGACTTGAGGGCTACCTGCAGTCAAATAACCCAAATGTTATGACTGCAACAGTGAATACACTCGAACATCTACATTTATGTTAAGTGTACACAACTGTCCTGTTCTATTCCACTGGCCTCGTCTAATATGCACTCTTTGGGTTCTGGATTCACTTCCAGATCTTTTGTGTCACCCCTCTGTGCTACCTCATCCAGACATACAAGCCTTCAGGTTGACTGCATGATTTCTCCAAATCCAGTGATGGTTAGACAGTCCAGGCTTTCTTCCCTGGTTTTGCGATTCAAAAGCAAATGGAAGCCATTCTCAGTTTGGGCTGTTGAAAGAATTCTAGACACCTTTTCAGCACCCATTCCAGCAGTTTTACAATTTCTAGCTTCCATTTTTCATAATGGAGAAATGTACTCTACGGCTGGCTGCAATCTCCAGTTTTCATGTGGGCAAAGATTGTCACTGACCTCCTTTATGTTATGCAAGGCAATTCTTAAAAGTACCGATTTGCTTAGACCACCTCTCAAGAACCCTACCTCTCCTTGGGACTTAACGATTCTTCTCCAAGCCTTAACTCAGTATTCCTCTGAACTTTCAGCAAAGGCTGATTTTTAAATTTTTGTCCTGGAAAACCATTTTTCTAGTTGCTATTACATCTGCTAGAAGAGTTTTGGAACTTCAGCTTCATCTTGCCAGTCACCTTATATCATTTTTCACAAAAAACGGGTTTCTCTTCACTCCAGTCCATCCTTTCTTCCAAAAGTAGCTTCTGTATTTGCCCTTAACAAGTCCATTAATTTGTCAGTGTTCTTCTCAAAATTCTCCATTAAAGGGAAATATATGCTTCATTTATTGGATGTGCATAGACAGCTGAGATTTTATCTAAACGGAACAAAAAGCTTTCAGGAAGTCTGACCAATTTGTTTCCTTTTCAAAATCTACGTTGGGACAATCTGTGTCTAAAGTTACATTCCTTCCATGGCTCACTGAATGTTATAAACACAAGGGTTTGTTTACCAAGACCAACACAAGCTCATACCACAAGATCTGTCTCCATTTCTTGTACTTTTTTTCCAGAACTTCTGTAGATGATGTTTGTGGTGCTGCTTCTTGGTCCAGTGCTCATACTTTCATAGCTAATTTCAACTTGGATATACTTTCTAGGAACAGGGCAACGTTTGGTTCTGACGTACTCCACAATTATCATTCCTTGAGACCACCCTAGGTTAACACTAGCAGGGGGACTCTGTCTTAAAGTTTGATGAATAGGTGAAAAAGACAACATCAGATAAAACGTTTATGTGCTCACCATAACAATGTAACTGTGTTGTTCCTTTTCATCCTTCCTCAACCTCCCCTTCGTCCTTCCCCCTTCCATTGGGATCAGATATTCATATGTTTTCCTGGTATGACCATGTGGTGTTCTCCTTTTTTAGTCTTCCTCTCTTAGCTCCAGATACATTTCCTGTCATGTTTCTAGACATTTATAGAGTTGTTTCCTTTCTATAGGTTGATACCAAGGGGGCAAACTTGATTTGAGGTGATCTGAGGCTTGGGAAAGGATTATGGGTAAGGGGAGGAGTTTGAACTACAGATCCAAATTCTGAATGTGGCTGAAGTCTGAGCTTATGGATGAAAAACAACCACATAGATGCTTCGTTATGGTGAGTACATAAAGTCTCCCTGAACCACCCACTTTCCCTGCTAATTTTATATTCCAGCTCGAAGATTGAACAACAATGGGGAAAATAGAGCACCATAACCCACTGTGTGAAGTCTTGCAAAGAACACACTTTTCAGTGTAGCTGAATCTGTGCAAGTGAATTTAACCCAACATTCACTCAAACTAGTATCACAAAACTAAATGTGCATGGTCAAAAAGTACATTACTCTATGAAATAAGCATCACAGTAATACTTAAAATCTAAAGTAACATCAGATGCATTTATAACAAATGAATGTATGCTAGTTGCACTTAGCACCAAATGTATAAACTCTAAAATTAGTCTCAATGAAATTTAGACCAAATGCTTGGAACTCTGTGTCTGTATGTGCACACCCATACATATGTAGAAATACATAAAATGTGTGTGTGTGTGTGTATGTATATATATATATATATATATATATATATATATATATGTATGTGTATATACACACACATGTATATGTCTGTATGCATCTGTTTTTATGTATTGTATATATATGTATATATATATATATATATATATATAGATATATATAGAGAGAGAGAGATACAGAGATATAGATATATAGATATATCTAGATATATATATATATATATATATATATATAGAGAGAGAGAGAGAGAGAGAGATATAGATAGATGCATACTTAAAAAGGTAACTGTAAATATTGTGATCTTACTGTGCTAGGCAGTTTTCTTCCCAGACTTCTGCTGAAATAGGCTTCAAACTCTGTTGGACAACCTAGCCAGCAAAGTTAAACATGACAAAATAAAAATAAGGATTTTTTTTTGTCCACAGAGCACCTTACCTGTCATCTTTCTGGACATTTGTTTAGTTTCCCCAGCATCCTCTCATGCTTTTCTTTGTCATCACCAGAGACTGTCCCCTTTGTTTTCCCTCAGATGTGTCTGAGATAAACTGAGTAGTACTGGAGTCTGGACCAACCCTCTTCATTGCTGACAATATCCATTTCAACATAGCACTAGGTCTTTCTGCTATTTCTTCCTTTGTGATTTCCCCTACCCATTCATTATTACTAGCAGCAGCTTCTATAGGACAGCGCCAGTCCCTTGGTAAAGTCCATGTAGGATTTGTGTACTGCTTCTTCCCTGTCAGCTTCTGATAAACCCACTTATAAAGCGAGACCACATTAAATGACAGCTCTTTATGTCTGTGCATCTGCATTAGTTATCGTTTCCTTGGAAGGAGCCAATTTTCCCCTTAAGATTGTCAGTGATTTTTTTCCCTTGGGAGGGTGGCCTAATGGTTAAGGTGTTTGCCTTGCAAGCACAAGGTGCAGGGTTTGATTCTCACAAGGGATAATTGGCTAGGCTTAAAATGGCTCGCAAGGGCAGTTAGCTTAGTACTAATCTATGAACCTTGCCACTGCTGTTCGGCTGCCTCTGACCCCTCCCAAATGTGTATATGTGTGTCTGTATGTATAGATATTTGTGTGTGTATATATGTGTGTGTATATATGTATATATATATATATATATATATATATATGTATATATATATATAATTTTTTTTTTTTTTTTAATAATTGGAGTACTTTTGCAGTCTCAGTCCCTCAGTGATCTGTTGAAAATCAGCAGGGTTATTCAGCAACTTGGACAGAATCTTGAAAATTTAGGAAGAAGTTAGACGTGATGGTTATATCTCTCCCCCAAATTTGTTTTAGAAATGGTTAGATGCATTTAATTTCATTTTGTTGTAATTAATTGAATTGAATTTATATCTATTTATTTATTTTTGAAGGAATCTGTTTTAGTTTTTTAAGCAGTCTTGGTTTGTACTGTTTGTTGACTTGGTGTTAAGATTATTTAGCAAATGTGTTAACAACTTATTTTTTGTCTTTTAGATATCTTCAAGAAGTAGGCTACACTGATACAATATTAGAAGTACGGTCCCAAAGGGTGCGTTCTTTACTAGGGCTTTCTAGTTCGGAACAGAACGGTTCAGTGGAGACAAAAAATCTGGAACAGATCCTCAATGGAGGTGAAGCACCATCATTGAAACAAAAGGGACAAGAAATAAAAAGGTATTAAGTTGTTGTAATTGTGAATGAAAAGCTGGACTGATCAGAAGCAGTTTTGGGATGGGGCAATTTTGTCTCTACAGTGCAAAACAGCACACTTAAACAATAATTCATGACTAAGTGTGGCTAATGCAGGGTTTAGCCATGGTTGGTGGTGTTAAGTCAAAAGGGAGAAGGCTGAGTGACAAAATAGTGTTGGCCATAAGTAATCTCTGCATTTATCACACCTGATCGTGATATGTTATGCAGTTACCGTTTCCATGTGTTTTTGCTAGCTGTAGTCTGGTTAGATGTATTGCATATGCTTATGCTGCTGATCTGAAGTTGCCTGCACAGTGCATATCTTTGAGTGCTATTACTGCCCCTTTGTTCCATCATAAATGTTTTAGCAACCGGCATCACAACATCACCACCGTCCCAAATTATGTGCACATATTTTGTGTGTGTGTGTGTGTGTGTGTGTATATTAATGTGTACATATATACCTAAGTGTGTGTATGTATGTGTGTGTAGAGATGTCTATATATAGATGTGTGTGTGTGTATGTGTATATATATATATATATATATTTTTTTTTTTTTATGTATGTGTATACACACACACACACACACATATATATATTATGTATGTGTGCGTGACGCACACACACACATATCTATATATATATATCATATATATATATATATATATATATATATATATATAGATATAGATATGAATCTTTGATATAGCAGAAGCCAACAATCCCGACCGTTTTTGTGAGGAAAAAAAGCCCCATTTTCCTTTCCACCCTAGCGTGTGTGTGTGTGTGTGTGTGTGTATATTAATGTGTACATATATACCTAAGTGTGTGTATGTATGTGTGTGTAGAGATGTGTATATATAGATGTGTGTGTGTGTGTGTGTGTGTGTGTGTGTGTGTGTATACATATATATATATATATATATATATATATATATATATATATTTTTTTTTTTTTATGTATGTGTATACACACACACACACACACATATATATATTATGTATGTGTGCGTGACGCACACACACACACATATATATATATATATATATATATATATATATATATATATATATATATATATATATATATATATATATATATATATATATATATATATATATATCTATATATATATATATATATATATATATATATATATATGAATCTTTGATATAGCAGAAGCCAACAATCCCGACCGTTTTTGTGAGGGAAAAAAGCCCCATTTTCCTTTCCACCCTAGCGTGTGTGTGTGTGTGTGTGTGTGTGCGCAGGCGTGCTTGTTTGGGCCTTCCTTACCATGGCTGACACCCCTAAGCCAGGGTTTAGGAAGTATGCCAAGTGTGGACATAAGCTACCATCATCCAATGCCCACACTCCGTGTTGTATGGTTGGGAGTTCCCCATTTGGATTCCTCCTATTCAGTCTGCATGGGCTTCAACCCCTACGCATTGATCAACAGGAGGAACAAGCTTATTCTAAAGGGCCTTCTCCCACCTCCTGCAGAGGCCTCCTCTTCCTCCACTATGGCTTCTGGGACCCAACCTCCCTGTAAAAAGTCCAAAGATGGATTAAAGGCCTGTACTAAAGAGCAGGATCAGCCTAAGAAGAGGTCTCCAGAGCATTTGTCCTCGGCCATGCCTTTTACAAAGTCCCATCCATATCCAAGCTGGAGTTCTCTTTGGCTGCGGTCTCCAAGCTTTTCCCGGGAGCCGGAGACTTCTCGGGCTGGGTTGCCAGCCCCCCCTTCCTCCCCTTGGCGCTGTTCTAGGCCGGAGTCAGTGGCCTCTTCAGTTCAGTCCACTCTGAGTCTGTCTGAAGCCAAGGTGGATAGGATGATGTTGAAATTGCCTAGGGCCCAAATTCAGGTGAGAGTCTTGCCTGCTGCATCCCCATCTGGGTCCGGGAGCATGCAGTCCGCCTTCCTTCCTATCTCTCCTTCTCTGATCCGACCTTTGGTTTTGGAGTCCTTGGATCCGAGGTTCTCTGGATGTCCTTCAAGGATGCATCTGCAGTCCTTACATATGGGTTGTCCTGCCTCAGGCAGCCGGATTCCAAAGTCTGGGTCCGGCGTCGGCTGATGTCGCCCATTTCCCGACGTCAGAGCGCCTGAGATATAAAAGCGTCAGCCGACGCCATCTTCCTCAGTCTTTCTTGCCGCGCGGTGCCCGAAGCAGAAGCAGTTCGCAAGTGCCGGTCGGCCAGTTCCTGTGATTTCAGCTAACCGAAGACCTCAAAAAGCTAAGTACCCTGTTGGGAACTCTTTCTTGCCTCAGCCGATGTCAGATCAAACAGTTAAAGTTAATAATTGTTTAACTTGTGGGAAACAAATACCTCATAAGGATTTCCACTCTTACTGCCTACCCTGCCTAGGCCCAGACCACGATGTCTCGGCCTGTGCAGCCTGTGCTTCCTTCAATAGACGCACTCTTAGGCGTCGGGCGGAGTTTGCAGAGGAATTTTTTGGGGAAAATTACTGTTACAACATGCCGTCGGAGCTACCGACACCTCATTTACCCAAAAAATGGAAGGACAAGGACCGACACACGCGGACCGTGGTTTAGGCCGAAACCACGCCTAGGCCTACCGCGAGTGTCTCGGTCTCTGCTGAAACCGAATCCTCGGTGCTTCCGACCGACGAAACCACGCAACCGACAACCTCGGCCCCGGAGGCCACCTCGGAGTCGGTCATAGAATTTCCTTCTGAAACCGGTGTTCAGGAAATATCCGACACCATTTCTCTGGATAAGACTACTCCAGCACGTGGGGCAGCCAGGCCTCCTGTATCCATGTCCATAAAGGCATTTAGACATGCTAAAACTGCTAAACAGCCAAAATCTCTCCCTCCCAAGGCTATTCCTCAGGGATCCACTCCGGTTCACAGATTTTAAGTTTAGCGGAGGACCTTATTTCCGTAATTAGGGGCTCTCAGCCACATCCGGACAGGGGCTCTCAACCTCCTCAAGACAAAAGGCCCAGGGTTGAGCAGACAGATCCCAAGTCTTCTGATGAGGCCTCAGATGACTCTGCCCTATCAGACTACCAGGAGGAGGCCTTTACGGCCTACGAGGATTCTGATGCAGAGGAATCTATTCCCTCGGCCTCCCCTCCTGAAGAGTTGTCCTTTGGGGAGACCCTTCACTCCATGAGAGAGCATTTCAAATGGCAGGGCCAGGAATTCTCTGATTCCAGGAAGAGGTTAAGGACTTTTTTGCATTTACCTCAGCATAGACCTTTGGCTATTCCTCCTGTTTTAAATGTCCTTGATGATGTGTACTCTGAGTCTAGTATTTCCCCTGACTCCCTTCCTCTTGCTCCTGTCAAACCCACAGGTACTACAGGGTCCCAGACTCGCATCATTTCCTTTACAAGGGCCACTCTGCTGACCCAGAAACTATTTCCCAGGGCCCTAAAGGGGTTGCAACCACCACTACTAAAAACCCACTTCCTTCTGAAAGGGAGTTCAGGGCTTTAGAGAGATGGGGTAAAAAGGTGTATAGTTCTTCCACTCTTTCTATGAGGGCATTAAATTGTCAGTTCCATATGATACAGTACCAAGAGTATTTGTTAGATGAATTGCATAAAAAACTATCTTCACCTGAACCCGTAGATCGCAAGGCACTTCAGGATCTGGTACGTAACTCCCAGCAGGTTAGCAACCATTTCTTGCAGTGTGGTTATGATGCATTGGAAGCTTCATGTAGGTCAGCAATGACAGGTGCAGTCATATGTAGACATGCTTGGCTGAAGGAACAAACACTGCCAGATCATGTTAAAGCAAAGCTTCTGGATGCTCCACTGGAAAAGCAAAAGTTATTTGGCTCCATGGCTCAAGAGGTCTTAAAGAAATTTGAGGAAAAGGCTAAATCAGTACAAACAGTCAAAGATTTCCTACAGGTCCAACCACCAAGATTCAGCAGAAATTGGCCTTCTAAGAATTGGTCCTTTCTGGACACAGACAGATTTCAAAGAGGCAAGAACAGGCGTGCCAGAGGTAGAGGGCAAGCTCGAGGCTCCTACAGAGGACGTCAATGGCAGCCTCCTAACCAGAGAGGTACTGCAGGACCTACAACTACTACACAAGGACCATCTCAATGACTTGACTATGACCCCGCCAACCAGGGCTCAATTGGAAGCACCTTTGGGCGGAAAGCTATCTTTATTCTCAAAAAATTGTCACAGTATTACAAAGGACAAATGGATACTGCAAATAATAGACAAAGGATACAGATTCCATTTTCATACATTACCAAAAAGACAAGGCATACCAAACCTGCCACCAAACCAAAGGGCAGAGGCTTTCAAACAAATTTCCAAACTACTTCAAATGAAAGCAATAGAAAGGGTTCCTCTCACAGAACAATGCCAAGGATTTTATTCCAGACTATTCCTTGTTCCAAGAAAAGAAAAACAATGGAGGCCTATTCTGGACTTGTCCGCACTGAATACTTACCTCATCGTGCCAAAATTCAAAATGCTGACCTTACAGCAACTCCTTCCCATGCTGGGCAAGGGGTCCTGGCTGGTAACTCTAGACCTCAAGGAGGCATACCTGCATGTCCCTATCAGACAAAGTTGCAGAAGACACCTCAGATTTCTTGCAGGTTGAGAGCATTATCAATTCTCAGCATTGCCATTTGGCTTATCTACTGCGCCCAGAGTATTCACGAAATGCCTGGCATCAATAATTGCATATGCAGACTTCAGGGGATTCAAATTTACCCATACCTGGACGACTGCCTCATACAAGCGGACAGCCAGCAAACACTGGTAAAACACTTAAACTATGCCATCTGACTACTACAGGCCTTGGGATACACAGTCAACATTCAGAAATCAAGACTTGTTCCATCCCAACGAATAATTTTCCTGGGTGCAAAGCTGGATACAAACACCCAGATGGCTTTTCTCACAGAAGAAAAACAAGCACAACTACCGGATTATTTCAGAAATCTGACAACACAAACCCAGCTAACTGCAAGGAAAATCCTGCAGGCCCTGGGATTCATGGCATCTTGCATTCTTCTGATTCCACAAGCAAGGCTGTATATGAGGAAACTACAATGGTACCTAAGGAGTCTATGGTCTCAGCACAGTCACAGTCTGATCCCCCTCATTCCATGCCTTCAAAATGAATTCCTGTGGTGGGCAAAAGCAAGCCAGTCAAACATGGGCCTGCCTTTCAGCAAGCCACATATCAGCCAAACCATTACAACGGATGCCTCAGACCATGGATGGGGAGCGCACATGGAGGGCAGATGCATTCAAGGACAATGGACACAAAAAGAATTGCATCTGCACATCAACCAAAAGGAAATGCTGGCAGTGATACATTCCATCGAGGCCTTCAAGCTCTTCCTGCACCAAGGTCACCTGTTAATAAAGACAGACAATACCACAGTTATGTGGTACATAAACAAGCAAGGAGGTACCCATTCATACCCCCTTTGCAGGCTGGCAATGAATCTGTGGGAACTTTCCCTAAAACTCAATATAGAGCTACAATCCCAGTTCGTACCAAGAAAAGACAATGTACTGGCGGACAGCCTGAGCAGAAACATCATGGATCCACACGAATGGATGTTGCACCCAGATATCTTTCTCCAGATAACACAGTCATGGGGAACGCCGGACATAGATCTTTTTGCCTCCCACCACAACCATCAACTGAGGAAATTCTGCATAAGGACATACCATCCTCAAGCATGGAAAGTGGACGTCCTCTCCTTCAGCTGGAATACTCTAACAGTATATGCATTCCCACCGCTTCCATTAATGACCAAGGTCTTACTGAAGATCAGGACAGAACAACCAAAAGTAATTCTGATAGCTCCGGACTGGCCAAGACAACACTGGTACCCACTGTTAAGGAGCATGTCACGCACGAAACCTTGGCCTCTACCACAATGGCCACTTCTTCTGACACAGCACAATTGCAAGACTCTGCACTCCAGTCTAAAAACCTTACAGCTGACAGACTGGAGAATACCTTGACTCCTCGCCAGGATAAACTATCCAAGAGGGTACAGGATATCATCATGGAAGCCCGGCGGCCTTCCACAAGAAAAGCATATTCAGCAAAATGGAAAAGATTTCGTACCTGGAACACCGCAAAGGGTCAAGATCCGACAATCATGAGCATTCCACATATTCTGGAATACTTGGCTGAAATGCTCCATAATGGCCTTTCTTATTCCTCCATAAAGATTCATGCTTCAGCAATTTCAGCAGAGTACAACACTGACCCACCTGTATTCTCTCATCCTCTGCTAAGACAGTTTCTAAGAGGGATAAAAAACATCAACCCTCCAAGGAAACCACCAGTGCCTACGTAGGACCTTAACTTCATGTTGGAAAAATTAACTCTTCCCCCCTTTGAACCAGCAGCATCTTCAGAACTACAATTCCTGTCTTGGAAGACTGCCTTCCTTCTGGCCATAACCTCAGCAAGAAGAGTATCTGAGTTACAGGCCCTCATGGCAGTACAGCCATTTCTCATTTTTCATCAGGACAGAGTCTCTTTGAGAACCAATCCTTCATTCATGCCAAAGGTGGTATCCAGGGTTTCACTGAACCAGGCTATTCACCTGCCTACCTTCTTTCCAAATCCACAAAATAAAGGAGAGAAACTTCTGCATACTTTGGACATCCACAGACAGTTGCGCTACTACTTGGACAGAACTAAGACTTACAGAAAAACTGACCAACTCTTTGTAGCATATGTTGCTGGTGTACAAGGAAAAGCAATTTCCAAACAGACAATTTCAAAATGGATAGGAAATTGCATTCGGTTCTGTTACTCCTTTCATGGAAAAGCTGTGCCAGCTAACATTAGGCCTCATTCCACCAGAGCAACAGCCACCTCCACAGCCTTCTTAAGAGGGGTGGCTACAAAGGACATTTTAGAAGTGGCTACATGGAGCTCCGTGCATACATTTTCCAAGCATTACAACTTGCCCTTATATTCCAGATCCAGAGCAGGCTTTGCTACTGCAGTCCTGCAGGGCATGTTGGCTACACCATCCTTTTCTTAGGTCCTACCTCCCCCAGCTTGGCTATGGTATTCTACCCATATGTAAGGACTGCAGATGCATCCTTGAAGGACATAGTACAGTTTTGTACCTACCATAAATGTAGATGTCCGATAGCTATGCATCTGCAGTCAGGTTTTCCCTCCCTCCTACCCCTATGTGGTATACTTTGGGTAATTATCCCTTATTTTAGCTAGCTGGGGTTATCTTTTATGGTGTATTTGTTTTTTATTGCTGTGCATGTTTGGAATTTTTTCATCTCTCCAAATTTAGCCTTACTTAGAGGGCAACTGGCATCTGGGGCAAGAAAAACTGAGGAAGATGGCGTCGGCTGACGCTTTTATATCCCAGGCGCTCTGACGTCGGGAAAGCAGCTTGCTTTAAATAGGAGCAAAAACAGTCGCATGATAGCAGCCAAAATCATGTTGCTATCATGTGACTGTTTTTGCTCCTATTTAAAGCAAGCTGCTTTTGTTTGAATGATTGTTAGTATTGAAGAAGGGTTTCACCCGAAAGCTTTGCTGTGATATATTAAATTTTTTTCTGCCTACGTTTGTTTGTTTCTTTGGTATTCCTGCATTCCAGTCTTGTTTTGTTGGGCTATATATTTTGCTGGTACGTTGGTAGCCTTTGAGAGCTTTTGCTGCAGCCATGGAAAGGAATCATCTTTTGAAAACTATTTTAACTAAGGAAGTGAATCCATTGTTAATTGTCTCTAATACCCCTGTAGAAGATGCTGATAATAATGAGACTTTAGATATTGAAGACACTGTGACATTTGCCAGAAAACTGGAATTTATTGAAAGAAAGGTTGGTACATATAAGAGATTACAATGGCAACGTTTTAGCTTTTGTGCTTATTTGAATATGGGTATTGTGCCCAGAGGGTTACGTATTCTCAAGATGCCATCTTATGGGAATACGTACCCGGAATTGTTGAAGCGTTGGCAACAGCTTAATTTAAAGCTCAGCTTGGACTATATGGTGCTAATGAATGGCTTCTTTGCAAAAAGTGAATTAGGTCTGAAAGATGAAATCTTCCAGATGGAAAACGAATTACTTAGCATGTCTTGCTTCTCTAACATGTTGCCGAAATATCAGCAAATGGTTGATAGGCTGCATGCCCTGGATGACCATTTGGAGATGGTCAAGAAACGAAAGTTATTAAGAGATATTGCCGATTTTCAGAGAGGGCATATCTTCTCTTGGCCAAAAAAATAACAAAAATATAAATGAATTACGTGATAGTACTGAGACTTTCCCTAAAAGAATTTTTCCTGTTACTACTGCATCACTTGTTACTACTACTGTATCATCTTTGGATACGTTGGATGCTTTCACTGACTCTAATGCTGGTGTTTCCACTTTAAATCTTAATGCTGGCATTTCCCCTTTAAAACCTGCTGCTTTGGCTATGCAGTCTGATTCTACAACCACGCCCTCTGCATCAGTGCTACTAGTGAATGAAGAAATTTCAAATACAGGTAGTGTGGGGCCTGAAACTCAAGGAGATGCTTCGCGAGAATCTACAAGGAACACTAAGGCTACCATGAGGAAGAATCAACAGCTACTTTTGAATTTTTCGCTGAAACGCTTCCAATTGGAACAAGCCGAGAACCTACAGAGCAGTATAGCAGTAAGGGACAAGTCCTTAACCAGACAGTCGGGCGGTTCAGTGAAACGGAAAAACGACAGCCCTGCCAAGCATGGGAAAGTGAGTCGCAGATAATACAAGGTATTTTGAATCTTTCTGATATTCCTCTAGATGGACCATGTGTCTCTGTTTTAAACAAAGGTCTTAGCTTTATTCCTACAGCAGAGGATGGCTTAACCTCAGCTTTGACAGATTTAAAACAATTTATTCGGAATATAAATTTAAAGGTTCTCTTTAGTTCAAATAATGCTATGATGTCAAATAATACTTGCAAAAGATGTAGTACCTTTATACCAGTTAATTTGCCTGTAACAACTGCTTTTCATAATTTATGTGAAGCTGATTTGAGAAAGTTATATGGGACTACAATTAAGAAGAAGAGACAGTATAATTTGAACTATGATGAACACTGTGCCTTAAAGAAACTGCAATTTGACAATACTATTGTAATGAAACAAGCTGACAAAGGAGGTGCTATTGTTATTATGGACTGTAATGCCTATAAGACATCTTTGCTCAACTTTCTTCAAGATGAGAATGCTTTCAGAAGAATATTATACAATGATGCTAAGAAATGCATTAGTAATGTTAATATGTATATATATGAGCTACAAATTAATGGTGAGATAGACTTAGATTTGTTTCACTTTTTTACAGTACCCTGTCCCACTATTCCCTTATTATATGGGTTACCAAAAATTCATAAATGTTTAGATAACCCACCCATGAGGCCTATTGTCTCTGGGGGTGGGTGGATAACTGAACCGATATCTGTTTATCTACAAAAGCGATTGTACCCCTTATTACTGGAGTGTCCTAATATTTTAAAGGAGACAGGGGATTTTCTAAGCAAACTTTCAATTTGGTATAACAGTCTACATAACAAACTCGATTTAGGTTGTTATTTATTTGTAACCTTAGATATAAACTCTCTTTTTACTGTCATACCAAATGAGTATGGCTTTGAGGCTATCAGACAGTTTCTGAGTAAGAAAATAGATATACCTACAGGTGATGTTCAAAATATATGTGCATTATTAGACTTAGTTTTGAGCAACAATGTATTTATGTTTGACCAACTTTTGTTCCTACAGTTAAAGGGTGTTGCGATGGGAACACCGGTTGCTAATACATATGCCAACCTAGTCTTGTATCAATGGGAGTTAGAGTTTATACATGATGGTGTAAAATTTTTGAACAGTAATATTTGCTTTTACCAGAGGTTTGTGGACGATTGCTTTATGGTTTGGAAGGGCTCACACTCTGATCTGCAAGATTTTATAGCATATTTATACAGTAGTACGAGCTTCTTGGTTTTTAAGGAGATTATATCTGAACATGAAGCAATTTTCCTTGATGTTAAAGTATATAAAGAAGAGGGTACTTTACTAGTAGATACTTACATTATAATAGCATGCATGCACCTCATGTTTTTAAAGGAATTGTTAAAGCTCAATTTTCACGAGTCAGTAGGTTAAATACAATCGACTGTGCATTTCATATACAGTTAGATGAAATGTTCAATGAGTTTAAGAATGGCTATGACTTGGATACATTGGAAGAATTGAAGAGAATGGTAATACTTAATAGGGGTACTACATATAAACCTTACCTTAGGACAGATGCGTGTATGAATGATCATGTGATCATTACATCAGGATCTAATACTGGAAATATAGTTAGAACTAGATATGTTATGAATTTTAGTAGTAGAACAGGTTCGGTTAAATATATCATAGCCAAGTACTGGCCTGTGTTGATGGCCTGCCCAGAGGTTAGGCGAATTTTAGGTGAAAAGCCTTACTACTCATATAGGAATATGAGAAGTATTAAAAGCTTACTATGTTATAAAGATTTTAATTTTGGCTCAAAGCTGAATGTTTTCTCTGATCGTATTGGTACTTTTAAATGTATGAGCTGTTCTTGTTGTATAGACATTGCTGCTACCCCTAATCATGCATTTATTCATCCTGTTACTTCAAAAGAGTTTTACTTCAAATCAGTAGCATTCTGTAACAGTGTAAATGTGGTGTACTTGGCTACTTGTAATGCCTGTTCAGCATTCTATGTGGGCAAGACCACACGTAAACTTAAAGACAGAATAATTGAGCATAAGTCAGAGATCAGAAGGGAGGTTGAGAACAATGCTCTTTTCAAGCATATTAAAACATATGGGAATACGCATTGCTTTAAGTTTAGATGCCTAGATTTAGTTAAACCTCATAGTAGGGGTGGTGATATTAACAATGTTTTAGATATTAAGGAATATGAATGGATTTTAAGACTAGCAGCGGACTCTCCACCTGGATTAAACTCTACTGTTAGCCTAAAGCCTGTTTTAAGTAAAATTCAGCGTGTTAAGCTGTTTTAAATATTTTAAATATTTTGTATTTTGTACATCTATTATGTTATATGTTATATTATATTGTGTTTGTCAGTCATGTGATTTTGGCTGCTATCATGTGACTGTTTTTGCTCCTATTTAAAGCAAGCTGCTTTTGTTTGAATGATTGATGTTATGTGATCCTATCTCGCCTACATTCTGTACTGATGGGATCGGCTCCGACTTGGCACGCTATACTATAGAGCGAAGTCTCTAATTGGCTGAGATATTCTATGTCCCAGGATGCACCACCACCAATTCCCCAGATCTCGTTTGCCGCTTACAAAGCAAGACGTGGTCTCGAGCTTGGCTGAGCTAAGTGCTTTCTTTATTAGAATTTTCTGTCAGGAATTTTCTTAAACTTAACCAAAAGCTGTTTTAACGACTATTGTTGTGTATGAGTGAGTTTTCCAAAATTTTTTGTGGTAAAAAATTGTGTTTTCAGGGAAAGGTTTCCGTTTAAGTCAGAGGGGCCTTCCCCTCGTGCGTGAGTGAGCCTTTTTGTGTAGCGTTTCGTGAGGTGGTCAAGTACCCGTTTTAGTTAGAGGCCCTCCTGTTGTGCGACCCTTTTGTTGTATTTTACTGTAAAGTGAAATTGTTCTGGTTATTCAGTTTTTTTCCTGTGTTTTCTCTAAATGTTTGGCATTATGTCAAAAGAGCACAGACCCTCTGGGTTTAAAAAATGCACTAGATGCAATTACAAGATGTCCATAACGGACGATCACTCCCTATGCGTGTACTGTTTAGGACCCAAACACCTTCAGGAGTCTTGTAGTGTGTGTCACACGTTTTCCTGTCGAGTCCTCCAAGAGAGGAAGAATAAATTGATTCTAAAAGGACTTATCAAACCTACTTTTGAAGAGGCCTTATCTTCCTCCTCTTCTCCATCGAAGAAAAAGAAATCGTCGGCTCCGACCAGTCCGTCGGAACCGACCACCAAGAAATCTCAGCAGGCTTCTCCATCGGCTCCACGGACTTGGGCCGAGGCGGAATGGTCTGCCTCGATGCCTCCTGCCTCGACTCCTCTGGCTTCGGAGCCGATGGCTGGAGCTTCGAGAGGCGGGTCACCTTCATCGGCTCCGCTGATTTCGGAGCCGATGAGGGTTATTCGCTCAGACTCTTCCCCTTCGGCGCCGAAGTCCTCTTCGGCACCGAGGGAAATGACAATGGAGTCTCCTTCGGCACCGATTTTGATCGAGACAATTCGGAGCCGGTCCCCCACGGACCCGTTCGATCTCCTCCCGGACTCTCCTGACGAGTCTGTCACCTCTGACACCGATCTTGATGATGCGGAAGGGTCCCCCAAGTCGTCCTCGGATGATGTCTCCTTTGCGGACATCCTGGAGGTCTTCAAACAACGAGGCGGCTGGCAGACCAAACCCCCTTCCTCTGACGAGTCGGTGTTCCTCAAGGCCTTCAGGGCTCAGCCCTCCACCTCCTGGGTGTCTCCGCCCTTCGATGAGCTCCTGGATTTGATCTCTCGAAAGGCGTGGGAACATCCAGATTCTGTGGAACCGGTGCCTGCTTGCCCTAACAAATTTTTGTCAGCGCCCCCGGAAAAGGAATTTCTCACCAAGGGTGTGGCTGTAGATGCTATGGTGGTGGCATCTGCTACCCAGCAAGATGTGGCAGAGGCTTCGACGTCCGTCCATCCTCCTAATAAGGAGTCTAGGAGCATGGACCGGTATGGGAAGCGCACCCTTACTTCAGCAGCCTTTACATTAAGGTCTCTGAATTACCTCACGCACTTCACTAGACTTCAGAGGGACCTGATCAAGGAACTCTCAGATACCCTCTCTGGTAACCTACCTGAGCAGTTGGCCCATATGGTTAGCTCTCAGTTGGCTACCCTATCGTCGATATCGAACTCGTCCATGAGGCTCATTTCGTATGCAGCCGAGGGGGCGAGTAGAGCGGGTACGGGTGTTGCTCTACGGAGACAAGCCTGGCTCCGCCTGTGTCATTTTGTGGAGGCCTTCAAGTCTTCCTTTGCCGACGCTCCCTTTGATGGGTCCTCTTTGTTTGGACCCAAGGTAAAGGACACCTTGACCCGCTGTGAACAAGAGGGTAAGACTTTGACTGCCATAGGGGCACGGTTTTCCTCTCCCTTTCGGCCTTATCCCAAGGCTAAAAGAGGAGGGAAAATGTGGTTCCATAAATCTCAGAAGAATTACCCCTCACAGCAGGATGATCCCCCTTCTAGAGGCAGAGGAGGGGGAAATTTTTCAGGAAGACGCCGTCCCAGAGGCGGCAGAGGCCCCTGCAACACTGGAGACCGCGAGTCCTTTCATGGCTTTTCAACCTCTCAGCATCCCTGAAGGATTGCCTGACTGCAGCTCGGAGCCAGTCGGGATCGTTTTCGAGGCACCTAAAGGCCTGGGAGAGTATCACTCAGGACCGATGGGTGCTCGAATCATCGCCCGGAGGTTACGTCATCCCTTTTCACACACCCCTCCATCCAGGAAAATCCCGGACCCACCACCCAGTCAACGGGATATTGCAGCCAGCGAAGTTTCAAAGCTGCTTCAAAAAGGAGTCATCCAACCGGTCCCCGTAGACCAGACCGGATTAGGGACTTACTCAAGATTCTTTTTGGTGCCAAAAAAGACCAGGGACTTGAGGCCCATTTTGGATCTCAGCAACCTGAATCGATCAGTCAAAAAGTCCAAGTTCCAGATGGTCACCTTACAATCCATTCTCCCACTACTGGAGAAAGGTGTTTGGATGT
The DNA here is from genome assembly GCF_019279795.1 of Protopterus annectens. NCBI lineage: Eukaryota > Metazoa > Chordata > Ceratodontiformes > Protopteridae > Protopterus > Protopterus annectens. The sequence goes on along the minus strand of NC_056737.1, from coordinate 22,202,512 downwards.
GCTCCATAGATCTCAAGGACGCCTATTATCACATTCAGGTAAATCAGGCGTCCAGGAGACATCTGCGCTTCAGCCTGGGAGACAGTCATTTCCAGTTCTGCGCACTGCCCTTTGGTCTCACCACAGCCCCCAGGGTGCTCACCAAATGTTTGGCGGTGGTGACTGCTCACCTGAGCAGTCTAGGATTCCAGGTGTTTCCGTATCTAGACGACTGGCTCCTAACTGCCACCTCCAGGCATCTACTATTACAGAACCTAGCAGCCACTATATCTCTAGGAACCTCCCTAGGAATCACCTTCAATTGGGCAAAGTCTGTGTTGCTGTCATCTCAGCATATACGGTTTATCGGAGTAGAGATAGATTCAAGGCAAATGCGGGTCTATCTTCCTACAGAGAGAATAGAAACATTGCAATCTCAAGTCCGAGCATTGCTCCTCAAACGCCGAGCCCCAGCAAGGATGGTCCTACAACTGTTGGGTTCCATGTCGGCTACCGTTCTCCTGGTCCCCTTAGCAAGATTACACATGAGGATTCTCCAGTGGCTCCTGTCGGTCCAGTGGTCGTATCAGGAGCTTCCTCTCAGTCACCAAATTATAATCACGGAGACGTGCAAACAGGACCTCCGTTGGTGGCTTATCTCCTCCAACCTGGATCAGGGGCGACCCTTCGTTCCTCCTCCTCCAGTGGCCACTTTGACTACGGACGCCTCCCAGATGGGGTGGGGGGGACATTACCTGGGCAGGTCAGTTCAAGGCAAGTGGCACCCCAACGAGAGTTCCCTACACATCAACATACTGGAAATGAGGGCAGTGCTTCTATCGCTTCAAGCACCACACAACTACCTCCCCCAAGGTATGATTGCCGTTCAGTCCGACAACATGTCAGTAGTCTGGCATCTGAACAAGCAGGGAGGGACCAGGTCCTACCCTCTTTGCAGAGAGGCCATGAAAGTATGGAATTGGGCTCTTGCAACCAACCGTTTCTTGGTAGCAACACACATTCCAGGAGATCCAATGTGATAGCCGACAGACTGAGCAGAACCATTCTCTCCCCGGACGAGTGGTCTCTGAACGACAGAGTAGCATCTCAGATCTTCAGAAGATGGGGAACTCCTTGTTGTGACCTCTTTGCAACTCCCCTCAACACGAAATGTCTACAGTTCTTTTCTCTTACCCCGGTTCCAGGGGGGTTTCCCAAGGACGCCCTAGTCCAAGCTTGGCCCACCGGCTTACTATACACCTTTTCACCAGTTCCCCTTCTCCTCAGGGTGATCCAGAAGGCGATTCACTTGCAGTGCAAGATGATTTTAGTTGCCCCATACTGGCCTCGTCAAGTCTGGCTGCCATTTCTTCGGAAATACGCACTGGACGGTCCATGGTTCCTGGACCGGGTTCCAGATCTCTTGATCCACCAGTCGGGATGGCTTCACCAGTCCCTTCACTCTCTGAAGTTAACAGCTTGGCTCCTCCACTTCCGACTTTAGTCAGGAACCAGGTTTTGGACTCAGAAGTTATACATATCTTGTCCTCGGCCCACAAGAATTCGACTAAGAAGATGTATAATAGTAAATGGAAGAGATTTGCCATTTTGGATTAGTACTAAGCTAATACTTTATGCGGCGGCTTTTGAAGCCTCCTAGCATTATCCCTGTCGAGACTCAAACCCTGCACCTTTGTAAAGCAAACACCTTACCTGATAGGCCACCCTCTCTAACCCGAAAAAAACCATGACCACACCACACCAGTGCAGAACACAATTCATTTCATGGGTTAGGACAGTACTAGGTAACTGCCCTTGTGAGCCATTACAGCAAGCTACTATCTCCCTTATGAGACTCAGCCCCCTGCACCTTGTGTTTGTGTTTGTAAGGCAAACACCTTAACCATTAGGCCACCCTCCCAACCCAATTTGGGCCCAACTCCGGGGATTAGATCCCATTACTGCCCCGGTGGCGGACGTCTTGACATTCTTAGCGTCCCTATTCAATCAAGGTTCTTCGGTCTCTACCATTAAGGTTCAATTAGCAGTTATTTCGAATTTTCATGAAAGTATAGACCCACCTTTGATGAGCAATAAGTTGTGTAAAGCCTTCATGAAAGGTGCTGGGCTGCTATGTCCACCAGTTTCTCATCCTGCTCCGCCATGGGATCTCAATTTCGTATTAGGTGACTTGACCTCTTCCCCCTTCGAACCGGCAGCAACTTCTGACTTGAAATTTCTTTCCTGGAAGACTGCTTTTTTGGTGGCTATTATATCAGCCAGAAGAGTTTCAGAACTTCAAGCCCTATGTGTCAAACCGCCGTACCTGTTTTTTCACAAGGATAGTGTATCCCTTAGGCCTAATCCATCTTTTGTTCCCAAAGTTTGTTCTAGTTTCTGTCTTCAACAGTCTTTGGAACTCCCAGTTTTCTTCCCCAATTACTCAGACAGAGCAGAATATATCTTCCATTCATTGGATGTCCACAGACAATTGTGTTTCTACTTAGATAGGACGCACCAAACACGGAAAACAGATCAGTTATTTGTGTCCTTTTCAGACAATAAATTGGGCAAAGCTGTCACAAAGGTCACTATTGCCAAGTGGATCAGAGACTGTATCAGTCATATTTATTTTCTTTCTAATAGAGAGCTTACAACCACTGTAATAGCTCATTCTACAAGAGCTATGGCTACTTCAACAGCATTTCATTCTAAGCTTGCCATTAGTGACATTTGTGCTGCGGCTACCTGGTCCTCTCCTCACACCTTTATTTCTCATTACAAATTGGATGTGGCATCTCGGGGGCGAGCTTCCTTTGGTTCCACAGTTCTCAGGAGTGTTTTCCAGTGAGCCACCCAGGAATCAGGTGCTAGGGACGCTGTCCCATCAGTACAGTATGTAGGCGAGATAGGATCACATAACATCTTTTAGTTATGTACTTACCATAACTTTAGATGTTTGGGATCCATCTCGCCTACATTCCTAATACCCACCCTCCTTCCCCCTGCCTTGGAGACCAGAAGAGACCGGACGGTTCAAGTTCGACCGTTTTATCTTGAAACACTGGTATATCAGCAGTGCATGTGTGGGTGCATGTGTACGGACAAACAAGATCTGGGGAATTGGTGGTGGTGCATCCTGGGACATAGAATAGCTCAGCCAATTAGAGACTTAGCTCTATAGTATAGCGTGCCGAGTCGGGGCCGAGGATTGGCTCCGAACCCATCAGTACAGAATGTAGGCTAGATGGATCCCAAACATCTAAAGTTATGGTAAGTACATAACTAAAAGTTAGTATTGAAGAAGGGTTTCACCCGAAAGCTTTGCTGTGATATATTAAATTTATTTCTGCCTACGTTTGTTTGTTTCTTTGGTATTCCTGCATTCCAGTCTTGTTTTGTTGGATTTTAAATATAGTGTCTCAGGGATACAGATTTCACTTCCACATGTTACCAACGCCAAGTGGGTGGACGGACCTACCCCCAACTCAGTGGGCTGAGGCTCAAAAACAAGTACTTTCTCTCTTAAGTATGGGGGCTATTTAACTCGTACCAGAAGAGGAAAAGGGACAAGGTTTCTACTCAAAACTTTTCCTGGTACCCAGAAAAGACAAATCATAGCATCCTATCCTGGATCTGTCTAGTCTAAACACCTTTCTGGAGATTCCAAAATTCAAGATGCTGACTCTTCACCAGTTGCTTCCTATGCTAGGCAAAGACGCCTGGTTGGCAACACTAGATTTAAAAGAAACCTAACTGCACATCCCAATCAAGGGATCTTGCAGAAGATACCTACGCTTCAAAGCAGGCTACACGCATATCAGTTCTCTGCACTGCCCTTTGGCTTATCTACTGCGCCCAGGGTATTCACAAAGTGCCTAGCTTCAGTTATTGCATTCTGCAGGCAAAGAAGTATTTAATATAGCCATATCTGGACGATTGTCTAATTCAGGCAGAAAGCCAGGACATACTTTTGAATCATCTGGCCTTTGTAAAAAGGGCTCTAACTTGTCTGGGGTACACCATAAATGAAAATAAATCACAACTGGTACCCTGTCAACAAATTAAATTCCTGGGAGCAAGCTTGAATAGAACTTCCCAGATGGATTACCTCAGGCCATAAAAGCAAATTCATTTAACAACCTACTTCAGACAAGTGGCCACAGAAACCCTGCTATCTGCAAGGCAAATAATGCAAGCCTTGGGGTTCATGGCCTCCTGCATTCTTCTAATTCCATATGTAAGACTGCATATGAGGAAACTACAGTGGTATCTAAAAAGCCTATGGAGTCGACATTTTCACAGCCTAGAAACATTGATTCCTATCATACCTTGACTATGCGTAGAGTTCCTTTGGTGGGCAGAGGCCTGCCACAAAAACAAGTGACTACCTTTCACACCAACCCCTGCCGCCCAAACCCTAACAACAGATGCATCAGACTATGCATGGGGGGTCTCACCTGGCAGGGAAGTGCATTCAGGGCAAATGGAACCCAAGTCAAATGCACCTGCATATCAATGAAAAAGAAATGTTAGCTGTGCAGAATGCTCTGACAGCCTTCAAGGACTACATTCTTCCAGGACAACTAATAATAAAGACGGACAACACCACATTTATGTTGTACATAAACAAGCAGGGGGTACACATTCTTACCCCCTCTGCAGACTAGCCATGGCAGTGTGGAACACAGCCTTGATCCTACCAAGTACACCATCAAGCTCAATTCCTGCCAGGAAAATTAATTACACTGGCAGATGGACTAAGCAGAAACCTCATGGACCCACACTAGTGGAAACTGGAACCAAGGATGTCCTTCAAGAATGCAACTGCAGTCATAACATATGGGTTGTCCTGCCTCGGGCAGCCCTCGGTCGGTCGGATTCCAAAGTCTGGGTCCGACGTCGGCTGATGTCGCATTTCTCTCCGTCAGAGCGGCTGGAGTACATAAGCATCAGCCGACGCCCTCTTCTTCAGTCTTTCTTGCCGCGCGGTGCCCGAAGCAGAAGCAGTTCGCAAGTGACGGTCAGTCAGCTCCTGTATTCTTCGAAACCGAAGTCATCAAAAAAGCTAAGTACCCCGTTGGGGACCTTTTCTTGCCTCAGCCGATGTCAGAAATTACTGAAAAAGTAAATAATTGTTTGTCTTGTGGTAAACAGATACCTCATAAGGATTTCCACTCTTACTGCCTCCCTTGCCTTGGCCCAGACCACGACGTCTCGGCCTGTGCCGCCTGTGCTCGCTTCAATAAGTGCACTCTCAGGCGCCGGGCGGAGTTCGCTGAAGACTTTTTCAGTGAAAACTTTGACTATACAATGCCGTCGGAACATCCGACAATGCAGACTCCTAAGAAACGAAAAGATCGGGACCGACATCCTCGGTCCACGTCTTCCACCGACACCACGCCAAAACTAACCGCGAGTGCCCCGGTTCCCTCTGAGGCGGTTATTCCACCTCTCCGAACCGAAGACACCGCATTACCGATACCTCCGATACCGGAGGCCACTCCGATGCCAGTTATTGACTTTCCTCCGGATACTGAAACCGAGGAAATGCCCGAGACCATTGTTGTTGATAAGGTCACTCCTGCACGTGGAGCGGCTAGGCCTCCCATGTCCATGTCTATCAAGGCCTACACACGTGCCAAGGCAGCCAGCAAGTCCAAGCATCTTACTGCTAAAACCTTACCTCAGCCTACTCCTGAAACTGAAATCATGGCTATGGCCGCAGATTTAATTTCCCTGATCAGAGGTTCCCAGGCCCATCCTGAGAGGATCCCAGCCTCCTCCCGATAAGAGGCCCAGGGTTGAACCCTCTGACCCTCTTCCTACAGATGAAGATTCTGAGGACTCTGTTCATTCCGAAAGCCAGGAAGAGCCCTTCCAGACCTATGAGGATTCAGATGCAGAGGACTCCATTCCCTCGGCCTCTCCTCCTGAGGATATGTCTTTTGGGGAAGTTCTGCATTCCATGAGGGAGCATTTTAAGTGGCAAGGCCAGGAATATTCAGATTCCAGAAAGTGCCTTCGAACCTTCCTTAAAAAGCCCCAACACAGACCCTTAGCTATACCTCCTGTGCTTGATGTTTTGGATGATTTATACTCTGACTCCAGTGTTACCCTGATACTCTTCCTCCTGCTCCTGTCAAGCCTGACAGATACTATAGGGTCCCAGAAACCCATTCTCATTTCTTTAGGGCCCATGCTGTTGATTTAGAAACAATTTCCCAGGGGCCTAAAGGGGTTTCAGCTACCACCTCCAAAAGCCCTTTGCCTTCCGATAGGGAAGCAAGGTCCTTAGAGAGATGGGGGAAGAAGGTTTACACCTCCACTACTTTATCTATGAGAGCTCTCAATTGTCTCTTTCACATGTTTCAATATCAGGATTTCCTGTTAGATGATTTACAGAAAAGATTGGCCTCCCCTGAACCTTTAGATAGGAAGTCTTTGCAGGAGGCTGTGCACAATTCTCAGCAAGTTAGCAATCATTTTCTACAGTGTGGATATGATGCATTGGAAGCTTCATGTAGGGCAGCTATGACAGGGGCGGTCATTCGTAGACATGCATGGTTAAAAGATCAACCTTTACCAGATCATGTTAAGGCAAAACTTCTTGATGCACCCTTGGAAAAGAACAAACTTTTTGGTGCTAATGCTAAAGATGTGTTAAAGTCCATTGAGGAAAAAGCCAAGTCAGTTCAGACAGTCAAAGATTTCCTCCAGGTTCAGCCACCCAGATTCAGCAGGAATTGGCCTTCTAAAAACTGGTCCTTTCCTAATCCTGAAAGATTTCAAAGGGTCAAAAACAGGCGTGCCCGAGGAAGAGGCCAATACAGAGGATCCTACAGGGGACGACAATGGCAACCAGCAAACCAAAGAAGTGACACGGGGGTTTCTCCTGCCCCACAGGGACAATCTCCGTGACTTTCTTCTAGTTCCGCTGACTAAGGAGCAAGCAGAAGCTCCTTTGGGCGGAAAATTATCTCTGTTTTCAAAAAATTGGCACAAACTGACAAAGGACAAATGGATTTTGGACATTATAGACCACGGTTACAGGTTCCATTTTCATACCTTGCCAAGAAAATGAGGCATGTCAAACCTTCCACAAAATCAGAGGGCAGAGGCTATCAAGCAAATTTCTCTGCTTGCTCAGATCAAAGCAATAGAAAAAGTTCCACAACCAGAACAAGGTCAGGGGTTTTACTCAAGACTGTTCCTTGTTCCAAGAAAAGAAACTCAATGGAGACCAATACTGGACTTGTCCGCTTTAAACACATTTCTCATAGTACCAAAGTTCAAAATGCTGACTCTACAGCAACTCCTTCCCATGCTGGGCAAGGGGTCTTGGCTGATTACTCTGGACCTCAAGGAGGCATACCTGCATGTCCCTATCAGACACAGCTGCAGAAGATACCTCAGATTTCTTGCAGGGCCAGAGCATTATCAATTCTCAGCATTGCCATTTGGCTTATCTACTGCCCAGAGTATTCACGAAATGCCTGGCTTCAGTAATTGCTCATAGCAGGCTCCACGGGATTCAAATCTACCCGTACCTGGACGATTGCCTCATACAAGCGGACGACAAACTAACTTTGACAAAAAACTTGAATTATGTCATACATTTGCTACAGGCTCTGGGATACACAGTCAACTTTCAAAAGTCAAGACTTCAGCCATCCCAGCAAATTACCTTCTTAGGAGCCAAACTAGACACAGCCTCTCAAATGGCTTACCTGACAGAAGACAAGCAAAAGAAGTTAACTCATTACTTCAAAAGTTTAGCAAAGCTCACCCAGATGACTGCAAGGAGATTCCTACAGGCCCTGGGTTACATGGCATCCTGCATTCTCCTGGTTCCACTAGCAAGACTACACATGAGAAAGCTTCAATGGTACCTAAAAAGCTTATGGTCTCAACACAGCAACAAATTAGAAGCAACCATACCGCTCATTCCATGTCTTCAAAAGGAATTTCTATGGTGGGCCTCAGTAAGCCAGTCAAACACAGGTATGTCATTCAAAAAACCTCAGATAACACAGATCATGACCACAGATGCCTCAGACCTTGGATGGGGGGGCGCACATGGAGGGCAGATGTATTCAAGGACAATGGTCTCCAAAGGAAACACATCTGCATATCAACCAAAAAGAAATGCTGGCAGTAATGCATGCCATCGAGGCCTTCGGACAACAACTACAACCAGGCCACCTACTAATACGGACAGACAACACCACTGTGATGTGGTACATAAACAAGCAGGGGGGCACTCATTCTTACCCCCTTTGCAGACTGACAAGAATCTTTGGGAAAAATCACTGAGCCTAAACATACAGTTGCAATCCCAGTTTGTTCCAGGCAAAGACAATGTTCTGGAGGACAGTCTAAGCAGGAATTTCCTAGACCCCCACGAATGGAGGTTACATCCAGAAATCTTTATACGACTCACCTCGACATGGGGCAGGCCGGACGTAGACCTATTTGCCTCCCACCTCAATCATCACCTACAAAAGTTCTATTCAAGGACATATCATCCACAAGCATGGAAAATAGATGTTCTCTCATTCAGCTGGAGCTCCCTAAAAATCTATGCATTTCCACCTCTGCCACCGATGACCACAGTGTTACTAAAGATCAAAGCAGAGCAGCCCAAGGGGATCCTAATAGCTCCAGACTGGCCAAGACAACACTGGTACCCACTACTACGGAGCATGTGTCACAACAAAACGTGGGCCCTCCCCCAATGGCCCCAACTTTTGACTCAACACAACTTCAGGACAGTTCATCCCAACATCCAGACGCTACAGCTAACAGCTTGGGAGATCCCATGAATAACCTCAACCTACCTCTTTCCAAGGAAGTTCAGCGGATACTGACAGAAGCCCGCAGACCATCCACCAGAAAGGTTTACTCAGCCAAATGGAAGAGATTCAGCATTTGGAATACCACCAAGGGCCATGATGCATCACTTTTGAGCATCCCACTCATTCTGGAATATTTGGCAGATATGCTACATAATGGACTCTCATACTCTTCTATAAAAATACATGCTTCAGCTATCTCAGCTAGATACAACACTGATCCACCTGTGTTTTCACATCCTTTGTTAAGGCAATCAAGAATATAAACCCCCCAAGAAAGGCACTAGTACCAGCTTGGGACCTCAACTTTGTCCTAGAAAAATTGACTCTACCTCCCTTTGAGCCAGCAGCTTCTGTGGATTTGCAATTTCTTTCCTGGAAGACAGCTTTCCTGTTGGCCATTACCTCAGCAAGAAGGGTTTCGGAATTACTGGCCCTAATGGCTATACCACCGTTCATAACTTTTCACAGAGACAGTGTCTCCTTATGAACCAACCCTACCTTTCTCCCAAAAGTGGTATCCAGGGTTTCTTTAAATCAAGCAATTCACCTGCCTACTTTCTTTCCCAATCCTGAGAACAAAGGGGAAAGACTGTTGCATACCTTGGACATTCACAGACAACTTCGCTACTACCTGGACAGAACCAAGACTAGTAGGAGGTCCGATCAGCTTTTTGTAGCTTACGCCCTGGAGTGCAAGGAAAAGCAATTTCCAAACAGACAATTTCAAAATGGATTGGACATTGCATCAGATTTTGTTATTCCTTCCATGGAAAGTGTGCGCCAGCTAATGTCAGACCACACTCCACTAGAGCTACAGCCACCTCTACAGCATTCTTAAGAGGGGTGCCTACAGAAGACATTCTAGAAGCAGCTACATGGAGCTCCGTGCATACATTTTCCAAACACTACAACCTTCCTCTATATTCCAGATCCAGAGCAGGCTTTGCAGCTACACCATCCTTTTCTTAGAGCATTCCACCTCCCCCAGCTAAGCTATGGTATTCAACCCATATGTTATGACTGCAGTTGCATTCTTGAAGGACATAGTACAGTTTTGTACCTACCATAAATGTAGATGTCCGATAGATATGCAACTGCAGTCGGGTTTTCCCTCCCACCTTCCCCTCTATGCCTTGGGTCCACTCCCATCCCTGTTATCCTTAGCTGGGGATATCTGTTATGGTGTATCTGTTTATTGCTTATTTATTTATCTGGAAACCTGTTTTATCTTCCAATTTGATTACAGCCTTCCTTGGGGGGCACCATAGCATCTGGGGCAAGAAACACTGAAGAAGATGGCGTCGGCTGATGCTTATGTACTCCAGCCGCTCTGACGTCGGAGAGAAATGCGACATCAGCCGTCGGACCCAGACTTTGGAATCCAGCCGACCGAGGGCTGCCTGAGGCAGGACAACCCATATGTTATGACTGCAGTTGCATATCTATCGGACATCTACATTTATGGTAGGTACAAAACTGTACTATTTTCAACATGTTGACAAGTGAATGGGGGGAGCTCAGATATAGACCTGTTTGCTTCCCCCCAGAACTACCAATTGGACAAATTTTGCACAAGGACTCCCCACAAACAAGCCTGGAAAGTGGATGCTCTGTCATTCAGTTGGAAAAACATATCAGTCTATGCCTTCCCCTCGCTGCCTCTGCTGTCCAAAGTACTACTAAAAGTGAAACAGGACAAACCAAGGATGATTTTGATTGCTCCAGACTGGCCCCGCCAACACTGGTACCCCCTCCTGCACAGTGTGTCACGGTTATCTCCATGGCACCTGCCTCAGACTCCTTCCCTTCTGTCTCTGCAGGAGAACCAGATTCTGCACTCTCAGCTTCCAACACTGAACCTTGCAGCCTGGCTAATTACTTAAACTCTCCCTTGCCATCCCTCAGCAGACCTGTGATGGATGTCATCTTAGATGCAAGGAGGCCTAGTACTAGAAAATCTTATGCTGAAAAATGGAAAAGATTCTGTGCCTGAATCCAATCTCAAGGGATGAGCACAGCAGCGCTCAATTTACCTCAGATTTTACAATACTTAACTGAGATGCTTCACAAGGGCCTGTCTTTTTCCTCCATTAAAATCCACGCCTCAGCCATTTCAGCTCATTATAACACACAGCCTCCCCTCTTCTCTCATCCACTGCTCAAGCATTTCCTCAGAGGGGCCAAAAATTTGAGACCACCCAGGAGAGCTCCAACCCCAGCCTGGGACCTTAACTTTGTAATGGAGAAACTCAATCTGCCTCCTTTTGAGCCAGCCGCTACTGCAAACTTAATATTTCTTTCTTGGAAAACAGATTTCCTTTTAGCAATCACTTCAGCTAGAAGGGTATCTGAATTACAGGCCCTTATGGCAGTGGAGCCTTTCATCTTTCATGCAGACAGGGTGCCACTCAGAACCAATCCATCCTTCATGCCCAAGGTGGTATCCAGCGTGGCTCTTGATCAAGTCCATTCATTTGCCAACCTTCTTTCCCAATCCACAGAACAAAGGAGAACGGATACTGCATTCCTTGGATGTGCACAGCCAAGTTAGATTCTGCTTGGACAGGACTAAACCTCAAAGAAAATCTGAATAACTGCTGGTAGCATTTGCTGCAGGGGCAGAGGGGAAGGCTATTTCAAAGCAAACCATTTCTAAATGGATAAGCCATTGCATTAATTTCTGCTGTAAGCACCATGGAAATTCTATCCCCCAGGGGATCAGACCTCACTTCACCAAGGGCTGCATCTACTTCTACAGCCTTTCTCAGAGGCGTTTATACCAGGGGCATCCTAGAAGCTGCTACTTGGAGTTCTGTACATACTTTAACCAAGCATTATCATTTGCCAATTTTCTCTAAATCCAGAGCTGGCTTTGCCACTGCAGTCTTGCAGGGCCTTATAGCTGGTCCTAATGCTATCTAAACTCCTCCTCCCAACCATAGCTTTGAGAATCTACCCAAATGTAATGACTGCAGCAGTGAAACACGAAGAACATAGTACAGTTGTGTACACTTACCATAAATGTAGATGTTCGAGTGTATTCACTGATGCAGTCCTGGTTACCCTCCCTCCTGCCCCCTAACTTCTTTTGGCTATACCTCTACTGTCCCTTACTATGCTTAAGGCCTTTTTGGTGTATTTGCTTTTTTGCTGGAGTTGTACCTTTGTGTTTTTATGTTTAATTGTTTCCCATTAGGGGGGCACCTGACATCTTGGGCAAGAAAGACTGATGTAATGGCGTCTGCTGCATGTTTTATACCCCTGACGACCTGACGTCATGAAAGAAGGGACAGCAACCAATGCAGGACCCAAGACTTTGTTATTCGGGCCGACTGATGGCAACCTGCAAGCAGATTACCCAAATATAATGACTGCAACAGTGAATACACTTGAACATCTACATTTATGGCAAGTGTACACAACTGTACCCCCCCCCCTTAAGGTCAGCCGTTTAAGTTAGAGGCTCTCTTTTAAGGTCTTTACTGTTGTAGTGTGTCTTTTGGTAAAATGTCTAAGGAAGTTAAAACCTCTGGTTTTAAAAAGTGTGACTCATGCTGTCAGAAGATGTATCTGACAGATGGGCACACACTAGTTGTGTTTACTGCTTGGGGGCTCTGCACCTGCAGGACTCTTGATCCTTTAGTCCAAGGATCCTGCAGGAGCGGAAAAACTAGCTTATCCTCCGTGGATTGTTAAAACAGGATTCTCCGGCTAAAGAATCTCAGCCAGTGAAACCTTTGAAACCAGTTAAGCCGTCTGCTCCATGTTCGGGACTAACCTGTGAGCTTGACAAATCAAGTGTGTTGGTGCCATCTGGCACCGACAGGACTACTCCGTTGGCTCCAACTGTTACTTCAGAGCCATCTTGGAGCCACAAAAGAGCTAGGTCTCCTTCATTGGAGCCGATTCGCTCGGTGCCACAATCACCCTTACTTCAAAGCAAGTCCAGTCATCGCTCATCTTCCCACTCCTCTCGATCTTCGAGGTTATCGGATCAGGATGTGGAGAGAGTGGTCAGTATGTTGCTTAAGTCACAGGCCCTTACTAAAATGCTTTCGAGCCTGCCTCAACAGGCTTTGGTTCCATCTGCTTCGATTTCGATTCCTCCTCTGACTATGCTTAGTTTGGAGCCGGAGACTATAGTGACAGTGGTTCCTTCGGCTCCAGTGACATCCTCGTCAACTCCGTTGGCTCCGATGACCTCGGTTCTTCCTCCCATCGAGATATCTGGGCACCGAAACTCTCTTGTCAGCTCAGAGGGGAGAAGTGGCATTGAACCCTTGTCCGACCCCACTGTCCCTCTTGGAGCGTCGGCTCAGTTGAGCTCTGCTCCCACATCGGCCTCGGAGCCATTACCCTCGGCGCAGGGTGGGATTCCTGTCTCTTCGGAGCTGGAGTACTGGAACACAACACGAACAGCATACAATGTTTGAAAGTTTTTTAATTCTGGTACCTCGGCCTTCGCCTTCTCCTGGAATACATTCCATAATAGGGTGGAGGGGGGGGCATTATCTAGGGAAGACAGTCCAAGGCACTTGGCAACTTCACGAGTACCACTTGCACATCAACATCCTGGAGATTAGAGCGGTGCTCCTATCGTTGCATACACTTCAAGACTCTCTCCCTGCTGGAACTATTGCAGTACAGACAGACAATATGTCAGTGGTTTGGTACATCAATAAACAGGGCGGAACCAGATCTTACCCCTTGTGCTGAGAGGCCCTCAGACTGTGGCAATGGTCAGTTTCCTCCCAACGTTTTCGGACAGCAACGCATATCCCTGGGACATCCAACGTAATAGCAGACAGGCTCAGCAGGGCTATCCTCATGCCTCACGAGTGGGCTCTGAAACAGGAAATTGTGGATCTTATTTTCTGCAAATGGGGCCAGCCTTGCTGCAGTCTCTTTGCCTCTCCCCTCAACAACAAATGCAGCAGCTACTTCTCCCTTGTTCCTCCTCTAGGTCAGACACCCAGGGATGCTGATTGGCCTCAGGGATGCCTTTATGCATCCCCCCCTTTCCCTTAATTCCAAAAGTCATTCAGGAAGCAAAATCGTTGGGTTGCAAAATGAGCCTCATTGCCCCCTATTGGCTTCAACAGATCTGGTTTCTGTTCCTTCAGCCCCACCTTCTAGCCCAGCCTTGGATTCTGGACCCAGTACCGGACCTCTTGATTCATCAGTCAGGCGGGCTACACCAATCCCTCCAATCTCTCAAGCTCACAGCTTGGTTAGTCCAGTTCCAATCCTAAGCCATGCTCCCCAATATTTCCCCAGCAGTGCGTGATGTTATTGTTTCCTCCCATAAGACAAATACAGGAAAAGTCTATGCTAGCAAATGGAAAAGATTCTCTTACTGGGCAGAATGCAGGAATTTAGATACTTTTACAGCTCCTGTACATGAGATTTTGGATTTCTTAGCAAAACTGTTTCATTCTGGTGCAACGGCTGCTACCATCAGAGTACAACTTGCTGCCATCTCAAATTTTCATGTCGGAGTTTCAAACTCGAGCATAATGTCTCAACAACTCTGTAAGGCCTTCATGAGAGGTACATCTCTACTTAGACACCTAGTGAAAGAGCCCCTTCCACCTTGGGATCTCAATTTGGTTCTGGCCTCCTTGATACTGCCACCGTTTGAACCAGCAGCATCATGTTCCTTGAAGTTTCTCTCTTGCAAAACTCTCTTCTTAGTTGCTATTATTTCTGCCAGACATGTTTCAGAACTTCATGCACTATGTGTTCGCCCTCCATACCTAGTTTTTCGCAAGGACAGGGTTTCTTTGAGAACCGACCCATCTTTTCTACCTAAAGTTTGTTCAGAACACAATTTGAATCAATCCATGGACTTCCTGTCTTTTTCCCTGTCATTCCAACAAGGCAGAATACAGAGTACACCAACTGGATGTGCATAGACAACTGCGTTTCTATCTCCATTGAACTAAAGAGATGAGAAAATCAGATCAGTTGTTCCTTTCATTTGCCAACAACAAACAAGGCCTTCCAGTTTCTAAAGTAACATTGTCAAAATGGTTATCAGACACCATAGCCCATGCCTACCATTTGAGACCAAAAGATCTTCTAGCAAAACCCAAAGGTCATTCAACCATGTCAGTAGCTACTTTGGTAGCGTTTCAGTCTAGATTGCCCATAGATTCAATTTGTGCAGCAGCTGCTAGGGCAGATCCTCATACATTAATTTCTCATTACAAAGTAGATGTCTCCTGGGGCAGGGCTTCCTTTGGTTCCACGGTTATGAAGAGTCTGTTCCAGTGAGCCACCCAGGATTGAGGTGCTAGGGACGCTGTCCCATCCAGCAAGAATGAAGGCTACATTGGACAACTTAACATAAAGAAGTTATGTACCTACCATAACGTTCCATGTTAGTTGTCCTTCATCTCGCCTTCCTTCTTGCGTCCCTCCCTCCTTCCCCCTTCCTCGAGGATTGAGAGGAGTTTCTCAGTGGTTTCACTGGCTAGTTTGTTTTGTTATTAGTTGCTTCCCAAGCAAACCATGACAATTAACTGTATATCCAGGTTTATTAATAAATTATCTTCTATAATTATGTCTAGTGTGAGCTATCTTAAATGAGATCTGGGTAGTTGATGCTGGGTATTCTTGGATAAGGGGTAGCCTCGAGCCAGTAAAGAGCTCTCAAGCTCTAGTAAGTGACCGAGTCGGAGCCGAGGATCGGCTCCGAACCCATCCAGCAAGAAGGAAGACGAGATGAAGGACAACTAACATAGAATGTTATGGTAGGTACCTAATGTCTTTTTTTATCTAATGACCAGGAATTTGCCCTTATCTACCTATGAGGACTCTGATGCAGAGGACTCCATTCCCTCTGCTTCCCTTCCAGAGGATTTATCTTTTGATGAAACCTTGCATTTTCGCTGGGAAAGCCAGGATTACTCTGACTCCAAAAAGAGGCTTAGGGAATTCTTACTCCTACCTCAACACAGGCCGTTAGCTATCCCTCCTGTAGTGGACATTGTAGATGATGCCTTCTCGGAATCTAGACTGGCCCCTGACTCTTTACCTCCTGCTCCCAGAAAACCTGATTGGTATTACAGGGTACCTGACTCTAACAAGTTCCTCTTTAAAAATCCTACTACGGATCCTGAGACCATTTCACAGGGACCCAAGGGCATTAAGGCTACTACTGCCAAAAATCCTACCCCCTCTGATAGAGATTCCAGGGTGCTGGATCAATGGGGTACGAAGGTATACACTTCTGCACCCTTGGCCATTAGGTCCTTAAACTGCCAGTTTCATATGTTAAAATATCAGCAGCATATTATTGGATGGCTTAAACAGAAAATGATGTTGATTCCTGACTGTGCTGAAAATAAAGATTTACAGGATTTAATACATTCTGCTGAACAAGTTGGAAAACGTACTTTGCAATGTGGTTTTGATTCATTAGAGGCATCTTGCATGGCTGCTGTCACTGGGTCTGTACTTAGAAGACATGCTTGGCTTAGGGAGCAGTCTTTGCTAGATCATGTTAAAGCTAAATTACTGGATGCTCCCTTAAACCAAGACCACCCGTTTGGCAACAAAGCAGAAGTACTTAAAAAGATGGAGGAAAAAGCTAAATCTATGCAAACTGTTCAAGATTTCCTGGAAGTACAGCCTCCCAGATTTAGAAGCCATTGGCTGTCTAAGAATTGGTCCTTTCCTGCCTCTTCCAGGCCTTCAGTCCAAACCCAGAACCAGCAGAACACCCAGGCTTTAGTCCCAAGGTACTCACAGGCCTAAGCAGTGGGGGGCTCCCACTTCCAAAGCAGGGAGTAGTAAGACTCCCCTGTATGGTAAACTGTCGCACTGACTTAACTTTAAATCTTCCAAGCCCTGTTCAACTGACTGTCCCTTTAGGGGGAAAGATTGCCCTGCATGCAAAAAATTGGGAATTCTTTACCCAGGACAAATGGGTTTTAAATACAGTTTCCCAAGGATACTGATTTCACTTCCACTCCTTACCACCCCCAAACGTTTGGCCAGACCTACCACCAAATCAGTGGGCAGAGGCTCAAAAGCAAATTTTCTCTTTTAAGCATCAGTGCTATTCAACCTGTCCCAGAAGAAGAATGGGGGCAAAGTTTCTACTCAAGACTTTTCCTGGTACCCAGAAAAGACAATTCTTGGCGTCCTGTCCTGGACCCATCTATCCTAAACACATTTTTGGTAACCCCAAAATTCAAGATGCTAACGCTTCATCAGCTGCTTCCCATGCTAGGCAATGATGCCTGGTTGGCAACACTAGATTTAAAGGAAGCCTACCTGCACATCCCAATAAGGGAATCTTGCAGAAGATTCCTACGCTTCAGAGAAGGCTACATGCACAATCGGTTCTCTGCACTGCCCTTTGGCTTATCTGCTGTGCACAGCAGATAAGCCAAAGTGCCTAGCTCCAGTCATTGCATTTTGCAGGCAAAGAAATATTCAAATATACCCATACCTGGACGAGTGTCTAATTCAGGCAGAAAGCCAGGACATAGTATTAAATCATCTGGCATTTGTAAAGATATTGCTAACGTCTCTGGGGTACACCATAAACAAAAAGAAATCACATCTTGTACCCTGCCAACAAATTGTATTCCTGGGAGCAAGCTTGAATACAACTTCCCAGATGGCCTACCTCACGCCAGAGAAACAAGTTCATTTGACAGTCTACTTCAAACTACTGGCCACAAAGACCCAGCTATCTGTAAGGAAAATACTGCAAGTCCTGGGGTAATTCCATATGCAAGACTGCATATGAGGAAACTACAATGGTATCTAAAAAGCCTGTGGTGTCAACATTCTCAGGGTCTAGAATCAATGATTCCTATCATACCTTGCCTACAGAAAGAGTTCTTTTGGTGGGCAGAGGCCTGCTACCAAAACAAGGGACTGCCATCACTCTAACCCCTGCCGCCCAAACCCTAACAACAGACGCGTCAGATTATGCATGGGGGGGGCTCACTTGGCAGGGCAGTGCATTCAGGGCAAATGGAACCCAAATCAAATGCACCTGGATGTCAATCAAAAAGAAATGTTAGCTGTACAGAATGCTGTGACAGCCTTCAAGGACCACATTCTTCCAGGACAATTTTTGGTAAAGACGGACAACACCACTGTTATGTGGTACATAAGCAAGCAGGGGGAACCCACTCCTACCTTCTCTGCAGATGAGCCATGACTGTGTGGAACACAGCCTTGAGCTACCAAGTATACCTACAGGCTCAATTCCTGCCAGGAAAGCTAAATACACTGGCAGACGACATAAGTAGAAATCTCATGGACCTATATGAGTGGAAACTGGAACCAAAGATATTCAACATGTTGAGAAACAAATGGAGGAGCCCAGAGATGGACATGATTGCCTCCCCCCAGAACTACCAATTGGACAAATTCTGCACAAGGACTCCCCACAAACGAGCTTGAAAAGTGGATGCCGTATCCTTCACCTGGAAAAAACTATCAGTTTATGCCTTTCCTTTCCAAGGTACTACTAAAGATCAAACAGGACAAACCAAGGACAATACTGATTGCACCAGACTGGCCACAACAACACTTGTACCCCCTCTTGCGCATTGTGTCACTGCTGCCACCATGGCACCTGCCTCAGACCCCTGTCCTACTGTCCCAGCAGGAGGGCCAGATTCTGCACCCACAGCTTCAAACCCTGAACCTGGCAGCCTGGCTAATTACCTGATCTCTCTGTTACCATCCCTCAGTAAGCAAGTGTTGGATGTCATTCTGGAAGCAAGGAGGCCTAGTACTAGAATTAACACACAAGGTCCGGTCAACACACAGCACCCAATAAAGGCAGCCATACCATAGGTACACATTTTCAGATAGAGGGGGTGATTGGCAGAACAGTCTAGAGTTCAGGAAATTAATATGGCAGTTGAGGCTTGATGCTTGTATATTTCCTGGTCTGAATGACCATGTTTCTTCACACCTGCATTAAAACTGAAAGCCAACTGCTATTAAAACCATATGTGTGTGTGTAATATATATATATACACACACACACACACACATATTTATTATTGTCATTGTTCGTTATGTAATTAAATCGATGTATACATTTCTATGTAATCAAATTCATATTGTTTTAACCAATCAAATAATGAATGTATTTATTTAAACAAAGAAGGATGTGATGTCAGTAGATTCTGATGAAGTTTCCTGTTTTTGGAAAAGAAAGCGCTCAGTCTGACTATTGGAATAAATTTCTGTTTTATTTTATTGGACTCTTCTTGTGGAATATTGCCATTTTTAAACAGTGTTTTAAACAGCTTTATGGTGTGGCTGCCTTTATTGGGTGCTGTGTGTTTGATCGGAACTTATGTGTTAATTTTGGTGCTTTTGGTTTTGTGTTTCATCCTTTTTTACAAGGCCTAGTACTAGAAAATCCTGTGCTGAAAAATGGAAAAGATTCTGTTCCTGGAGCTAAACTCAGGGGATGGGCACAGCAGCGCCCAATTTACCCCATATTCTTCAATACTCAACTGAGATGCTTCACAAGGTCCTTTTCTTTTCTTCCATCAAAGTTCATGCCTCAGCCATTTCAGCTCATTACAATACAGAACCACCCCTCTTCTCTCATTCACTGCTGAAGCAATTCCTCAGAAGGGGCCAAAAACTTAGATCACCCAGGAGAGCCCCTACTCCAGCCTGGGACTTTAACTTGGTATTGGAAAAGCTCACTCTACCTCCCTTTGAGCCAGCTACAAATGCAGAATTGAAATTCCTTTCTTGGAAAACAGCCTTCCTTTTAGCCATCACTTTAGCAAGAAGGGTGTCTGAATTACAGGCCCTCATGGCAGTGGAGCCTTTCATCATCTTTGATGCTGACAGGGTGTCCCTCAGGACCAATACCTCCTTCATGCCCAAGATGGTATCCAGTGTGGCCCTTAATCATTCCATTCATTTGCCAACCTTATTTTCTAATCCACAGAACAAAGGGGAATGAATACTGCACTCCTTGGACTTGCACAGACAACTTAGATTTTAGTTGGACAGGACTAAGCCTCTTAGGAAATCTGAACAGCTGCTGGTTCTATTTGCCGCAGGGGCAGAGGGGAAGGCCATTTCAAAGCAAACCATTTCTAAGTGGATAGGCCATTGCATTAATTTCTGCAATAAGCACCATGGAAAACCCACCCCACAGGGGATAAGGCCACATTCAACTAGAGCTGCATGTACCTCTGCAGCCTTTCTCAGAGGTGTCCCTACCAGGGACATCCTAGAAGCTGCTACCTGGAGTTCTGTACGTACCTTCACCAAGCATTACCACTTGCCAATTTTTTCTAAATTCAGAGCTGGCTTTGCCACTGCAATTTTGCAGGGCCTTATAGCTGGTCCTTATGCTATCTAATTACCTCCTCCCATCCTTAGCTTTGGGAATCTACCCAAATGTGATGACTGCAACAGTGAAACACGAAGAACATAGTACAGTTGTATACACTTACCATAAATGTAGATGTTCGAGTGTATTCACTGTTGCAGTCCTGGATGTTCTTCGTGTTTGAGTGTTGCAGTCATTACATCAGGGTAATCTGCTGGCAGGTTGCCCTCAGTCGGCCTGAATAACAAAGTCTTGGGTCCTGTGTCGATTGCGGTTTCTTCTTTCATGATGTCAGGTCGTCAGGGGTATAAAACATGCAGCTGACGCCATTTTAATCCATCATTCTTGCCGCACGGTGCCCGAAGCAAAAGCAGTTCGCAAGTGCCTGTCGGACGACTTCTGAAATTTTTGTTTTCGAGTTTCAGAACCGAAGTCTTCAATTAAAGCTAAGTACCCCATTGGGGAAACTTTTTCTAAATACCTCATAAGGATTTTAATTTGTACTGTATTCCTTGCCTAGGCCCTGACCACAACGTGCTTTGCTGTCGGTTTTGCACTAAATTTAACTAACGCACTATTAAGCCTCGGTATATTTTTGCTTCTAAATATTTTGGCTCAAGATTTAACTATCCAAAAATGTCCTCGGTTAGCAATCCGACTACCGGAATTCACAAAAAATGCAAAGAAAAAGACAGAGACAGACCGTTGAGGTCCAAAACCGACGATGAAGCTACTCCTAAGCCAGTCACCGGTACTCAGTGAGGTGCTTTCGCAGCCCCTGATGCCCGCTACTTTTGATTTGCAGGCCTCTACCGAGGCCCATTCGGAGTCCGGCATGCTGTGAGACACTTCAAGTATTGAACCCGTGGATGTCTCTCCCTTAGATGGGTCTGGAGCCGCTGAGCAGGCACCGGCTTCTGAGGGTGTTTTCAGGCCTAAAGATTTGTATATTAAACCAACGCCATCATCAAAAACAAGGCCAAAACCAACTTCTATGTCTAAAAAACTGACGCATGGGCAACGGGTTCAGGCCCCTATGCCTAAAAAAACAAATTATCAAAATGGCTGAGAATTTAATTACCTTGATCAGGGGTTCCCATCCCCCTCATGTTAAGAGGCCTAGGCAAGGCACTGATTATGAATCTTCAGATCAGGTTTCCATTTCTTCTGATTACTCTGATCAGGAATTTTCTATTCCCCCTTATGAGGACTCTGATGCAGAAGAATCCATCCCTTCTGCTTCTCCTCCTGAGGATTTTTCTTTTGGAGAAACGTTGCATACCTTAAGGGAACATTTTCATTGAGAGAGTCAGGATTTTGCAGAATCCAAAAAAAGGCTTAGGGATTTCCTCCTTCCTCAGCATAGGCCTCCTGTTTTAGACATCGCTGATGATGTTTTCTCAGAATCCAGCATGGCTCCTGATTCCCTGCCTCCAGCTCCTAGTAAGCCAGATAGATATTACAGGGTCCCTTACTCCCACAAGTTTCTTTTCAAAAACCCTACTGCTGATCCTGAAACAATTTCTCAGGGTCCCAAGGGTGTTAAGACTTCTACTGCTAAAAATCCTACCCCCTCTGATAGAGATTCCAGAGCGCTGGATAGATGGGGTAAGAAGGTTTATACGTCTGCAGTCAGGGCTTTAAACTGTCAATTTCATATGCTTAAATATCAGCAGTATGTTATGGGCTTACTTAAACAGAAAATTATGTTGATTTCGGATTGTGTGGAAAATAGAGTTGCAGGATTTATTGCATTCAGCTGAACAAGTTGGAAAGTATACTTTGCTATGTGGTTTTGATTCCTTGGAGGCCTCCTGCAGGGCTGCCGTAACTGGATCTGAGATCAGAAGGCATGCTTGGCTCAAGGAGCAAAATCTGCCTGATCATGTTAAAGCTAAATTGTTGGATGCTCCTTTACTACAGAACAGTCTATTTGGTAATAAGGCAGAAGAAGTTTTGAAAAATATGGAAAACAAAGCTAAATCTATGCAAACTGTAAAAGATTTCTTACAAGTGCAGCCACCCAGGTTCAGTAGGCACTGGCCTACTAAGAATTGGTCCTTTCCAGTACCCAACAGAGCTGCTCAGGTCAAACCCAGATACTCCAAAGGCTCCAGGTTTCAGTCACAAGGAACTTACAGCACAAAGCAATGGCATGCCTCCCCCTCCAAATCTGGAAGTAGCAACCCCTCCCCTACATTAAACAGTCTCAATGACTTTCCTCTGCCATTTCCAAGCACTTACCTTTTGGCAGCCCCTTTGGGGGGAAAACTAGCACTTCATGTTCAAAATTGGCATCTAATTACCCAGTACAAGTGGGTCTTAAATATAGTATCCCAGGGATACAGATTTCATTTCCACACATTGCCAATTCCAAACGTATGCCCTGATCTGCCTCCAAATCAGTGGGCAGAGGCCTAGAAACAAGTCATGTCCCTCATGGATATGGGGGCTATTCAATCAGTACCAGAAAAGGAAAAAGGACAAGGTTTTTATTCAAGACTTTTCCTGGTACCCAGAAAAGACAAATCATGGCATCCAATTCTGGACTTATCCATTCTAAATACCTTCCTGGACTTACCAAAATTCAAGATGCTGACTCTACAACAGTTACTGCCTATGCTAGGCAAGGATGCCTGGTTGGTAACTCTAGACTTAAAAGAGGCTTACCTGCATATCCTAATCAGGGAATCTTGCAGAAGATACCTCCGCTTCAAAGCAGGCTATTTGCATTACCAGTTCTCTGCACTGCCCTTTGGCTTATCTACTGCGCCCAGGGTCTTCACAAAGTGCCTGGCACCAGTGATTGCATTTTGCAGACAAAGAAACATTCAAGTTTATCCTTATCTTGACGATTGTCTAATTCAGGCAGAAAACATGGACACTCTTCTACAACATCTGGTGTTTGTAGAAAGGCTTCTAACATGCCTAGGGTACACCATAAAGGAAAAGAAATCACAACTGGTACCCTCTCAAATAATAACATGCCTGGATGCAAGCTTGAATACAACTGCCCAGATGGCTTACCTCATACCAGACAAACAAACTCAATTGATGACATACTTCAAACAAGTGATCACAAAAACCCAGCTATCTGCAAGACAAATTCTGCAGGCTTTGGGGTTCATGGCTTCCTGCATTCTACTAATTCCATATGCAAGACTGCATATGAGGAAACTTCAATGGTATCTAAAAAGCTTATGGAGTCAGCATTGTCACAGCCTGGAAACAATGATTCCTCTCATTCCTTGCCTACAACAGGAGTTCCTATGGTGGGCAGCGGCCTGTCACCAAAACAAGGGACTGTCATTCATTCTACCCCCTGCCACCCAAACCCTGACTACAGATGCATCAGATTATGCTTGGGGGGGCCCATCTGGCAGGGAGATGCATTCAGGGCGAATGGAGCCCAACTCAAATGCACCTACATATCAACCAGCAAGAAATGCTAGCTGTACAGAATGCTCTGACAGCCGTCAAGGTCTTTCTTCATCCAGGACAACTACTGATAAAGACGGACAATACCACAGTTATGTTGTACATAAACAAGCAGGGGGGGTACCCACTCCTACCCCCTTTGCAGACTAGCCATGGCCTTGTGGAACACAGCCTTGACTTACCAAATACATCTACAAGCTCAATTCCGGCCAGGAAAGCAAAATACTCTGGCAGACGAACTAAGCAGAAACCTTATGGACCCACACGAATGGAAACTGGATCCACAAATCTTCAGCATGTTGACACGAAGATGAGGGAGCCCAGACATAGATCTTTTTGACTCTCCCCAAAGCTATCATTTGGACAAATTCTGCACAAGAATCAATCTCAAACAATCTTGGAAAGTGGATGCTCTATCCTTCAGCTAGAAAAACCTATCAGTCTATGCCTTTCCCCCTCTGCCTCTGCTCTCCAAGGCTTTAATAAAAGTCAGACAGGAAAAACCGAAAATTATTCTGATTGCTCCAGACTGGCCTCGCCAACACTGGTACCTGCTTCTACGCAATATGTCACACCTTCCTCCGTGGTATGCCTCAAGACACCTCTTCTACTGTCTCAGCAGAACTATCAAATTCTGCACACTCAGCTCCAAACTTTGAATTTTGCAGCATGGCTAATCAACTAAATTTCACCAGTCACACCTCTCAGTAAACCTGTGATGGATGTCATTTTGGAGGCAAGAAGGCCTAGTACTAGAAAATCTTATGCTGACAAATGGAAAAGATTCTGTGCCTTGAACCAAGCACAAGGAATAAACACAGCAATGCCCAATATTCCTCAGATTCTACAATATTTAACTGAGATGCTTCACAAGGGCCTATCCTACAGAGCCTCCTCTCTTTTCTCATCCCCTGCTAAAGCAGTACCTCAGAGTGGCCAAAAATTTGAATCCCCCCAGGAGAGCACCAACTCCTGCATGGGACCTCAACTTTGTGCTGGAAAAACTCACTCTACCTCCTTTTGAACCAGCTGCTACTGCAGACATAAAATTTCTCACTTGGAAGACAGCCTTTCTTTTAGCAGTCACTTCAGCTAGGATTTCAGAACTACAGGCTCTCATGACACTGGAGCCTTTCATTATCTTTTATCCAGACAGGGTGGCCCTCAGGACCCAATCCATCCTTTATGCCTAAGATGGTATCCAGTGTGGCTCTTAATCAGACCATTCATCTCTCAACTTTTTTCCCAAATCCGCAGAACGAGGGGGAGCGGATTCTGCATTCATTGGATGTACACAGACAACTAAGATTCTACTTGAAGCGGGCAAAATCTCTAAGAAAGTCAGCAACTACTGGTGGCATTTGCTGCAGGGGCAGAGGGAAAGGCTATTTCAAAGCAGACTATTTCAAAATGGATAAGCCATTGTATTCGTTTCTGCTACATGCACCATGGTAAACCTGTCCCCAAGGGGATCAGATCCCGTTCCACCAGGGTTGCATCTACTTCTGCAGCTTTTCTCAGAGGGGTTCCTACCAGAGACATTCTAGAAGCTGCTACTTGGAGCTCAGTTCATACGTTCAAACAAAACGAAAAAACTGCAGACCTGCTGGCAAAAAAAAACAAGTAAACCAGAAGCCAAAAATTTAGCGCTTTCATCCACTGTTTAATACGTGAACTTCCTCAGAAACATTTTCAAATGATTTCCAGTTCCTTAAATAACTTACTAAACAGGAAATTACATCATGACTATCAAACTGAAAAAATAAATGTGATTTTCTACAAAAATGAAGTATTGTCATAATAATAACAAATAAAAAAAAATATATATACACAAATGAATGTATATATACACACATACATGTGTATAAATGCAAAAATACAGTCTCAGAAATGCAGTGTAAATTCATGCTGTGTGAATAGCATAATAATCAACTTGAGCATATGAAATGCATATCCAAAGACCTCTCCCACATAAACACAACAATCACATGCATGCACACACCCACACACCCACCCCCACACACACACACACACACACACACACACACACACACACACACACACACACACACACACACACACACACATATGCACATATAGACATGTACCCCCCATCCCCCCCCACACACACACACACACACGCACACACGCACACACACACACACACACACACACACACACACAGAACCAAACAGTCACTATGAAAATATAAAATACACATGTGAAAAAATATATATATATAAATGTCGTAAAAAATACATATGACAATATTAAAAAATGATGATATATACACACAAGTACACACACCAAAATGTATATAATATAATATATATAAAATATATAACACAATCCCAGCTAACCTCCAAAGGTCCTCACCACTAAGCCAAAACAGGGAGATTTCGTAGAAGAACACCAGTATGAGGACCACCACGATTATGCAGCAAAAATTCTTCTTTATTAGGTACAAAGAGAGAGATGAGCGCTTTCACGTACAAACTGTACGCTTCTTCAGATCTATTTAATTGTAACTAAACCAGTTCTTTATATAGTACATATAATTGATAAATTACATTAATTAATCAATTAGTGTAGTAATTACAGAATTAAATGCAGAAAGCTGTTATTTCAAGTAGAATTTCAATGCAGTTTCTGAAGGAATCATAAAGCTGTCTCACTCTATATATAAAACAAAATTAAAAACAAAACTAAACATAAAAACATATGTAAAATATATATATCTTCCTATTGATGTCACTTAAAGAAACCTCAGTTCTTGAATGAGTTCTATGGAGAGATAAGACATTATGTCAGAAGAACATAAAAAGGCATATGAATATATTGTATATATACATATATAGCTAGAATTCCCCTTATGTATGAGCAGTTAAAAGTGTCAGCTTAAGCAGTTCTTTTGAATATCACTTTATAAAGCTAAATATAATCTAAATATAATCCTGTGTCTGAGAACTACGATAAAGTAAAACATATAGCTAATAGATAGACTAGAGAGACTGTCAAACCAGCTCAGCACCTCTGTCCATTCTAAGGAGGCAAAACAAGAGCAAAATCTTCTGCAGTTTTTGATTACGCTAGACGCTAAGGATATATATAGATATGAATATAAATATAGATATTTGTTCCTTTCAGATCAATATTGTAGTAAAATTGTATAAATATTTGTTCATGGCTTATCTAAGTATGAAACAGTATAAAATATGTAGATAAAAGCTATATTAAGCAATGAATGGTATATTCGTATCATATTTGATATTTTATATATTATAGTATTTATAGTTATGTAGAACATTGTTTAGAATAAATGTATATATATGGAGAATAATATATGTGTAAAAATGATTGCATGTTAAAATCATATAATTATTCATTTGTTCCAAAATCGAGACAATATACTTTTATACATAGCTATAATTCAAATATAGAACGTAAATTTCATTATTAAATAGCATTGATAAGTTATAAATATATAAAAGTATATGTGAATAAATAGAGATATAAATAAATATATGTATAGAAAATGTGTATAAATATAAATTAATTAAATAGATATTATCTTAATGTAATAAAACATGATAAAAATATATTAAAAGATCCTAAGAATGGGTATTAAATAAGCATTTATATAATATATATATTAATGAGGACTAAAATATGGGAATCTTATTTTTATTTCATGTTAATTCACTTATGATAGTAAATATAGTGAAAAATATAGTAAAAATATATAATAAATGATATATATATATATATATTTTTATTAAGTCTTATGGGTAGAAATATAATATAGAATGGGGATATAAGTATATCAACTGAGGTGGGTAAAAATGTGCAAGTTTTTGTTTTATATTTTTGTTTTATTTTATTTTAAACTTCTTTTTTTTTTTTTTTTTGAAAGGAACAAATATCTATATTTATATTCATATCTATATATATCCTTAGCGTCTAGCGTAATCAAAAACTGCAGAAGATTTTGCTCTTGTTTTGCCTCCTTAGAATGGACAGAGGTGCTGAGCTGGTTTGACAGTCTCTCTAGTCTATCTATTAGCTATATGTTTTACTTTATCGTAGTTCTCAGACACAGGATTATATTTAGATTATATTTAGCTTTATAAAGTGATATTCAAAAGAACTGCTTAAGCTGACACTTTTTAACTGCTCATACATAAGGGGAATTCTAGCTATATATATATATGTACAATATATTCATATGTTTTATGTTCTTCTGACATAATGTTTTATCTCTCCATAGAACTCATTCAAGAACTGAGGTTTCTTTAAGTGACATCAATAGGAAGATGTATATATTTTACATATGTTTTTATGTTTAGTTTTGTTTTTAATTTTGTTTTATTTATAGAGTGAGACAGCTTTATGATTCCTTCAGAAACTGCATTGAAATTCTACTTGAAATAACAGCTTTCTGCATTTAATTCTGTAATTACTACACTAATTGATTAATTAATGTAATTTATCAATTATATGTACTATATAAAGAACTGGTTTAGTTACAATTAAATAGATCTGAAGAAGCGTACAGTTTGTACGTGAAAGCGCTCATCTCTCTCTTTGTACCTAATAAAGAAGAATTTTTGCTGCATAATCGTGGTGGTCCTCATACTGGTGTTCTTCTACGAAATCTCCCTGTTTTGGCTTAGTGGTGAGGACCTTTGGAGGTTAGCTGGGATTGTGTTATATACTTGCTACTACCTTTTATTCTATCCTTGGCTGCCTGCACACGATGGATGCTATTGCAATTGAACTGGAATATGCACCGAACAAACCAAGTGGGGTAAGGAAATGGAACAGTCTGCTAGAATCTAAAGATAATCCCCTACTAAATATTAATATGGAGTTCACCTCTACGGTATTTAATACAGAGAAAGGTAACATTGACAAGATAAAAGATTTTAATGTTGCCTCACGAGACCTAGAAAATATCTTGTATAAACTTTACAGACTTATTTGGCAGAGACGCCACCTGGAAGCGTGTCTGCACTTCAAAGTAATTCCCAGGGGAATGAGGGTTCTATGTATGCCCTCATACGGAGAAACCCATCCCGAGTTACAACGCAAGTGGCAACAGCTAAACTTGGATTTGGGGTTTAACTACATAAGGCTGCTGTTAGAACATTTCTTGCCGATAGAGAAAGACCTCAATACACAAGCTGAAACTTTAACTAAAGATATTATGGCTAACTTTAAGGAGGAGCAATTCCAACAGAGACTAGACAACATCTTTAATCAGCTCTCTATGTATGGCGATAAACTACAACAGATAAAAACACGCAAATTGCATAGAAATCATATGGATTTTGCTAACAATCACGTTTTTGCTTGGCCGAGATATAGAGAAGCTAGTATAACTGAAAATGTATTTCCTGTGAACTCTGGTCAAAACCAAGAACATTTTCCTAACCAGAGTTACGTTTCAGCCTTAACGAATACTAATTCCACCTTAAGGAATCCAGCTGCTATAACTGAAGCCCCTACGTCATCTGCATCATCGAATACACTGAATCATGAAGTAAAAGACACTCCCCCTTGTAATCAACAAGCACTTGCTCAACAGAATGCGAGTGCACAAGGCGCCAAACCTAAAATTAAACAAGGGGATCTAGAGGGTTTTTTACCCCTTCCACTAAAGTTTCGGAAGAATTTTCAGAGCAGATCGAGGAGCAGAGGCCGCACCAAAAGAAAGTACTCTGGGGAAGAAGCGACATTCGGCAACAGAAACCGGAGAAGAGAACAGAGAATCTAGTTTTTAATCTTTCACAACGGACTTTATCTGAGACTGACTACGCATTACTGAATAGAGGGTTATCCTTTATACCTGCCCAGGTTAGTAACATAAGTGAAGTGCTAACTGACCTGCGGCTATTTGTTCGAAAAATTAACCTAAAATGTATGTTTAAAAATAGAATCCATTCTACTGACTTTGATAAGGAGGCTAATAATAATTTTAAAAGGAAGAGTATTTTTACTCCTTCACAGACACCAGTTACTGAATGTTTTATAAAGGCTTGTGAAACAGATTTTTATAGACATTTTAATAATAAAATGAAAAATTTATATACTAATATCTCACACTCTGAATGGGAATCTTTATATGCCCTTCAACATGATAAAAATATAGTAATAAAACCTGCTGACAAAGGGGGTGGTATTATGATACTAGACTACACATCTTACAATACTCTAATGTTTACCATGCTTAGAGACACTGATACATATAAGGAGATCAACACTAATGATCTGACAAATGTTATTTTCTCAGTACATCAGGAGCTATATGATTTTCTAATGTGTAGACAGATAGATCAAGAATTATATCAATATTTTCTAATAGAGCAACCCAAGATTCCATACATAAAAGGGTTGCCGAAAATACATAAAGGTATAACACCACCACCCTTACGACCGATAGTAGTAGGAGAAGGATGGGTTACTGAAACTATGTCAGTCTATATAGAAAAGAAGTTAAGGCCTATTATTGATGAGATATTAGCTTCCATTCTAAAGGACACACATCAGCTGCTAGAAGTATTAACAGACTTTAAAGAGGGTATTCCCAATAATAGTCTCCTAATAACTATGGACATGAAGAACCTATTTACCTCCATTCCTAACAGCTATGGCTCTGAAGCTATTAGACACATTATTCACAATACAGACAAGTTCAACAATAATGAACAGATTCTTTTGAATGCCATTCTAGACCTTATATTAAATAACAATGTCTTTATGTATGACAACACCTTGTTTTTGCAGCAATGGGGAGTGGCTATGGGCACTCCTGTGCAAACTACCTATCACGAACCTTGTTGGCTAGTACTGGGAGTGCATGCACTTGATTAATAATGTAAATGTTGTGAAAATGTTGTTATATAAAAAGATTTTCAAATATGCAATCCTAGAGTTTTTCCAAATTGGCAAAAGCTGGTGCCACCCTCGCTCCCATTGCTACTCCTGAAATCTGTTGATAAATATGTTTACCAAATCTGAAGAAATTATCCTCTAGGACTAACTCCATTAGATCACAAATGGTGCTAACCTTGTGATCTGAAGTAGGAGATTCATTTGTCTGCAACCTGTGGGTTATGGATCCGATATCGGATCCGAACCGGCATGGTTTTCCAGCTATGGATCCAAGCTCTCAGCTCCTCCCCTCACCAATAATGCCCTGCTCTACCCTCATGACCTCAGATCTCGTTTGCCGCGCATGGTGACTGGATTTGTTTCTCAAGCTCTCAAGCTAAGTGCTAGTTTTTGCTGTTAATATCAGAATTTTAAAGTTTTTATTGATTTTTTGTGTGAAAGTGTAGGTTTCCCCTTATATATTTTTACTTTTTAGAGTTAATCTAAAAGTTATTTCCCTCCTGTTGGCGTAGTGTGTGTGTGTTGGGCCTGTGTGTGTATATTGTTTAGTTACTTTAGTTTGGTAACTTCTTGTAGATTGGGATGGCAGACCAACCCAAATCTATATTTTCTAAATGCTCCGAGTGTGGCCATAAGCTTTCCCCAGCTGATGGCCACACTCGGTGTGTTAGATGCCTGGGGGTTGAACACCTCACATCTGGATGTTCCATTTGTGCAGGGTTCAACCCCAGGGCATTGAAGGAGCGGAGGTCCAAGCTTGTTTTGGCGGGCCTTTTACCGCCGGACTCGGCTCCGACCTCCGCTCCTTCGGGAGTAACTGCTACGGTTCTTCCCTCTGTGGCACCCCCTCCTCCTCCTGGGACTCAACCTCCCGTTTCTGGTTCGGAGGAGAGGGATGCTAAGAAGAAGGACCGGAGGGAGAAGCACCAGCGGCGGGCGAGACCTCTGTTTCGGCCCGCCAGCCAGCGGCTTTTCCCGGCTCCGTTGTCGGCTCAGTCTCCTCCTTCTCGGCTCCGGTCTCCAGTTTGCTTTTCACCGGGACCTGAGGAGGAGGAGACCCGATCTCCGTCGAGGCTATCGAGGAGGCACTCCAGGCCTACCTCGGTAGCCTCGTCGAGATCCACGTATAGCCTTTCGGATGCTGATCTGGACCGGATGATGAGAAGGTTCATCCAGGCCCAGATGCAGATGGGAGTGCTCTTGCCTCCCCCCCCCTCTGGGGGGGAGCTCAACACCCTTTTTCAAACCGATTGCTCCTTCTCCGACCTGCTATCCGGGTTCGGAGCAGCTGGAGCCGAGCAGCTTCGGAGCCGGGGGTGGGTCGGCGCCGATAGTACTTTGTACTTCGGATCCGACTCTGCCCTCGAGTGCATCGGATCCGACCTCTCGGATTCGGGGGGATCAGTGCTCCTTCGGCGCCGTCTGTGTCAGAGCGCACTGTCCCTTCGGATCCGGCCGCGCCGGCTCGATCCACTCTTCGGATCCGAGGGGAGCCGATTGTCGGATCCTTTGGTCGAGGTCGGCTCCCTTCGGCGTTTGATGTAGTGGAGAGGGCCCTGTTGAGGGTCTCCGGACCCCGGCACTTGTTTCGGCTCCATCCCGCTCCCTCTGCACTGGGCCAGGCTTCCACCATCCGGCCCTGGGACAGCCCGCTTCTGTGCCCCAAGTTGCTCCAATGGAACAAGTTGCTGCTGAGGAGTCCTCTGACAGCCCCCAGAGGATGTCCCTGCAAGCATACGTGCAAAGGAGGCACATTGACTCCCCGAGTCTCTCACGGAAGACACGGACTTGGAGGAAGGGAAGGCTTCCACGGTCACCCCGAGGATGTCTCATTTGGAGACATCATGGAAATCTCCGTATAAGGGGTGGTCTGCCCCAAGTCTTCCTCGGACGAGCCCGTGTTCTTGGAGGCATTTGAAGCGGGCCCGTCTACCTCTTGGGTGTCCCTCCTGCCGACCCCCTGGTGGACCTCATTACCACCAGGGCGTGGAAGGAACCGGACACCGTGGAGCCAATTCCTAAGAGGCCTGATAGGATCCTTAGCCCACCGTCCGACCGTGCCCATTGGAGTAAGGGGCCTCCGGTAGATGCCATGTTGACGGCGGCCACCAAGAGGGAACTTGCTCAGGAGAGTCCTCAGTCCATCCCGAGCAAGGAGTCTCGGATGATGGACCGCTTGGGGAAGCGGATGTTTAGTTCAGCGACCTTCTCGGTAAGGGCGCTGAACTACTTGGCACACGTCATTAGGATGCAGCGGGATCTCATTAAAGAATACGCTGCATCTCCCCAGAGTCCATGTCGGAGGAGGACAGGGTGCTGCACTCCACCATGGCCACTCTTAGGTCAGTTACTAATACCTCTATGCGGCTACTCTCCCACGCTATGGAAGGCGCTAGAGCCGCAGGGGCAGGCCTAGTCACTAGGCGTCAAGCCTGGCTCCGTCACTGCGATTTTTCTGAGCCCTTCAAAGCGTCATTTGACGCCTTTGATGGTTCTGCTCTCTTTGGCAAAACCGTTACATGGCGTTGACCCAGGCGAGAAGGACGGAAGACGCTGTCTGCCGTCGGAATCCGCTTCTCTGCACCCCAGAGGCCCTACTCTAGGAACCAAAAGGGTCAGAAGAAGATGTGGTTCCGAAGTCGCAGCAGTCCCAGCCTGCTCCGGACAACCAGTCCTTCCGTGGCAGAGGAGGACAGGGAGGACGCGCCCTAGAGGCAGAGGGGCTCCCAGAAACCGGGTCCAGGGAACCTTTCTCTGAGCGGCCCGCGCAGCAACCCTGAGGGTTGCCCGACTGCTCCACTCTGGAGGCAGTCGGGGCGTTCGGGCACTTAGTGGCATGGGAGTCTATAACATCAGACCGCTGGGTTCTCCAAATCATATCCAGAGGATATCGCATCCCTTTTCTTCACTTTCCAAAGTTGAAGTCCCTCCCAGGCGTTCCACCCGGTCAACGGGAGGCCGCTTTGGCAGAAATTGGCCATCTGCTAAAGAAAAGAGCCATCCAGCCCGTCCCCCCAGACCAGATCGGATCAGGGTTCTACTCCAGGTTCTTTTTAGTGCCAAAGAAGACGGGGGAACTAAGACCAATTCTAGACCTTTCTCTCTTGAATCTGGCAGTCCCCAAAGAAAAATTCCGAATGGTCACTCTGCAATCTATTCTCCCCCTTCTGGGAGAAAATCACTGGATGTGCTCGATAGACCTCAAAGACGCGTACTACATCATCCTGAACGACAGGCGCTCCAGGAGGTTCCTCCGCTTCCGGCTGGGAGCCAGTCACTACCAGTTCCGGGTCCTTCCCTTTGGTCTCACCACAGCCCCCAGGGTGTTCACCAAAGTATTAGCAGTGGTAGCGGCCCACCTGAGGCTTCAGGGGGTGCAGGTCTTTCCCTACCTGGACGACTGGCTTCTTACCGCCCCAACAAGGCATCTACTTTTATTGGCGCGAGACTCCTTTCTCCATCTTGCTCCTTTTCTGGGCATTACAATAAATACAAAGAAATCAAACCTGGCGCCCACACAGCTCTTAGATTTTATAGGGGCCAGGCTAGACACAAGGAGTTTACGAGCCTTCCTCACTGCGGACAGAGTTCAAAATCTGCAGCTCCAGGTGCGGGCCATTCTCCACTCAAGTTCTGTTCCGGCGGAGTTGGTCCTGAGGGCTTTAGGGTCCATGGCGTCTGCTATAGCACTTCTTCCTCTTGCCAGGCTCAATATGCGCATTCTACAGTGGACTCTCTTAGTACAGTGGTCATACCTTGCTCTCCCTATGCATCATCCCATTGCGATCAGCAAGGCTTGCAAATGGTCCCTCTTGTGGTGGCTTCACTCCCCAGATCTCCACAGGGGCCGCCCATTTTGTGCTTCTCCCCCTCTCGCCACGGTGACCACGGACGCCTCCCGCCTCGGGTGGGGGGGGGCATTTTGCGGGCCGGACCGTCCAAGGCACGTGGAACGATTCAGAGACCTTACTGCATATCAACGTTCTAGAGATGAGAGCAGTGCTCTTAGCGTTGCTAGCACTTCAGGACTTTCTTCCCTTGGGAACAATTGCGATTCAAACGGACAACATGTCTGTGGTCTGGTACATCAACAAGCAAGGGGGAACAAGGTCTTACCCTCTTTGTCGAGAAGCCATGAGAGTTTGGGAATGGGCAATCTCCACCAACCGCTTTCTAATAGCAACGCACATTCCGGGTCGGTCCAACATCCTGGCGGACAAGCTCAGTCGCACCATTCTGACCCCTTACGAGTGGTCTCTCAATTGTCAAGTAGCGGAACGCATATTCGCACGGTGGGGAACCCCTTCATGCGATCTTTTGCCTCTCCCTCAAACACCAAGTCGACAGTTTTTCGCTCTGATACCTCCTCCGGAGGTTCCCCAAGAGACGCTCTGGTGCATGCTTGGCCACCCGGTCTTCTGTACGCTTATCCACCCTTGCCTCTGATGCTCCAAGTTCTTCAGAAAGCCTCTCGGGTGGGTTGCAGAATGATTCTCATTGCTCCGTTTGGCCTCGACAGATCTGGTTCCCCTTCCTAAGGTCTCACTCGGTGAATCCTCCTTGGATTCTAGATCCCATTCGGATCTGATATCCCATCCATCCTGCATACCTCCTCCGAATCTGGACAACCTGAAGCTGACCGCTTGGCTGCTCCAGTTCCACTCTTGATCAGGACTCCCGGTATTTCGTCACCTGTTAAGGCAATTCTGGTGGCAGCTCATAAACCGTCCACTAGGAAGGTCTACCGCAGCAAGTGGAAACGGTTTTCTTTGTGGGCGGAGCGGCAAGGCCTGAATCCCTTCACGGTTCCTCTCCCTTTAGTGCTTGACTTTCTAACCACTCTTTTTAACGATGGTGCCAGCAGTTCCACCGTCAAAGTACAACTGGCGGCAATTTCTCATTATCACATTGGTCATGACTCTAATCCTCTTATGTCAGCCAAGTTGTGCAAAATTTTCCTTAAAGGTACTTTTCTTCTCAGGCCCCCTGTAAAACAAGCGGTTCCTCCTTGGGACCTCTCTTTGGTTCTGCAGCCCTTGCCCGCCCTTCGAACCAGCGGCTACGGTGGATCTCAAATTCTTGTCTTACAAGACAGCCTTTTTGGTAGCCATTACATCGGCCAAGAGAGTTTCAGAGCTTCAAGCTTTATCAGCTAAACCTCCTTACTTGGTATTTCATCCGGACCGTGTCTACCTCAGGACCAACCCGTCCTTTCTTCCTAAAGTTGCTTCTGAAGCAAACATTAATCAGTCCATTAACCTCCTGTTTTCTTCCCTAAATATGAAAACAAAGGTGAATATAAGCTTCACTCATTAGATGTCCACAGGCAACTTAGATTTTATCTAAACAGGACGGCTGGTCATAGGCAATCCGACCAGTTGCTTATTTCCTTTGCAAAATTTAATTTGGGCAAGCCAATTTCTAAAGTTTCTCTGTCCCACTGGATTTCACAGTGCATCTTATTGGCTTATCAAGCTTCAGGAAGGCCCGCACCGGAGGGTGTTCATGCCCATTCAACCCGGTCAGTATCTACCTCGGCAGCCTTCAAGGCTAGGATTCCTCTAGATGATATTTGTGCAGCAGCCACGTGGGCTTCATCTCATACTTTTATTTCCCACTACAAGTTGGATCTTGCATCTAGGGGTAGAGCATCCTTTGGCTCCGCGGTGCTCCGGAATATCCTTCCATGATGGCCGCCCAAGATTCAGGTAGCTGGGGACTCTGTCCCACAGGTTGCAGACAAATGAATCTCCTACTTCAGATTTAGAAGTTATGTACTCACCATAACGTTCCATCTGAGTAGGTGTATTCATTTGTCTGCAACCATCCCGCCCTCCTATCCCCTGGCCTTTCAGTTTCCTGCATATTATCTGTTACCCTTTTCAGGGTGTTGTTGCTGTTGACAAACTCGATCTGAGGTCATGAGGGTAGAGCAGGGCATTATGGGTGAGGGGAGGAGCTGAGAGCTTGGATCCATAGCTGGAAAACCATGCCGGTTCGGATCCGATATCGGATCCATAACCCACAGGTTGCAGACAAATGAATACACCTACTCAGATGGAACGTTATGGTGAGTACATAACTTCTAATTTCTCAACATCAGAATATAAAGTCAGGTATTCCCTCAAATATTCTAATCCTTCTGTTTGCTTGATAGCAGTATATAAGGACTTGACGTCAAGAGTATCAAAACTGACAGAACTAGATGAAACATCTATATTCCTTAGTTCTTCCAATAAATGCCAGGAATCTCTGATGTAAAATCTAGTTCTCTGTACAGTAGGATTCAGAATATAGTCAAGCCAAATAGATATATTCTCAGTTTTGGAATGCTTTGCGGAAATAATAGGTCTAAACGGTGGGTTATGCTGGTCAACATGTAATTTTGGAATGCCAAATAATGTAGGCAATTTTGGGTGTTCGACCAACAAATATTCATAACTCTGATGATCTAATTCTCCTTGGCTAAACATGTCAAACAACAGTGTATCAACTCGTTGAAAACTTTTTTTAACAACATTGACACTAGTCACTTTGTATGTCTCACTGTCACTTAAAATGTCTATCATAGATTCATTATATTGAATGGTAACCATGACCACAATTTTACCCCCTTTGTCGGCCTTCATTGTTCTAATATCAGAATTTTTGCATAAATCTTGCAAAGCTCCCTTTTCAGAGGAACTTAGATTGTCATCACTTACATAACCTGTCATCCTGCAAAACTCATTTTCACATTGATTTTGAAACATTTGCAAAGTAGTATGCAGTGGGGGGTTAAAAGTACTAGCTTTTTCGGCCCAGTCATGGAAGGAGTTTGAACAGTGACCAACACATCATGCATTATATACTGTAGGTTCATTTTTCTTAAATATAATCTAAAATCTATTAACAATCTACCAATATTCACTCTATTGTTAGGTATAAATGAAAAATCTTTTTTCAAAACATTAACAGTTTCAGTGGATAAAGCAACTCCAGATAAATTAATAACATTGATGCTAAAATCTTCAGCTTGTCTTGTGGTATTCACTTGTGTTTCCTCTGGTTGGAGTATCTCCCTCTCCCTTTCCCCTTCCATTTGTTGTGGGACGTATTGTTCCACTTCTGAGTCTGTTTGTTGACTGGCACTGCCAGCGGAAAAGGGCCTTGGTTAGGTCCCTGCTTTCCACTGACAAGTATTTCAGCACAATTTCCATTAGAAGAATTGCTAGAGTGTTGGTTGTTAAAGTCAGAAATGGCGCCAACTTCTCCATTAGATACACTATTGTGTCCAATGTTCCTGTCAGAACCAACATCATTTGTTGTTGGAAATGCTATCGTCTTTGTGGCTTCCTTAGCCCCACTGTTTAAAGCAGGACTTCCACTGTCACTGCTGTTGTAGATCTTAACAGAAGGGTGTTCTGCCGTATCTTGTTAATAAATATACATGCTTGGCCCGATAAGCCAAAATGTCTCTTTTTAGTTTATGTTGTTTCCTAGTCACAATGGAAGCCCAGTGCCTATCAGTCTTCGCTTCTACACCGTTGTATAAAAGAATATAATCTTTAAAACATCCAAAGCATTTGATTTTCTCATCTAGTGATTTAATATTTTCCCTAATAGTCTCAAGTTCTTTCAAGTAGTGTTCAACCAAAAAACCCATCATGGTGATGCCAGTATTGTTATAAAGCTCAATAAGTTTGGTACTCAGTTCATCACTAAAAGTTACACAATTAGGGAACTTGGCTGTCCTTAAGCCCTGAGGCACAATTTTCCTATTTATACATTCACTCAAATAGGATACCTCTAGCTCTAACGTGACAAACCTGAAAACCATTTTTTCTAGGTCATATATGCTCTTTTTACAGTTAATGGTGTCAGTATAAGCACTATCATTTATCAACTTACTTGCTGCTGAATCAGATGCTTGAACTTGAACATCAGCAAATGGATTATTGAAAGATTTGCAAATGTAATCCCACACATTGCTTTCATTTATTCCCTTGTTTGTGGTGTTCAACACCGTCGTCGATGCTTTAGCTAAACAGCTAGTGCTAGCTGTGACGTCACTTCCTGTGTCGTCTGGCGGTAAATCTAAAACTGTAGCTGTTAAAGACTTCTCATTAGTGCCTTTGACTGAACCAGCCACACTGCTTGCAAAATCACTAGCGATATCAGACTTAGAATGTTCCTTGAACATGGTGGAAACAAAAGTGTCTTTGACTGAACAGTAAAAGCGATAAGTTCTTCTTGGGTTTTCTCTCTCACAACCTTGGCAGGACTAGAGCCACTGGCAGGAACTGGATACACAGTCAAGTCCAAAAAACTGTCTTGACTGCTTAAATTGGCACTCTCAGCTGCCATGGTGATTCACCAGTTGGACCACAAACCTCAAAAAATGCTGACAACCAAACAAAATGAAAAAATGAACTGCAGACCTGCTGGCAAAAAAAACAAGTAAACCAGAAGCCAAAAATGTAGTGCTTTCATCCACTGTTTAATATGTGAACTTCCTCAGAAACAATTTCAAATGATTTCCAGTTCCTTAAATAACTTACTAAACAGGAAATTACATCATGACTATCAAACTGAAAAAATAACAAATGTGATTTTCTACAAAAATGAAGTATTGTCATAATAATAACAAAAAAAAAAAAAAATATATATATATATATATATATATATATATATATATATATATATATATATACACAAATTAATGTATATACACATATATACACACATACATGTGTATAAATACAAAAATAGTCATAAAAATGCAGTGTAAATTCATGCTGTGTGAATAGCATAATAATCAACTTGAGCATATGAAATGCATATCCAAAGACCTCTCCCACATAAACACAACGATCACACACACACACACACACACACACACACACACACACACACATAGACATGTACCCCCCCACCACCACCCCACACACACACACACACACACACACACACACACACACAACACACAAACATAGAACCAAACAGTCACTATGAAAATATAAAATACACATGTGAAAAAAATATATATATAAATGTAAAAAATACATATGACAATATAAAAATGATGATGATATATACACACAAGTACACACACCAAAATGTATATAATATAATATATGTTGTAGAAAATCACATTTGTTATTTTTTCAGTTTGATAGTCATGATGTCATTTCCTATTTAAGTTATTTAAGGAACTAGAAATCATTTGAAAATGTTTCTGAGGAAGTTCACGTATTAAACAGTGGATGAAAGCGCTAAATTTTTGGCTTCTGGTTTACTTGGTTATTTTGCCAGCAGGTCTGCAGTTCATTTTTTCATTTTGTTTGGTTGTCAGCATTTTTTGAGGTTTGTGGTCCAACTGGTGAATCACCATGGCAGCTGTGGCACCTCTGTGGCGTCGGCCGAGGCTGCTCCACCGATCGTTCCCGCTCCCCTGGCCGGGATTCAATCTCCCTCTGGCTCAGGAGGAAAGGGACACCAGAAAAAAGGACAAGAAAGACCAGGAGTGTGATAGGGACAGGCATCGTAGCCAAAAGAGGTGGGCCGATCCAGTCTCCTCGGCCCCGACGTCTAAGCAGCTCGCCTCCCCCCTTAAGGTCTCCAGGTCTTCCCCCTCCTGGCTTCGTTCTCCACATTTCTCCCCGGAGCCAGAGGAGGAGACCCGGTCACCTTCGAGGTCGTCCAGGCAGCCTTCCCGGCCAGCCTCAGCAGCCTCATCCAGGTCAACCAGAAGTTTATCCGACGTGGACATGGACCGGATGATGCGTCGATTTCTTCTTCTTCAGGCCCAGTTGCAAATGGCAGTGCTCTTGCCTCCCGCCCTCCCTGGGGGGGGGGGGGGGCTCAACCCCATTTTTTGCCCCCATTGCTCCTTCTCCGACCCACTATCGGGGCTCGGAGCTGTCGGATCTGGGTTGCTTCGGTGCCGGGGTGATGTCAGCACTGACAGTGTTTCCTACTTCGGTGCCGACTGCACCTTCGAGTTTGTAGGGTCTTTTTTCAGATCCGAGCTCTCGGGGCTGTGAGCTGAGCGTCGGATCCGGAGGGGTCAGTGTGCCTTCGGCTCAGTTGAGGTCGGAGCGCACTGTTCTTTCGGATCGATCTGGTCATCTCCGGCGCCGATCCACACACCGGATCCGAGGGGGCTGCTTTCGGATCCTAGGTAAAGCAGCTCACCCTTGACATTCAACATCGTGTAGAGGGTCCTTTCGAGGGATTCGAGGCCCCAGGTTTCTGCTACGGATCCACCCGCCATTCCCTCTCAGACGGGCCTGTCTTCCATCATCCGGCCCCAGCGACAGCCTGTGCCTACGTCCCAGATGGTTCCTGTAGAGGAACAGGACATTGTTGGTGAGCCCTCCTCGGACAGACCCCCCCCCCCCCGAGGAGGTTCCTCACAAATGAAAGTGTAAGAGGAGGCACATGGACTCACTCGAGTCCCTCACAGAAGACACGGACTTGGAGGAAGGGGAAGGTTTCCCCCAGGTCACCCCCCCCCCCCCGGGAGGACGTCTCCTTTGGAGAAATTATGGAAATGCTTCGTATTAGGGGGGGGGGTCAGCCCAAAAGCCTTCCTCGGATGAGTCTGTGTTTCTGGAGGTGTTCAACGCAGACCCAACTACCTCTTCGGTGTCCCTTCCCTCCCGCCGATCCCCTGGTGGACTTCATAACTACCAGGGCATGGAAGGTGCCGGACACTGTAGTGCTAATACCCAAGAGACCGGACAGGATTCTCAGCACCCCCCCACAGGCAGGACAGTTTGGAGCAAGGGTGCCCCAATAGATGCCGTGGTGGCGGCTGCCACCAATTTAGGAATTGGCACAGGAGAGTTCCTCGGTACATCCTCCAGACAAGGAGTCTCGGACGATGGACCGCCTCGAAAAGCGGATGTTCGCTTCAGCGACCTTCTCTGTCAGGTCGCTGAACTATATGGCACATGTAATTTGGCTCCAGTGGGATCTAATCAAAGAGTACGCTGGGTCATCCAAGTCCATGTCGGCCGAGGACAAACGGACCTTCTCGGCTCGAATGACCACTCTTAAGTCCATCACAAACACCTCTATGCGGCTTCTTTCCCATGCCACGGAGGGAGCGGCTAGAGCCAGCGGAGCAGGCATTGTCTTACGACAACAGGCCTGGCTCCATCTTTGCAACTTTGCGGAACCCTTCAAGGCATCATTCGCGAACTCCCCTTTTGATGGTTCTACGCTTTTTGGCAAAACTGTCCGCGATACGCTACTCCAGAGCAAAAAGGACAGGAAGATGTCTGCCGTCGGGATCCGCTTCTCAGCTCCTCAGAGGTCCTTCTCCAAGAACCAAAGAGGACAGAAGAAGATGTTCCGGAAATCCCAACAATCCCGTTTCGCTCTGGACCCCTTGTCCTTCAGAGGCAGAGGAGGGCAGGGTGGACGCCGGCCAAGAGGCAGAGGGGGGCGAAGAATTTCAGGTCGAGGGAACCCTTTTCCGATCGACCTGTGCAGCAACCCTGAGGGGTTGCCCGACTGCTTCTCTCTGGCGGCAGTCGGGGGGGTGCTTCTCGGAGCATCTAGCACATTGGGAGTCCATTACGACAGATCACTGGGTGCTCCAGATCATATCCAGAGGTTACTCAATTCCATTCCTAAGTTCTCCTCCCCGGTCGGGGCGCCTCCCCGATGTCCCACCCAATCAGAGGGAGGTAGCAGCCTTCGAAATAAAAGAGCTTCTAAGAAAAAGAGCCATCCAGCACGTCCCCCCAGTCAATCCGGTTCAGGCTTTTACTCCAGGTTCTATTTGGTGCCAAAAAAAGACGGGGGACTTACGGCCAATTCTCGACCTGTCCACACTGAACCTGTCAGTCGCCAAAGAAAAGTTCCGGATGGTCACCATTCAATCCATTCTCCCACTTTTACAGGAAAATGACTGGATGTGCTCCATAGACCTTAAGGATGCATACTACCGCATTCTAATGGACAGGCGATCCAGGAGGTTTCTCTGCTTTCGGCTGGGAACCAGCCATCATCAGTTCAGGGTCTTACCCTTCGGTCTCACCACAGCCCCCAGGGTGTTCACCAAGGTCATGGCAGATGTTCTTCGTGTTTCACTGTTGCAGTCATAACTGTAGGGTACTCCTGCCGGCAGGCAGCCCGAGGTCGGCCAGAATATCAAAGTCTGGGTCTGGCGTCGGCTGTTTCAGCTAGTACCCTGACGTCCGAGCGCATGGGTATAAAGCCGACAGTCGACGCCATCTTCTCCAGTCTTTCTTGCCGTGCGGTGCAAAGCAGTTCGCTAGTTGTTGGTTGGCGTTTTCAAGACAACGTGGTGTGATTGTCGTCGGTCCGAAGTTTTCTACTTCTCTTCTCAAAGCTAAGTACCCCGTTGGGGAAACCTTTTTCTTGCTCCTCCGATGTCAGAAAAAGTTAATAATTGTGTATCGTGTGGAAAACAAATACCTCATAAAGATTTCCACTCTTACTGTCTACCTTGCTTAGGCCCTGACCACGATGTTTCTTGCTGTCGGTTCTGTGTCAGGTTTAATTCTCGCACTATTAAGCGTAGGTACGATTGGGCCTTGAATTACTTCGGTGGACAATTTAATTATAGGATGTCATCGGATACTTTACCGACTACCGGAATACAGAAGAAACACAAAGACAAGGACAGGCCTCCGAGGTCCAAACAGGATACTTTGCAGCCGGAGCCAGCTTCGGGTTTGGCGGTCATCAGTGAGGCGCTTTTGCAGCCCCTGTCGTCCGCCACTTCAGAACCGATGGCCAACACGGACTCACATGGGGAGCCATCTAGGCCTAGTAATTTGTCTGCTGCAGGACCTTCAGACGTCGCTTCTTCAGATGGGTCCGGAACCGCTGTGCAGGTACCGGCTTCTGCGGGGGTCTTCAGGCCTTCACACATTACTATTTCCACAAAGACAAAGGCTAAGTCAAAGACTCCTGTTAAACCCAGACTTTCTGCTCAAGCTTCTTCGGATTCCGCTCCAAAGACTCAGAAGCAATTACTTCGGATGGCTGAGGATTTATTAACTATGATTAGGGGCTCTCACCCTCCTCCTGAGAAGAGGTCAAGACAGGACATCCCTTATGATTCCTCTGATCAGGCTTCTGTATCTTCTGTTTCTTCCTCTGATCAGGATTACTCTTTTCCTCCTTATGAGGATTCGGATGCTGAGGATTCTGTTCCCTCTGCCTCCCCCCCTGAAGATTTCTCTTTTGGGGAAACCTTGCATGAGATGAGGGAGCATTTTCATTGGGAAGGTCAGGATTATTCTGCTTCCAAAAAGAGACTTGGGGAATTTCTTCTCCCTCAGCACAGGCCTTTGGCTATTCCTCCTGTACTTGACATTGTGGATGATGCCTTCTCTGAAGCTAACTTGAATCCTGATTCCATGCCGCCTGCTCCTTCTAAGCCTGATAGATTTTACAGGG
The DNA here is from genome assembly GCF_019279795.1 of Protopterus annectens. Lineage (NCBI taxonomy): Eukaryota > Metazoa > Chordata > Ceratodontiformes > Protopteridae > Protopterus > Protopterus annectens. Next base: position 22,158,580 of record NC_056737.1, on the reverse strand, counting down.
TCCCTGATTCCCATCAATTCTTATTTAAGAACCTTTCTGCTGATCCTGAAACTATTTTGCAGGGTTCCAAGGCTGCTAAGGCCGCCTCCTCTAAGAATCCTATCCCCTCTGAAAATGATTCTCGTGCCTTGGACAGGTGGGGCAAAAAGGTTTATACTTCAGCTACCCTTTCTATTAGAGCTTTAAATTGCCAGTTTCACATGTTTAAGTATCAACAGTTTCTTTTATCTGTTTTAAAACAAAGGCTTTCTACCTTTCCTGCATGTGCTGAGGACAAGGAATTACAGGATGTGTTGCATGCAACTGAACAAGTTAGCAAACATAGTTTACATTGTGGTTTTGATGCCTTAGAGGCTTCTTGCAGGGCTGCCTCTGGTACTGTTATCAGGAGACATGCTTGACTTCGTGAGCAGAATTTGCCTGAACAAGTTAAGGCTAAATTGCTAGATGCTCCTGTTCAGCATGATGTCTTATTTGGATCCAAGGCTGAGGAAGTTATTAAAAAGATGGAAGAAAAAGCCAAATCTATGCAGACTGTAAAAGATTTTTTGCAAGTGCAGCCTCCTAGATTTTCCAGAAATTGGCCCTCCAAACATTGGTCTTTTCCCACTTCTGACAGGCCTCAAAGGGGAAGATATAGACGCTCCAGAGGTCGGGCGCAGGCTCAGGCCTCTTACAGATCTAGACAGTGGACTGCTTCTTCACCTAGAAGGGGAGAAGACAGACCTCAAACCCAAAGAAAGCAGACCCAATGACTCCCTCTGTTGGGCTTCAGGTCCTCTTTTCCTGGATGCCCCTCTCGGAGGAAAACTTTCTCTTTTTTACCAAAATTGGACTCTCATTACCCAGGACAAATGGGTGTTAGACGTGATTTTGAAAGGCTACAGATTCCACTTTCACACTCTGCCAAGGCCTTCCGGCTGGCCAGATCTGCCAAAACATCAATGGACAGAGGCCTTAAATCAAGTGGACGCTTTATTGGCCTTAAGAGCCTTAGAACCTCTTCCACCTCTAGAGGTGGGGAAAGGTTTTTACTCGAGACTTTTTCTGGTCCCAAGAAAACAAAACTCCTGGAGACCTATTTTGGACCTCTCAATATTAAACACCTTTTTGGAAATTCCAAAATTCAAGATGCTTACACTTCAACAACTTCTTCCAATGCTCTCACAAGATGCTTGGATGGTAACATTGGACTTAAAAGAGGCTTACTTACACGTCCCCATAAGGCAACATTGCAGATAGTACCTCAGATTCAAGGCAGTCTCGAGACACTTCCAATTCTCTGTACTGCCATTTGGCTTATCTACTGCGCCCAGAGTTTTCACCAAATGCCTGGCTCCAGTAGTAGCTTACTGCAGACTTCAGGGGATTCAGATTTACCCCTATCTGGACGACTGTCTAAATCAGGCAGACAGCAAAGACCTTTTACTTCAACACCTGCATTTTGTTCAATGTCTTCTCCTACTACTGGGCTTCTCAGTGAACACAAAAAAGTCACATTTGATTCCTTCTCAACGAATGACCTTCTTGGGAGCTCTTTTAGACACAAGTTTACAGATGGCCTTCCTGACTCAAGAAAAACAGTTACAGCTGGCTTCAATCTTCAAGACCTTGGCAACATTGACTCAGCTCACTGCAAGGAAATTCCTGCAGGCTTTGGGCTACATGGCCTTTTGCATACTGTTGATTCCAAATGCGAGGCTTCACATGAGGAAACTTCAATGGTACCTAAAGAGTGTATGGTCTCAGCATTGCCACAGTCTGGATACAATGATTCCACTGATTCCCTGCCTCCAGAAGGAATTCCTTTGGTGGTCCAGGGCGTGTGTTTTGAACGAAGGGAAGCCCTTTAGTCTTCCTCAACCTACTCAGATCATAACCACGGACGCCTCGGATTATGCTTGGGGAGCTCATTTTCTAGACAAATGCCAACAGGGTTCTTGGACAAACAAATGCCTTCTATGGCACATCAACTTAAAAGAAATGTTAGCAGTCCAAAATGCTCTTCTAGCCTTCTAGACTCTTTTGAAGCCAGGACCTCTGCTAATTCGAACAGACAATACCACAGTCATGTGGTACATAAACAAGCAAGGGGGCTCTCACTCTTACCCCCTTTGCAGACTAGCCATGACTTTATGGGACACAGCCTTAAATTTGAATCTGGATCTTCAGGCACAGTTCATTCCAGGAAATCAGAATCTCTTAGCAGACAGCCTAAGCAGAAACATTTTGGACCCTCACGAATGGATGTTGGACCCCAACTTATTCAGCAAGATAACTGCAGTTTGGGGCTGTCCTCAGATAGATCTGTTTGCATCCCATCTCAACCATCAGTTGCCTCTCTTTTGCACCAGGTCCTTCCACAAGACAGCTTGGAAAGTGGATGCCCTGTCCTTCAGCTGGAGGAATCTTTCGGGATATGCCTTCCCTCCTCTTCCTCTTCTGCCTCGGGTATTGCTAAAGATAAAGCTGGACAAACCCAAACTGATCATTTTGATAGCTCCAAATTGGCCTCGCCAGTTTTGGTACCCTACTCTACTGCACCTTTGCCTGGAACCTCCTTGGAGTCTTCCTCTGACCCATTCTTTACTGTCCCAGCATCAGGGTCAGGTATTTCACTCTCATATCAAGACTCTCTGCCTGGCAGCTTGGCTCATCAAAGGCAATTGATTCCTTCTTCTCTTCCTAAACAAGTTTTGGATATTCTTTTGGAAGCTAGGCGTCCCAGTACAAGGAAATCTTATGCTTCTAAATGGAAAAGATTTTGTATTTGGATGCAGGATCGTGGCTCTGATCCTTTAATACCTGATATTCCATCTATTTTACTTTATCTGTCAGACCTTTTGATTAAAGGTCTTTCCTTTTCTTCCATTAAAATTCATGCTTCTGCTATTTCGGCTCATTTCAATTGTGATCCTCCCATTTTTTCCCACCAGCTGGTTAGACAATTTCTGAGAGGAGCTAAGAATTTAAGACTTCCTAGAACTCCTCCTGTCCCTCCTTGGGATCTCAACTATGTCTTGGAAAAGCGTACTTTGCCTCCCTTTGAGCCTGCTGCCTCTGCGGATATTAAGTTCTTATCCTGGAAGACAGCTATCTTGTTGGCCTTGACTTCTGCCAGAAGGGTGTCTGAGTTACAAGCCCTCATGGCCGTGGAACCATACCTCATCTTCCATCAGGACAGAGTTTCCTTGAGGACCAATCCTACTTTTATGCCTAAGGTAGTTTCTAGAGTGGCTCTAAATCAGACTATTCACCTTCCTACCTTTTTTCCAAAACCCCAAAATAGGGGGGAAAGGATTTTGCATTCATTGGACGTACACAGGCAACTACGTTTTTACCTGGACAAAACTAAAAGATTCAGAAAATCAGATCAATTGCTTAACTCATTTGCTTCCAGTTCTCTAGGTAAAGCTATTTCTAAGCAAACTATTTCCAAATGGATTGCTCATGGAATAAGATATTGTTGCTCTCTTTATGGAAAGCAGATTCCAGGTACCGTCAGGACTCATTCTACTAGAGCAGCTGCCACTTCAGCAGCCTTTCTCAGAGGAGTTCCAACCAAGGACATTCTGGAGGCTGCCACTTGGAGTTCGGTGCATACTTTTTCCAAGCACTATAACCTCCCTTTGTACTCCAAGTCTAGGGCAGGCTTTGCCTCTGCTGTCTTGCAGGGTCTTCTAGCTGCTCCTTCTTCTTCATAACCTCCTCCCGTGTTCTCAGCTTTGGGATTCTACCCTACAGTTATGACTGCAACAGTGAAACACGAAGAACATAGTACAGTTGTGTATACCTACCATAAATGTAGATGTTCGAGTGTCTTCACTGTTGCAGTCGGTGTTTCCCTCCCTCCAGACCCCTCTTGCTTCTCTTTACTTACTGTGTTTCCTTTTCCACTACCTTTCTGGTGTATTTGTGTTTCCCTAGGGACACCTTTTGGTTTTATGGGGGCTTCTGACATCAGGGGCAAGAAAGTCTGTAGAAGATGGCGTCGCCTGTCGGCTTTAAACCCATGAGCTCTGACGTCAGGGTACTAGCTGAAACAGCCGACGCCGGACCCAGACTTTGATATTCTGGCCGACCTCGGGCTGCCTGCCGGCAGGAGTACCCTACAGTTATGACTGCAACAGTGAAGACACTCTAACATCTACATTTATGGTAGGTATACACAACTGTACTTTATAGTGGCCCACCTGAGGCTTCAGGGAATACAGGTTTTTCCTTACCTGGACGACTGGCTCCTAGCTGCCCCCACCAGTCATCTACTATGTTCAGCAAGGGACTATTTCCTACATCTTGCCCGCCATCTAGGGTTCACGATCAACCACAAGAAATCCTGCCTTCAGCCTACCCAGATCTTGAATTTCATAGGGGCCAGGATAGACACAATTCAGTCCAGTCTTTCTGATGACGGACAGACTCCGCAATCTAAATCTCCACGTTTTGGCTCTTCTACAGTCCTCTGCCCCTCCAGCGGAATTAGTCCTGAGGGCTCTGGGGTCCATGGCAGCAGCCATCAACCCTGTCACAGCTCGCACGTTTGAATATGAGGATTCTTCAGTGGACCTTACAAGTCCAGTGGTCCATCCTACGACATCCCTTGTCTTCCCCTATTCCCCTCAGCAAGGTTTGCAGGGAATCTCTACTTTGGTGGCTCCATTCCAGGCACCTCCGGGAAGGGTGCCCCTTCTGCCATGTCCCCACCCCAAGTCACAGTGACCACGGACGCGTCTCGCCTTGGGTGGGGGGGTTGCATTGCATGGGCAGAACCGTCCAAGGCACGTGGACTCGCACAGAGACCTTTTTGCATATCAATGTTCTGGAGATGAGGGCGGTGCTGCTAGAGTTGCAGGCTCTCCGTGCCCTTCTTCCTCTAGGGACTATTGCAATTCAAACAGAAAACATGTCAGTGGTCTGGTACATCAGCAAGCAGGGGGGAACCAGATCTTACTGTCTTTACCGAGAAGTCATGAGAGTGTGGGAATGGGCGATATCCACCAACCGCTTTCTCATAGCAATGCACATACAGGGTCGGTCAAACATTCTAGCGGACAAGCTGAGTCAACTATCCTCTCACCTTATGAGTGGTCTCTGAACCCCGTAGTAGCGAAACAGATCTTCCTCAGATGGGGTCAACCTTGCTGTGATCTGTTTGCGTCGCCTCCGAACGCAAAGTGCAGCAAGTTTTTTTGCTGTAATTCCCCCACCAGGGGAAACTCCCAGAGATGCTCTGGTTCATGCTTGGCCATCCGGTGGTCTTTATGCTTATCCTCCTCTTCCGTTGATGACAAAATTCTTGCAGAAAGCTCGTCGGTCGGGGAGCAGAGTTATCCTCATAGCCTCATTCTGGCCTCGTCAAACCTGGTTCCCATGCCTACGGTCTCATCTAGTTTATCCTCCCTGGATCTTAGATCCCATTCTGGATCTGATTTCTCATCCCTTGGGATTGAAGACCCCTGACCTGGACAACCTCAAGCTCTCGGCTTGGTTGATCCAGTTCCGTTAATGGCTAGGACTCCCAGAATCTCATCCTCAGTTAAGGCTATCCTGGTGGCCGCACATAAGCCTTCTACCAGGAAAGTCTACAAGAGTAAATGGAAGCGTTTTTCTATCTAGGCGGAGCATAGGAATTTGGATCCTTTTACGGTTCCTATTCCAGCAGTCCTCGACTTTCTATCCCACATTTTTCATCAGGGGGTTAGTTCTTCAACTGTTAAAGTTCAGTTGGCAGCTATTTCCCACTTCCACATTGGAAACAGTTTTGGCCCCCTAGCTTCCTCTAAGATCTGCAAGACCTTCCTGAAAGGTACCTTTCTTTTGAGACCCCCTGTTAAGGATGCAGTTCCTCCATGGGATTTAACCCTAGTTCTCCAGGCTCTGACTGGTCCCCCTTTTAAGCCTGCAGCTTCAGTCGATTTAAAGTATGTATCTTGGAAAACTGCCTTCCTGATTGCTATTACCTCAGCTAGAAGGATATCGGAGCTTCATGCTCTTTGTAGTAAGCCTCCATACATCATTTTTTATAAAGACAGAGTTTCCCTCAGGACTAATCCCTCCTTTCTGCCTAAAGTGGCTTATGAGGCCAACCAATCCATCAATCTGCCTATCTTCTTTCCTAATTATTGCAACAAAGGAGAGTATAGACTTCATTGTCTGGATGTACATAGACAGTTGCGATTTTACTTACACAGAATGGCTGTTTTTCGAAAATCGGAACAACTCTTTGTCTCATTTGCTAAGTCCTGTTTGGGTAAACCAGTGACAAAAGTAACCTTAGCTAGGTGGATTTCCCAATGCATTCTTCTCGCATACAGAAGCTCTGGTTGACCTGAGCCCGTTCGGGTTCGGGCACATTCTACCCGTTCTGTGGCTACTTCTGCGGCCTTCTGGTCGAGGGTCCCTTTGGATGAAATTTGTTCAGCAGCTACTTGGGCTTCCTCTCATATTTTCATTACACATTATAAATTGGATCTGATATCCAGAGGAAGGGCATCTTTTGGCTCTGCAGTGCTCCGGAATATCCTTCCATGAGGACCTCCCAAGTTGTTGGTAGCTAGGGACTCTGTCCCACAGGTTGCTGATCAAATGAAGTTAACTACTTCAGATAAAGAAGTTATGTACTCACCATAACATTCCATCTGAGTAGGTAACTTCATTTGTCAGCAATCAACCCTCCCTCTGTCCCCCTGACCTGTAGTTCATCCTTGAAGGATCATTGTGTTTCACTTCCCAGATGACATCAGGTTAGGATGTTCAGGTGTTTTTTTCCTTTTGTTATTGTAGTATTCTGTGATACTATGGCAAACTCGATCTGAGGACTAGAGGGAGGTAGCAGGGTGTTATGGGTAGGGGGAGGAGCTTGGAGCTCGGATCTTTTGCTAGGAAAGCTGCCGGCTCGGATCTGATACCCACAGGTTGCTGACAAATGAAGTTACTTACTCAGATGGAACGTTATGGTGAGTGCATAACTTCTTTTTCTTGCACCACAATAATGGAAAGGATTTAACTTCAGAATCATTTTTGGTACCCAAAGAGATATCATACTAAATGTCTTTCTGAAAGTACCCAAATTCAAAATGCCTGCCAATCGTCCTACCCCTTCTTTTGGGCCACTGAGACTTTAGATCTGAAAAATGCATATCACATTTCATTTTCTATCACCTTCGTGAATCATATGAGATTTTGCTGTGTGGCTCATATTGCCAGTTTTCTGCATTACCCTTTGGGCTGTGTACTCACCTTAAGTATTTACAAAGTGCCTAGCTGTGGTGGTCCCTTAATGCAGGATCTAGGGCATCCACATTTTCCCTTATTTCAAATGACTTGCTAATTTGTACAGGCTCTTTCCAGGTATTTAGAATTTTGTGCAAAGTCTCAACTGTTCTAGTTTCAAGTTGAACCTATGAAAGTTCTGTCTCTGACCCGTCAAGGAATTGTCTACCCGTGGTGTTTGATAGACAAAGAAAAAAATAATGGCCTCTCTACCAGAAGACAAAGTTCTGACTTGTCAGAACATTTTCAGGGATATCTCTTTACAGTAACTGCCTCCGCAAGACACTTTCTCAAAATTCTAAGGCTCTTTTGGTATTAATGATAACCTTGTTTTTTGGTTGGAAGTGATGACCTGTGAGCTAGCCTTTGCATTGTCTGATGCATCAGGCCTCCTGCATCCCTTCAGAGCATAGTGGCAGACAGATTAAGCAGATCCTGGATGGGCCCTCACAACTGAAATCTCAGTACAGAGATCTTTCAGGAGTTTTGTATAGATGTAGAGAGCACCTCAAATAGTTCTCTTCACCTCCTTTCAAAACATACAGTAAGAAAAATTATTTTCAAGACATCCTTGCAGTCATGCTTGCAGGACAGATGTATTCTCATTCCCTTGTGTGAGAAAGTTCCTTTGTACATTTCCACACTTTCCACTGATACCTAAGGTAATACTGGAGATTCAGAAAGAATTACCAGAGATCATTGTGATGACTCCCTTTTGGCCCAAGCAGTGCTGGCTCTATTTTTTAATAGAATTGTACAAAGGAATTTAGCACAGGCTTCCTCATACTCTGGATCTGCTTGCACAATACCAGGCATGACTAGTGCACCCTAACTTAGAGCAATTGCAACTGATAGTCTAGATGATTGTCTTAATATCTTTTGACATTTGTTCCATAGAGGATATGCAGCAGGTGTTGAAGAAGGCAAGAAAACCTGCAACTAAAAAAAAAACCCTTACATTTACAAATGTAAGGGTTTTTTAGGTGGTGCTACCTGATAACAGAGTGCGAAGAATGGTGTTTACCTATCTGGTTTTAAAATGTTTGTGTGAGCTACTCAGTGATGGCTTACCTTGGGCATCTGTCAAGGCGCATCTTTTGGCCATCCCAGTTGATCTGCCCATAGATTCTACCTCTTTGTCTCTCTTTTTGGTCAAGCAGTTTATAAAAGGAGTGTTGTACTTGTGACCCTCTCAAAAACAAAATTCTCAACTTTGATCTTGAAAAATTGTCCCCATCTCTTTTAAACTTGCTTTCCAGACTGATTTAAAGTTCATCACTTGGAAAACTGGTGATTATTGCTCTGACAGCTGCAAGGCAAGTCTCTGAGCTGCAAGGTTTCATGGTGGGCCAACCTTACCTAGTTTTCCACAGTGACTGGTTAGTTTTATGCAATAATCTATCTTTCATGCCAAATGTTTCTGAATTTGATGGATAGATTCTGGGTAATCTCCCAGTTTTCTTTCTGGAACCTAAAAACAAATGAGAGAATACACTGCATACCTTGGATGTGCACAAGCAGCTTAGGTACTACCTTGACAGGACTAAGCCTTTCAGGAAACTGAACACTTGTTTTTTTTGTTCTGTTGTCGGCTAAGAAGGGTCAACATGTCTAAACAAATGATTGCTCATTGGTTGTCCTCTGCTTTTGTTTTTTTGTTACTTCTGGCATGTTAGATCTATTCCAGGCAAGGTTAAAACACATTCCACCAGAGCCTTGTCCTCTTTGGCATATTTGAAAGGAGTGGTCTGTAGAAGCATTTTAGAAGCAGCAACTTGGTCCTCTGTTCATACCTTTTCAAAATACTACAAAGTGACAATGACAGCAAATCATGCCTTCCTTTCAAAGATGACATCTGCTGCATGCCATAGACATTTACAGACATTTCAGGTTATACAGTACACCATACTAAGGCTATAAGAAAGTCAGATAAACTGTTTGTCTCGTTTTCTAAAGTAAAATTGGGAAGAAATATATCAAAAGTTAAAATTTCCAAATGGCTGTCAGATTGTATTTCCTTTGTATGTAATGACCGGGGTCTCTCCATACATACGAAACCAAAAGCCCATTCCACTAGGACATTAGCTGCTTCTACAGCATTCATGAAGAGAGCTCCCGTTGATCACATTTGTGCAACAGCAAAACATAGTCCACAGTTCATATATTTATAGCTCATTATAAAGTGGATTTGTAGTCCAGAGCACATGCATTTTTTAGGTCTACCATACTCAGTAATGTCCTTTCTTGATACCATCCAGGTATTCTTTTAGGCAGCTTGGGAATCTGTCCCAAACATTGGATTAGGCTAAAATAGAGAACATCAGATGTGAAAGTTATGCACTTACCATAGCGTTGGATCTCTGTTGTCTCATTTTCATCTGGTTTAACATCTTTCCCTCCTTACCCCTCTAAATTGTTATCTGTAAACTTCTGGTGCTGGGGCAGACTCTACCAGGATTTGTCTGTTGAAAAGTTTCATCACCCATACTGAGGTATTTAGCAAATCGTTAGCTTTGACATCTACAGGTTGTTACACTTGTTTTCCAGAATAGATGTATAGAGTTGGAGATGGCCAGCAAACTCAATCCAATGTAGATTAAAAGTGAGGAGGGAATTATGGGTAGGGGAGGAGTCAGATCTTCAGATCCAAAGCTGTGGAAGATGCGACAAGTTTAGGTCCAACAAACCCAAACGTGGAGCCAGATGAAAATGAGGCAGCGCAGATCTGTCATTATGTAAGTACCTAACTTTCATTTGTATTGCATCAGTGGTTCATGTGAGTACAGTACAGCTGTATTAGCAGACTTCCCATAACAGGTGATGATGGAATGTAAGGATCACCACACCACTGTGTCTGTAGTATTGTGCATTTTAAAATCATCTTAGATCCTTTTGTTGGTGTAAGTTTTCCACAAAATTTTATGGGTCCAGCCTCTTGGAGGATGTTCTGAGATTTTATTGGTGAAGCATTAACTTTGGAAAGTACAGTTGTGTACACTTACCATAAATGTAGATGTTCAAGTGTATTCACTGTTGCAGTCATCACCTGTGGGTTATCCCTGCTGTGGTAGCCCTCGGCCGGCCTGAATACCAGAGTCAGTGATTTTTTGCATCACCCCCAGTCACCTGTAGTCTGATGTCAGTGCTATAAAGCAAGGCAACCGACGTCATTACATCAGGTTTTTTTGCCCTAACCCAACAGAAGCAAAAGGAATTAAGGAAAAGTGGTCCTGGTGGCTAAAAGCCACCATGAGAAGTTTATGTCCCCCTAGGAGAAGATGCTATATGGGGGGTGGAGGGAGGGAAACCAGGACTGCAACAGTGAATACACTTGAACATCTACATTTACGGTAAGTGTATACAACTGTACAATGATGTCTTTCAAGGATGCATCTGCAGTCATAACATATGGGTTGTCCTGCCTCAGGCAGCCCTTCGGTCGGCCGGATTCCAAAGTCTGGGTCTGGCCTCGGCTGATGTTGCACTTTCCCCGACGTCAGAGCGTCTGGGGTATAAAAGCATCAGTCGACGCCATCTTCCTCAGTCTTTCTTGCCGCGCGGTGCCCGAAGCAGAAGCAGTTCGCAAGTGCCGGTCGGCCAGCTCCTTTGATTCAGCTACCGAAGACTTTGAAAAAGCTAAGTACCCCGTTGGGGACTCTTTCTTGCCTCATCCGATGTCAGATAAAGTAAATAATTGTTTAACCTGTGGGAAACAAATACCTCATAAGGATTTCCACTCTTACTGTCTCCCTTGCTTAGGCCCAGACCACAACGTCTCAGCCTGCTCTGCCTGTGCTTCCTTCAACTGACGAACGCTTAGGCGTCGGTCCGAGTTTGCAGAGGAATACTTTGGGGCTAACTTTGCATATATAATGCCGTCAGAGACTCAGACTTCACGTGTAGTTAAAAAACGGAAGGACAAGGACCGACCCTCGCGGCCCGCGGTTTCGGCTGAAACCTCGGTCCGGCCTACCGCGAGTGTCTCGGTTTCGGCTGAAACTGAGTCCTCGGTGCTTCCTGTTACCGAATCCTTACAACCGACTACCTCTGCCTCGGAGGCTCCGGCCGAGTCGGTTATCGAACTACCTACGGAAACCGGTGTCCAGGACATGTCCGACACCATTCCTTTAGACAAGTCCACCCCTGCACGTGGTGCAGCCAGACCCCCTGCATCCATGTCCATTAAGGCCTTCTCTAGGGCTAAAGCTGCCAAACTTGCCAAAGCTTTGCCTCCCAAGTCTACCTCTCAGAGGCCTTCTACCAACACTCAAATTCTCAGCCTAGCAGAGGACCTTATCTCCTTAATTAGAGGTTCTCAACCTCACCCGGACAGGGGCTCTCTTCCACCTCCAGAAAAAAGGCCCAGGGTTGAGCCCTCTGACCCTCACAATTCAGATGAGTCTACGGATGAATCTGTGTTGTCAGAGCACCAGCAGGAGGCTTATTCGGCCTACGAGGATTCTGATGCTGAAGAATCTATTCCTTCGGCCTCCCCTCCTGAAGAGTTTTCTTTTGGTGAGACACTGCATTCTATGAGAGAGCATTTCCAATGGTAGGGCCAGGAATTTTCTGATTCCAGAAAAAGATTTAGGACCTTTTTACATTTACCTCAGCATAGGCCTTTGGCTATACCTCCTGTTTTGAATGTTATTGATGATGTGTACTCTGATGCTAGTACAGCTCCTGATTCTCTCCCTCCGGCTCCTGCCAAACCTGATAGGTACTACAGGGTTCCGGATTCTCATTTTCACCTGTACAAGGCCCACACTGCAGACCCAGAAACCATTTCACAGGGCCCTAAAGGGGTTGCAGCTGCCACTGCTAAAAATCCTTTACCTTCTGAAAGGGAATCTAGAGCTTTAGAGCAATGGGGAAAGAAAGTTTATACTTCTGCAACTCTTTCTATGAGGGCATTAAATTGTCAATTCCATATGATTCAGTACCAAGAGTATTTGTTAGATGAATTGTATAAGAAACTTTCCTCCTCTGAGCCCCTTGACCGAAAATCTCTTCAGGATCTGGTACATAACTCACAGCAGGTTAGCAACCTTTTTCTGCAATGTGGCTATGATGCACTGGAAGCTTCATGTAGGTCAGCAATGACAGGGGCAGTTATACGAAGGCATGCCTGGTTGAAGGAACAATCTCTACCGGACCATGTTAAAGCTAAGCTCCTTGCTCCAATGGAAAAACAAAAATTATTTGGTTCCACGGCCCAGGAGGTCTTAAAGAAGTTTGAAGAAAAGGCAAAATCTGTGCAAACAGTCAAGGACTTTCTGCAGGTACAACCACCGAGATTCAGCAGAAATTGGCCTACTAAGAATTGGTCCTTTCCAGACTCAGACAGATCACAGAGAGGCAGGAACAGGCGTACCAGAGGTAGGGGGCAAGCCAGAGGCCATTACAGAGGCCGTCAGTGGCAGCCACCCAACCAGAGAGGTGGTGCAGGTACAGCAACAACAACTGCTACACCAGGACAAACACAATGACTTAATTTTGACTCCGCCAACCAGGGCTCAATTAGAAGCACCATTGGGCGGAAAGCTTTCTTTATTTTCAGAAAATTGGCATTACATTTCAAGGGACTCATGGACGCTACAAATAATAGACAAAGTATACAGGTTCCATTTCCACACATTGCCAAAAAGACAAGGAATGCCAGACCTGCCACCAAATCAGAGGGCCGAGGCTTTGAAGCAAATCAACAAATTACTACAAATGAAAGACATAGAGAAGGTTCCTCACTCAGAACAAGGCCAAGGTTTTTATTCAAGGCTATTCCTTGTTCCAAGAAAAGAAAATCAATGGAGGCCTATTCTCGATCTGTCCGCACTGAGCACTTACCTCATTGTGCCGAAATTCAAGATGCTGACCCTACAGCAGCTTCTTCTCATGCTGGGCAAGGAGTCTTGGCTGGTGACTCTAGATCTCAAGGAGGCATACCTGCATGTCCCCATTCGACCAAGTTGCAGAAGACACCTCAGATTTCTTGCAGAATCAGAGCATTATCAATTCTCAGCATTGCCCTTTGGCTTATCTACTGCGCCCAGAGTGTTCACGAAATGCCTGGCATCAGTAATTGCACACTGCAGACTTCAGGGGATTCAAATCTACCCATATCTGGACGACTGCCTGATACAAGCGGACAACAAGACAAAATTGTTAAAGGACTTGGACTATGCCATCCAGCTACTTACAGGCCTTGGGATACACAGTCAACATCCAAAAATCAAGACTTGTGCCTTCCCGAAGGATAACCTTTTTGGGTGCAGATCTGGATACAACCTCCCAAATGGCCTTTCTCACAGAAGAAAAACAGAAACAACTTCCAGATTACTTCAGGAATCTGACAAGACAAACTCTGCTAACTGCAAGGAAAATCCTGCAGGCCCTGGGTTTCATGGCATCCTGCATAATACTGATCCCACAAGCCAGGCTGCATATGAGAAGATTGCAATGGTACCTAAGGAGTGTATGGACTCAGCACAGTCACAGCTTAGAAACTCTGATTCCAATCATACCTTGCCTTCAGAAGGAATTCCTATGGTGGGCTCTAGCCTGCCAGACCAACAGAGGGTTGCCCTTCTTCAAACCAAAAGCAAATCAAACCATCACCACGGACGCTTCAGACCGAGGTTGGGGAGCAAACATGGAGGACAAATGTAGCCAAGGGCTATGGTCTCAAGGGCAGCTGCGAATGCACATAAACCAAAAGGAAATGCTGGCAGTGATACCTGCAATCGAGGCTTTCAAACCTTTCCTTCAACAAGGCCACCTGTTAATAAGGACAGACAACACCACAGTTATGTGGTACATAAACAAGCAAGGAGGCACGCATTCCTACCCTCTATGCAGACTGGCTATGAATCTATGGGATCTTTGTTTGAAACTCGATATACAACTACAGGCCAAGTTCGTGCCAGGGAAAGACAATACTCTGGCAGACAGCTTAAGCAGAACTACCATGGATGCACACGAATGGATGCTGCACCCAGACATCTTTTTACTCATAACACAGACATGGGGAAGGCCCGAGATAGATCTATTCGCCTCACCCCACAACCATCAACGGAAAATTTTTTGCACAAGGACATACCATCCACAAGCATGGAAGGTGGACTCTCTTTCATTCAGCTGGAAAGCCCAAAAAGTCTATGCTTTCCCACCAATCCCATTAATGTCCAAGGTTTTACTGAAGATCAGGGCAGAACAGCCAAAAGTGATTCTGATAGCTCCGGACTGGCCAAGGCAGCATTGGTACCCACTGTTGAAGAGCTTATCACAGACGGAACCGTGGCCTCTCCCATTATGGCCTCTTTTTCTGACGCAGAACAATTACAAGATCCTGCATCCCAACCTAAAGACCTTGCAGCTAACTGCCTGGAGAATACCATGACTCCTTCCAAGGACAGCTTATCCCAGAGGGTAAAGGACATTATTATGGAAGCTCGCCGCCCTTCCACAAGGAACGCATACTCAGCAAAATGGAAAAGATTTCTCAGTTGGAACACAACAAAAGGCCTTGATGTGACAGTGATGAGCATGCCACATATACTGGAATACTTATCAGAATTGTTCCACAATGGCCTGTCTTATTCTTCCATTAAAATACATGCCTCAGCAATTTCAGCAGAATACAATGTAAATCCTCCTGTCTTTTCCCATCCTCTCTTAAGACAATTTCTCAGAGGGATCAAGAACATCTATCCTCCAAGGAGACCACCTTTACCTACTTGGGACCTTAACTTTGTGCTAGAAAAACTAACACTCCCTCCATTTGAACCAGCAGCAACGGCCAATCCACAGTTTCTATCCTGGAAAACTGCATTCCTTCTGGCCATAACTTCAGCAAGAAGAGTATCTGAGTTACAAGCTTTGATGGCAGTGCAGCCATTTCTTATTTTTCATCAGGACAGAGTTTCATTAAGAACCAACCCAACCTTTTTGCCAAAGGTGGTATCTAGAGTATCCTTGAACCAAACAATTCATTTGCCCACTTTCTTCCCAAATCCACAAAATAAAGGGGAGAAACTTCTACACACTCTGGATATCCATAGACAATTACGCTACTATTTGGACAGAACTAAAAGTTTCAGAAAGACTGACCAGCTGTTCGTAGCATATGCTGCTGGGACACAAGGAAAAGCAATTTCCAAACAGACAATCTCAAAATGGATAGGAAATTGCATTCGCTTTTGCTACTCCTTTCATGGAAAGACCATTCCTGTGAATATTAGGCCTCATTCCACGAGAGCTACAGCCACCACTACAGCCTTCCTAAGAGGGGTGGCTACCAAGGACATTTTAGAAGCTGCTACATGGAGCTCCGTGCATACTTTTGCCAAGCATTACAATTTACCCTTATACTCCAGATCCAGAGCAGGTTTTGCTACTGCAGTCCTGCAGGGTCTCTTAACTACACCATCATTTTCTTAGTACCTCCACCCCCAGATTGGCTATGGTATTCTACCCATATGTTATGACTGCAGATGCATCCTTGAAGGACATAGTACAGTTTTGTACCTACCATAAATGTAGATGTCCGATAGGTATGCATCTGCAGTCGGGTTTACCCTCCCACCTTCCCCTCTGTGGTTTTCCTAGGGTGCTTACCCCTTCATTAGCTAGCTGGGGGAATCTGTTATGGTGTATTTGTTTGTATATATATATATATATATATATATATATATATATATATATATATATATATATATATATACATATTTTTTTTTGCATTATGTCTGCAATTTTTTTGGCATTTTCTCCAAATTTAGCCTTTATAGAGGGCACCTGGCATCTGGGGCAAGAAAACTGAGGAAGATGGCGTCGACTGATGCTTTTATACCCCAGACGCTCTGACGTCGGGGAAAGTGGGACATCAGCCGAGGCCAGACGCAGACTTTGGAATCCGGCCGACCGAAGGGCTGCCTGAGGCAGGACGACCCATATGTTATGACTGCAGATGCATACCTATCGGACATCTACATTTATGGTAGGTACAAAACTGTACTTTCTTCGTGTTTCACTGTTGCAGTCATCACCTGTGGAAGGATTCCCAAAGCTGAGGAGAGGGGTGGAAGGATAGGTTAGAGCCCTAGGCCATAGGTCAACAAGCCCTGCAGAAGCAAACCCTGCCCTAGACTTAGAAAAAAGAGGTGGGTGGTAATGCTTTGTAAAGGTATGGACAGAGGTCCAGGTGGCAGCTTCCAAGATGTCCCTGGTGGGGACTCCTCTGAGGAAGGCTGTGAAAGTGGAGGCTTCCCTAGTGGAATGGGTACGGAAAGACTTAGTGGGGGGTTTCCCATGTAGTCTGTAGCAGAAATGGATACAGTGTGATATCTATTTGGAAGTGGTTTGTTTGGAAATGGGTTTCCCCTTTGCCCCAGGGGCAAAGCTGACAAGTAGTTGGTCTGTTTTTCTGAATGGTTTAGTAACAGTCCAGGTAGTATCTGCATTGTCTGTGCACGTCTAATGAGTGTAGAATTCTTCCCCCCTTGTTTTGAGAGTTGGGTAAGAAGGGGTGGGTAGGTGTATTGCCTGGTTGAGGGTCACATCAGATACCACCTTGGGCATAAAGCAGGGATTAGTCCTCAGGGAGACCCTGTCTGCATGGAAAATGATAAAGGGCACAACAGCAGTGGGAGCCTGAAGTTCTGATACCCTTCTGGCTGAGGTGATAGTTAGTAGGAAGGCAGTTTTCCACGAAAGGTATTTCAATTTTGTTGAAGCACCAGGTCCAAAAGGAGGTAAGGTTAGTTTTTCTAAAACATAATTTAGGTCCCAGGGTGGCACGGGAGGCCTTCTGGGAGGTCTGATATTAGAAGCCCCTCTGAGAAATTTTTTAGTCAAAGGATGAGAGAAGAGGGGTGGGTCTGAATCATAATGGGCAGAAATGGCTGAGGCATGGATTTTAATAGAGGAGAAAGAGAGGCCACTTTTGAGCAACTCTGCTAGGTAATCCAGTGTAAGAGAGATGGAAGAATGGGAGGTACTGGACTGGCTCCAGGAGCAGAATGTTTTCCATTTCCCTGCATATTATTCTTTGGTGCTGGGCCTTTTGGCCGCTGTGATAATGTATAGAACCTGTTTGCTTAACAGGGACTCCTTGTTTGCTTTTGAAGTATAAGCCATGCTGAAAGATTGAGAGTCTAATTCTGGGTGCAGTATCTTCCCCCTCACCTGGGTCAAGAGGTCTGAGATCAGAGGAAGCTGCTTTGGGGGCTTGTAAGGTCAGGCTGCACAGTAAGGGATACCAGTGCTGTCTGGGCCAATCTGGAGCAATGAGGATGGCCTTTGGGCTCTCCTCCCTTATTTTGATAAGTACCTTGGGAGTAAGGGGCAGAAAAGAGGGAGATCCAGGGGGAAGGTTAAGGCATCCACCTTCCATGCTAGGAGGTGATGCTCCCTGGTACAGAACTTTTGCAGCTGGTGGTTGAGGTGTGAAGCAAAGAGATCCACTTCCACAGTCCCCCACTCTTGATTGATTTGCGAAAGATTTCCCTGTGGTGCTGCCATTTGTGGGGGTCCAGTAAGTTTCTGCTTAGGTTGTCTGCCAGGGTGTTGACCTCTGGTAGGTATTGGGCAGTTAAGTGTAGACCCATGGAGGCGGCTGTAAGCCAGAGGCTCATGGTTAACCTGCACAGGGGGTAAGACTTGGGTCCCTCCCTGTTTGTTGATATACCACATTACTGTGGTGTTTGTTTTTATAAGGAGAACCCATGGCCTGAGAAGGAGTTTAAAAGATTTCAGAGCCTTTTGTACTGCCATCATTTCTTTCTGACTGATGTGCAAGTGAAGGTGCTGGGCATCCCAAAGACCTTGGGTGCACCTGCCTGCTAGGTGAGTGCCCCAAGCAATGTCTGAGGCATTGGTGGCGATGGTCTGGCTGGTTGGGCAGAGGATAAAGGGAAGACCCTTGTTCTTGGTACAGGCTTCTGCCCACCAGGGAAGCTCTGCCCTTCTACATGGGATCAGAGGGAAAGAGGTCTCTCAGGACTGAGAGTGCCGGCACCAAAGGTTCTTTAGATACCACTAAAGTTTTCTCATATGAAGCCTGCCCAGAGGAGTGAGAAGGATGCAAGATGCCATATATCCTAGGGCTTGCAGAAACTTCCTCGTGGTGAGGTGACTTCTGGAAGCCAGCTGGATAAAGTAGAGAGGCAGGAAGCTCTGCTTTTCTGGGGATAGGAAGGCCGTTTGGGATGTTGTGTCCAGCAGATCTCCCTAGAAAATGATCTTCCTGGTGGGGTTTTGCTTTGATTTCTTCTCTTTGATAGTGAACCCTAGAGAAGGTCCTGGAGCAGCTTTTCTTTGCACTCTGCCTGAATGAGGCAGTCGTTCAGGTAAGGGTTTATCTGTATACTTCTCTGTCTGCACAATGCTATGGTCGGGGCCAAGCATTTAGTGAATACTCCGGGTGCAGTAGATAAGCCAAAGGGCAGTGCGGAGAACTGAAAGTGTTGTGGTCCTGCTCTGAAGCACAGGAATTTCCTGCATGATTCCCTGATGGGGATGTAGAGGTAGGCATCTTTTAGGTCTAGGGTCACTAGCCAGGCATTTTTTGTTAGCATAGGCAACAGCTGCTGCAAAGTTAGCATTTTGAATCTGGGGACCACTAGGGAGGTGTTCAGAATGGATAGATCCAGGATGGGGTGCCAAGTGCCCACTTTTCTGGGAACAAGGACTAGTCGGGCGTAAAAGCCTTTGCCTGTTTGATCTGAGGGGACAGATTCTACTTCCCCCTGGGATATGAGAGTTTGGACCTGTTTCAATGCCTCTGCCCACTGATTTGGAGGTAAGCCTGGGTACTCTCTTGGAACTGGGAGTTCACTGAAAGAGAATTTGTAGCCCTGAAAAATGATCTTTAAGACCCAGGTGTCATTTGTTACAGAAATCCAATTTTCTTTGAAGTGGGAGAGTCTTCCTCCTAGACTTTGATGAGTGAAGGGATGGCGGGGTCATTGTGAGTGCTTGCCATAGAAGGTTTGCTTAGAACTCCCTGCATTTGGGATGGAAGTGGTCCATTATTTGCTTCTTTGCAGGCACCGGGATAGGGGCCTGGATGGTCTGTCCCTGCGGGGCTTACCTTGGCCCTGTCTGCTTGGTGCAGGGAAGGACGAGTGCTTAGAGGGAAAGTTCCTGCAGAACCTGGGAGGTTGAAACCTTTAAGAAATCTGTTACTGTTTGCATAGATTTTGCTTTGTCTTCCATCTTTTTAAGCACCTCTTCTGCTTTTTCCCCAAACAAACGTTTCTTATCTAGGGCTACATCAATAAGTTTAGACATGATATGATCAGGGAGTGGTTGTTCCTTCAGCCATGCATGTCTTCTAATAACAGATCCTGTCACTGCTGCCCTGCTAGAGGCTTCTAGGGCGTCATATCCACAGTGGTAATGAGTGTTTGGTTACTTGACATTCAGACTGCAGTAAATCTGCTAACTCTTTTGAATTGGCACAGTCAGGAAAGATAGAAATCTTTTGTTTTAATAGTTCCAAAGTTTGCTTTTGAAATTTTAACATATGGAACTGACAATTGAGTGCTCTGATAGCTAAGGTTGCAGAAGTGTACACTTTTTTACCCCATCTGTCTAGAGCTCAGGAGTCCTTGTCAAAAGGAAGAGGATTCTTGGCAGAACTAACCTTGGCTCCTTTAGGTCCTTGTGCAATGACCTGTAGGTCTGAAGTAGGATTTCTGTACAGATAGTTTTGAGAATCTGGTACTCTGTAGTACCCGTCAGGTTTACTGGGAGCAGGAGGGAGGGCATCAGGGGCTAAGCTGGATTCATGGAAAACATCATCTAC
Source organism: Protopterus annectens (assembly GCF_019279795.1). Taxonomy (NCBI): domain Eukaryota; kingdom Metazoa; phylum Chordata; order Ceratodontiformes; family Protopteridae; genus Protopterus; species Protopterus annectens. The sequence goes on along the minus strand of NC_056737.1, from coordinate 22,138,506 downwards.
CACATGATGTTCTTCCTGTTTCATTGTTGCAGTCATCACACTTGGGTTATCCTGCCAGGGGTAGCCCTCAGTCGGCCCAAATGCCAAAGGCTTAGTATTTCTGCATCGGTTTCTGTCACTTCAGGACTGATGTCAGGTCAGTGGTATAAAAACAGGCAGCTGACGCCATTACATCAGTCTTTCTTGATGAGGAGCCTGAAGCAGAAGCAGTTTGCACAAGTGCCAGTCGGCCACTACCTGAGTTTTTGTTTCCGAAATTGAAGTTGAAGTCTTTTAAAGCTAAGTACCCCACTGGGGATCCTTTTTTCTTGCTCTAACCGATGTCAGAAAAAGTTAACAATTGTCTCGCCTGTGGAAAGCAAATACCACACCGAGATTTCCATTCTTACTGCGTCACCTGTTTACCCCCGAGACCATGATGTCCCTCTATGCCGGTTTTGTTCTTTGCTCAACGCCCAAACTATTCATCGTTGAGCCCTTATTGTAGCTAAATACATTCGCTCTCGATCTCTGTATTCCGAAATGGCTTTGGTAAGCCATCCGACTAACGATCTTCTGAAAAAACATAAAGATAAAGACAGAGACAGACCACACGGTCCAAAACTGACGACGATGCTTCCATTGCGCTTGCTGCCAGTTTGCCGGTACTCAGTGAGGCGCTTTCGCAACCCTTGATGCCCTCTTCGATGGCTTCGCAGGCCGCTACCTGACTCGAGACCCTTTTGGAGTCCGTTATGCCGCGAGACTCTTATTTGACTACGGAACCTGAGGATGTCTCTACTTTGGATAGGTCTTGAACCACTGTGCAGGCACCGGCTTCTGAGGAAGTTTTTCTCAATACCGATATTTGACACAAACCGATGATGACTTTTGTGTCTTCAGTTGTTCTAAAACTACTGAGTTTCTAAGGCTCAGAGTACAAGCTACGCCTAAAAAAACAATGACCCAAACTCAAGTGCCTGCTTCCTTGCCACAATCACAGATGCTTAAAATGGCAGAAGACCTTATCATGCTGATTAGGGGAAGCCAGCCTTCCCCTGCTAAAAGGAAAAGACTCGTCCGCAGCAACTTTATCTGACCAAAGAGTCGAATGAATCTGAGGTTTCTGATTATGGCTCCTTTAGGTCCTTGTGCAATGACCTGTAGGTCTGAAGTAGGATTTCTGAGTCCAGTGGATTTTTCTTTTGTTGAAACCATATGTACTTTGAGAGAGCATTTCCATTGGGAATGCCAGGATTATCCTTAGTCTAAAAAGAGACTCTGGGGATTTTTAGATTTACCTCAGCGCAGACCCTTAGCCATCCCTCCTGTCATAGATGTTGTGGATGATGTCTTTATGGAATCTAGTCTAACTCCTGATACTTTACCCCCTGTTACCAGGAAACCTGACAGGTACTACAGAGTCCACAACTCTCACAAATTTCTTTTCAAGAATCCTACTGCTGACCCAGAGGTCATCTCCCAAGGACCTAAAGGAATAAAAGCAACTACAGCTAAGAATCCCACCCCTTTGGACAGGGATTCCCGAGCATTAGACAGATGGGATAAAAAAGTGTACACCTCTGCAACTCTTGCCATTAGAGCATTAAATTGTCAGTTCCACATGCTGAAATACCAGCAACATACTAAAACTTATTAAGCAAAAATTATCTCCCTTCCCTAACTGTGCAGAAAATAAAGAATTATAGGAGCTTATGCATTCTGCAAGCCAAGTCAGCAAGCATACCCTGCAGTGTGGGTTTGACGCCCTAGAAGCATCTTGCAGGGCAGCAGTCATAGGTTATGTTATTAGAAGGCATGCCTGGCTTAAGGAACAGACCTTGCCAGACCATGTCAAATCAAAATTATTGGAATCACCTCTGAACAAAGGCAATCTGTTTGGCACCATAGCAGAAGAGGTTTTAAAAAAGGTAGAAGAAAAAGCTAAGTCTATGCAGACAGTGAAAGATTTTTTGCAAGTACAGCCTCCAAGATTCAGTAGGCATTGCCCCTCAAAGCATTGGTCCTTTCCAGCCCCCTCAAGGCTACCTCAGACTAGACCTAGGGGAAACAGACACCCCCCCAGACAACAGTCTCAGGGTATGCAGAGATCTAAGCAGTAGAGTACCTCCACTTCTAAAACAGGGAGTGCTAAGTCACCCCCTTATGGAAAGAATTCACAATGACTTCTCAACTCTTCCCCCTCACCTCTGCCCAATTGCTCCTGGCCCTAGAAGGAAAACTTGCCCACCATGCAAAAAAATGGGCCTCCATCACCAAGGATTGATGGGTCCTCAACATAGTATCCAAGGAGTGCAAATTTTATTTCCACACGCTGCTAACCCAAAAGGGTTCCCAGATCATCTTCCAAACCAGTGAGCAGAGGCACAAAACCAAGTTCAGTCCCTGCTCTCCATAAGGGCAAGTCAGCCTGTTCCTGCAGAAAAGATAGGCCAAGGTTTTTATTCCAAACTTTTCCTGGTACCCAGAAAAGAGGGCACCTGGCTCCCAATCTTAGATCTAGCCATTCTAAACACCTTCCTGGTGGTACCAAAATTCAAAATGCTCACCCTACAGAAGCTTTTCCCTATGCTGTCCAAAGATGCCTGGCTAGCCACCCTAGATCTAAAGGAGGCCTATCTGCATATCCTTATCAGGGACTCCTGCAATAAATATCTACCTTTCAGGGCAGGATCTATGCATTATCAGTTCTGTGCACTTCCCTTTGGCTTATCCACTGCTCCCAGAGTTTTCACAAAATGCCTGGCTCCAGCCATTGCCTTTTGCAGACAAAGAAATATTAAAATTTACCCCTACTTGGACGACTACCTGATTCAGGCACAAAGTCAGGAAAAGCCGTTCCAGCACCTGACATTTGTAAAGGACCTTCTAACCTCACTGGGGTACATGATCAACGAAAAGAAATCCAAACTAGTCTCCAGTCAAAAAATTGTATTTCTGGGAGCAAGCTTGGACACAGCATCCCAGATGGCATTCCTTACTCCAGAAAAACAGGCCTGTCTGACAGTCTACTTCTCTCAAATAGCCACCAGATCCCAGTTATCCACAAGGAAAATCCTGCAAGCTGTAGGGTTCATGGCCTCCTGCATTCTACTAATTCCATATACCAGACTGCATATGAGGGAAACTTCAATGGTACTTAAAAAGACTTTGGTGCCAACACTCAGGACCTGGAAACTATCATACCTATGATACCTTGTCTAAGGAAAGAGTTCTTTTGGTGGGCAGCAGCAGGCGACCAAAACTATCTGGCAGACAACTTAAGCAGTAATCTCCTAGACCCACACGAGTGGAAATTAAACCACAACACCTTCAGCCTTGTGACCCAGAAATGGGGTACCCAGAAGGTGGACCTATTTGCCTCTCCCCCTACAACCACCAGCTCAGCAAATTCTGCACCAGGGAACCTCACAGCAAGGCCTGGAAAGTGGATGCCCTGTCCTTCCACTGGGAAAACCTCTCAATCTATGCTTTCCCCCCCTTCCTCTTCTTACCAGAGTACTACTCAAAATAAGGGAAGAGAGACCAAGGGCAGTCCTGATTGCCCCAGACTGGCCATGTGAGCACTGCTACCCACTATTGCGCAGTCTGTCTCCATTGGCTCCATGGCACCTCCCTCAGATTTCAACTCTTCTTACTCAGCAAGAGGGAGAGTTCTTGCATCCACAATTGCACACCCTGAACCTGGCAGCCTGGCTTATTCCTTGACTTCTTCTCCAGTGGCAAGCCTCTAAGCAAGCAGGTCCTGGATGTTATACATGAAGCCAGACGGCCCATTACTAGAAAATCCTATGTTGACAAGTGGAAAAGGTATTGTTCCTGGATCCAGACTAAAGGAGCTGACCCAGCACAGCCATCCTTACCTCTCATCCTGAATTACCTAGCAGACCTACTCCACAGGGGCCTTTCCTTCTCTTCCATTAAAATCCATGCCTCTGCCATCTCTGCACATTACAGCACTGAGCCACCTCTCTTCTCACACCCTCTCATCAAGCAGTTCCTTAGGGGGGCTAACAACTTAAGGCCACCAAGAAAAGCCCCTACCCCTGCTTGGGACCTTAACTTTGTGATGGAAAAGCTCATGTCCCCCCCCCCCTTTGAGCCTGCAGCTTCAGCAAAGTTAAAAATCCTTTCTTGTAAAACAGCCTTGCTTTTGGCCATCACTTCAGCTAGAAGAGTGTCTTAGCTACAAGCACTTATGGCTATGGAACCCTTCTTCATTTTTCATGCTGACAGGGTCTCCCTAAGGTCTAACCAATCTTTCATGCCCGAAGTGGTGTCCAGTGTGGCTCTCGACCAATCTATTCATTTGCCCACCTTTTTCCCTAAACCTTAAAGTAAGGAGGAGAGGCTCTTGCACTCTTTAGATGTGCACAGACAGCTCAGATTCTACCTGGGTTGGACTAAGCCCTTAAGGAAATCTGACCAGTTAATAGTCAGCTCTGCACCAGGGACAAAGAGCAAGGCCATATCAAAACAAACCATCTCCAAATGGATAGCACACTGTATCCATTTCTGTTACAAACACCAAGGAAAACCACCCCCACAGGGGGTCAGAACACATTCTACTGGTGCAACTTCAACCTCTACAGCCTTTCTCAGAGGAGTCCCTACCAGGGACATTCTGGAAGCTGCAACATGGATTTCTGTTCATAACTTCACCAAGCATTACCACCTGCCTATCTTTTCCAAATCCAGGACGGGCTTTGCAACTGCACTCCTGCAGGGCATACTAGCCAGCTCCATCTCTTCTTGACTGCCTCCACCCATTCTTCAGCTTTGGGAATCAACCCAAGTGTGATGACTGCAACAGTGAAACACGAAGAACATAGTACAGTTGTGTACACTTACTATAAATGTAGATGTTCGAGTGTATTCAGTGTTGCAGTCCTGGTTTCCCACCCTCCAGCCCCCTTGTCTATCCCCCCCCCTCTCTCCCTCTCTCCTTACTGGGCTATTGCGATTTACTTTTTACTGGTGATGTTATTCCACCATAGCTTAGCTCTCTGTTTGGGGACTCCTGACATTTGGGGCAATAAAAACTGATGTGATGGTGTTGGCTGCCTGTTTTTATACCACTGACGACCTGACGTCAGTCCTGAAGCGACAGCAACTGACGCAGGAAGACTAAGCCTCTGGTATTCAGACCGACAGAGGGCTACCCCTGGCAGGATAACCCAAGTGTTATTACTGCAACAGTGAATACCCTCAAACATCTACATTTATGGTACGTGTACACAACTGTACTTTCTAAAATAGGGAGGATGGCCAGGAGTCTGTGCTGGGGCAGGTCCAGAAACTCTTCAAGTCTTTCTGTGGGAAGTCCTGAGATTCCCATTGTTCCCTGAGGGAGTGAAGGTTTTCCCCCAGGGAAAGGTACTCTGGAGGGTAGGCAGAAGGGATGGATTCCTCTGCGTCTGAATCCTCATAAGCAATCAGGGGATGCTGTTCCTCTTCAAAAACTGAATAGTCAGATTCCTCAGAATCCTGTTCTGTCATAATTTCAGAAGGGTGCTTTTTCCTTTTAGAAGTTGTGGCCTGACTACCCCGGATAAGGGAGATGAGAGTTTCCACCATTTTAAGCATTTGTGCTTAGGGTGGTGGAGCAGTAGCAAGATGGTAGCTAGAAGCTGATTTCCTATGAATGGCCTGGTGTCTAGACCTAAGTAAATCTGTCTGTCTGAGAGAAATAGGTAGTCGGATTAGAAGACATCGTTTTTTGTCTAGATTCGGTAGTGTGAAAGGCCTTCCCGGAAGCCGGTGCCTGCATCGCAGCTCCAGACTCAACCGAGGCAGAGACAGCCAATGGTTCGGAAGACGACAAAGATTTCTGCAGCAGACTTCAAAAAAGGTCTCAGTAGAGGCCTGCGTAGAAATTAAATCTGGCATCAGGGGCTGCAAAAGCACCTCATTGAATTCCGGAGAACTGATGACCTGCTTAGTGGTAGCATCGTCGGAAGGCTTAGCCTTGTGTGGTTTGTCTCCATGTTTATCTCTGCGTTTTTTTGGAATGTCTGCGGATTGCTGGCTGACGGACGCCATATCGGAATGCGAAGATGGAACATGAAAATAACTCTACAAAAAGAGCTCTACGGCGAATGGTTCTCGCATTAAAGAGGGCACAGAACCGACAACTGGAGACGTTGTGGCCTGGGCCTAACAAGTGACACAGTAAGAATGGAAGTTTCTGTGTGGGATCTGCATTCCACAGGCGAGACAGTTAACTTTTTTGGACATCGGTTAGTGCAAGAAAAAAAGATCCCCAACGAGGTACTTAGCTTTAGACGTTTTCAGCTGAAATTCAACTTCTGGTAGTGGCCGACCAGCAGTCATGCGAACTGCTTCTGCTACGGGCTCCACAGCAAAAAAGGCTGATATAATGACGTCTGCTGCCTTAATGACATCTGCTGCCTTGCTTTATAGCACTGACGACCTGATGTCAGACTGCAGGTGACTGCAGACACAAAAAAAATTGACTCTTGTATTCGGGCCGGCCGAGGGCTACCACAGCAGGGATAACCCACAGGTGATGACTGCAACAGTGAAACATGAAGAACATATACATTCCTGTTACCAGGCGTTTATGCGCTATGCACATGTGTATGTGCAGTCTAGAATTGAGGAAAGATTGCTGGATGTAATGCTAGTTTGTTCAGTAATATTCAGCTGTAGCTGCACATTGAGCACCTATCCAGAATCTTCATTTCAGTTGGACTTTATTACTTTATTTCAAACTGCTTGAACGTGCTTGTTTCTTTGTTAGGAAAAATGTAGTAATTCTGGAAACCTCAAGAAAAAAAGTACACTTACTTATTTGGCTTAAATTGGAAAGTAATGTATGCTGACTTTTTATACTAGTGCAGTGCCCAACGAGATTGTAAATTTTGACATTTTGAAGAAGTTGAGGATGATGCTCATTTAACATTTTGTGGAGGGTAGCTTGAAGTCATGGGATCCGTAGAAGCAGCAATTTAGCAGACTGATTTATTCTGTTTTGCAGGAACTCAGGAGATGTTCTTGAAACATTTAATTTTCTAGAAACAGCAGATTACAGTGATGATGACGACGAAGAAGATGGAGACCTAGTAGAGGATGTTGTCGAAGGAAAAGAAAAGCACAGACCAAACAAGAAACACAAAGTAATTTTTTTTTTTTTTTTTGCAATTTAAGTGTTGTTCCTGTCTCATTTACTAGAGTATAAAGCAACAGAGTCTTAGTAATGCACTTCTGATTCAAATTGAGCTAATTTACTTTTCTGGAAATTTTACAGTTATCAAAATAAGCCTACTTTGATTTTTAAAAGCCACAAAACTAAGGTGATACTACAAAATGACAAGAGCAGAGTTTTATTTAATTTACTAGGTTGACCTCCTTGACATCTAGCCCTTTTCCAGAAGGGACCTGAAGGAAGGCTTCCAAAAGGATAAATTACAAACACATGAATGTAAATGGACAAGGAAAAAGTATAGAAATGCGATGCATGTATTTGTATACATACGCATACACACTAAGGATAGTGCTCTGAATAAATCGCACAGTGAAAATAAAAACAAAGCAATTACCAGAATAATTGGCATTTAAGAAATCTTACCTAAAAAAGGTTCTTTTAGACAATAAGAACCACTGCCCAACAGCACAGCCACCATACTCCAATAGTCCCAAATTGTTCTGGCCTGCTATAAACAATCTCCTAAATCCTGGGTACTGAGTCTACCCCTAACCGTCTTCCCAATGAAACTAATACAACCACACCTTGCAGTTTTAATGAGCACTTGAGCTACTACCACTCATGTTGGCCAAAACAACGTAAATATACTATCTTTCACATCACACTGAAGAACTGGTTGAACCAGTCCCAGTTACTACACCAAATACTTGAATAAAGTAAAACCTGTTATTTCAGCATCGGTTAATGTTCCTATGGAGTGTCTTATGAGGAGCAGATGGAATAATCTACCCCTTCTCTATGTATTAATCAGTAGATCCTTACAAGAATCTTATGTTCCAAACATATGGAAAAGCTCTTCCATTATGTTAATGTTTTAAAGGAGGTAGCTCCACTGAACTTTCAAACTATTGAAGTATCACAATAGTCCCTCCACTCTCTGAAGTACCACAAAAATGCATCTATCATCATCCCCAAATTTTTTGGTAGAAGAACCACTGGTTCCTGGCTCTATCCTGGTGCTGAAACTACCTTACTACATTTAATAAACATGGATAACCAAGACAGAAATGTGTATAAACCTGTCTCCACCTTATTTCTGGATCTCTCAAAGGTATTTAAGACCATATACTCTTTACTCCTCAACAGACTCTCACAAAAAGGACTAAGCAGCACTGCCATTGACTGTTACTTTAGTTACCTCCACATCCATAAACAGTCTGTCAAATGGCAAGACTCTTCCTCTGTTCACCTACCACTAAAGGCAGGAGTGCCACAGGTGTCAGTACTGGGACTCCTCTTATTTAATATATTCATAAATGACCTACACAAGACGGCCAAACCAGCAACAGTCATACAATATGCTGATGACTCAACTCTTGTTTGCTTATCCCAAACACTGACTCAACTCTTGTTTGCTCAGCCCCAGCACTTGTCCCATCTCTAATCAGTCATCTAAGACGACTCCTCTCTTGAGACCTGGCTTGAAAAATCTCTCAATAAATACATAAATTGCATTTACCTGTAAATATAGTCTCATCTAACAGCACTAAAATAGATTGTCACCCATATTAAGTTACTGAGTGCCACCATAGTTGACGTATTTAAATTTGACTAACACATCAGTGCCATTGTCCAAAAACCCACCACTAATTAGGGTTACTTTACAAAGCCAGGCTATATCTCACTGACCACATCAGGAAGGTAACTGCAGTGCCCCCTCTTACTTCCAGGGCTCACGTATGCATCTACAATTTTCACCTTATGATATTAAACAAGCTTGAACAGTGCTATAAAAAAAATAAGTAAACTTGCATCCAGTCTCCCAAACTGAATACATCATTGCATTCACCTGCAGAACCTGTACTGATTAGGAACAACCACACCACATACCAAGCTCATAATGGCATGCAACATACACCACCACTACCCTTCAAGCACCCCAGCCATTACTATTATAACAAAATTGTACAAGCTCAAACGGAACCTTTGATCAAAAGACTAGCACTTAATAGAATCTCAAAAATCCAGTAACTCTCACAAGGAACTGTGTATGTTCAGTAAGTGTTGCTAAGTGATGGAACATCATTACCTTCACTGTCAGTCAAATAAACAACACGATCATCATTCCAGTGCTGCAGTTGCCTGTAGGCTGTATGAGTTGTCTTGTCCCAAGATACAACAAGAAGCCAGTTTCCAAATGCTGTGGTTCCTTCCTTCATCTCCACACTGACTGCTAGATTGGTCAGCCCCAATGAGACAGAATCAGCAGTCAAGAGTCGGTACTTCCTTGTCACTTGTGATGAAGCAGCTCAGAGGATTCATAAGGAGCAGCAGCTAGCTTTCAACTCCTTTGGGTAAGCCCTTCCTCACAGAAAATTTAATTAATGGATGTGTGTTGTTTGTAAGTATGCATATGTGTGTATATACATATGTGTGTGTGTATATATATATATATCTATATATATATATATATATATATACACACACACACACACACACACACACACACACACACACACACACACACACACAGAAAAATGTTTCTTACCTTTATTATTGAAAGACAGACTTGTCCCTTTATGAAACCCAGTATTTCTGTAATACCATCTGTTTTCTGTCTGGAGCTGCTTTTTTTAGCTTTTATTTATTTTGGAGGTTTTATTTATGAACAAATATACTATTTATTTATATTGTGAAAGTTTTATTTAAAAATTTTGTGTGACATTATTTTGACAGAGATGACTACAGAGCATGTTGTGCTTATGTTCACTCAGTGACAACTTACCTGCCATTTGTTTCTGTCAGACTTGTATTATTTTTCAGGGGTTTCTGATAGTGTTTAATGTCCTGCTTTTGTAGTACTGTGATGTCCTTCAAGGATGCATCTGCAGTCCTAACAAATGGGTTGTCCTGCCTCAGGCAGCCCTTCGGTCGGCCCGATTCCAAAGTCTGGGTCTGGCCTCGGCTGATGTCGCACTTCACCCGACGTCATAGCTGCAGTTCAGCAGGTATAAAAGCATCAGCCAACGCCATTTTCTTCAGTCTTTCTTGCCGCGTGGCGCCCGAAGCAGAAGCTGTTCGCAAGTGCCGGTCGGTCAGAACCAGAGATTGCTACCGAAGACTTCTAAAAAGCTAAGTACCCCGTTGGGGACTCTTTCTTGCCTCAGCCGATGTCAGAAAAAGTGAATAACTGTTTAACTTGTGGGAAACAAATACCTCATAAAGATTTCCACTCTTACTGCCTACCTTGTTTAGGCCCAGACCACGACATAGCAGCTTGTCTAGCCTGTGCTTCCTTCAACCGACGGACACTTAGACGTCGGTCAGAGTTTGCAGAGGAGTTGCTCCGCTTTTGCTTATAACATGCCGTCGGAGACTCCGACTTCACAATTAGCTAAAAGCGTAAGGAAAAGGACCGACATCATGTCCACGGTTTCGGCGAAACCGGTTAAGCCAACCGCGAGTGTCTCGGTTTTGGCTGAAACCGAGTCCGGTTCTTCCTGCATGCCTCCTACAACCGAGGCCTCATCCAGCATGGCTGAATCTGCTACGGAAATTCTACCTGCTCTTACAGTTTCTCAGGATTTATCAGATACTATCCCCTTAGATATATCTACTCCTGCACGTGGAGCTGCTAGGCCCCCTGCATCCATGTCAATTAAGGCTTTTGCCAGGGCTAAAGCAGCTAAATCTTCAAAGGCCGTGCCTGCTAAAACCCCCTCTCACAGGCCTAGCTCTAGTACTCAAATGCTTAGTCTAGCAGAGGATCTCATTTCTTTGATCAGGTGCTCTCAGTCTCACCCTGACAGGGCCTCTCACCCACCTCCAGAGAAGAGGCCTAGAGCAGAGCCCCCTGAGCCAGTTTCTTCAGATTACTCCTCTGATGATTCAGACAATACAAATCCCCCAGAAGGCCCTTATTCTCCATATGAGGACTCAGATGCAGAAGATTCCATCCCTTCTGCCTCTCCTCCTGAGGAATTTTCTTTTGGGGAAACCTTGCATGCTATGAGAGAACAATTTCAATGGCAGGGCCAGGATTTTTCAGACTCTAGGAAAAGGCTTAGGACCTTTTTACATTTGCCACAGCATAGGCCTTTAGCCATTCCTCCAGTACTTACAGTTGTGGATGATGCATTTAATGATGCTTGTACTGCTCCTGACTCTCTTCCTCCGGCCCCTGCTAAGCCCGACAGATACTACAGGGTTCCGGACACTCATTATCACTTGTATAAGGCCCCTATTGCAGATCCTGAAACTATTTCACAGGGCCCCAAAGCTGTAGCAGCCGTCTCTACCAAAGCCCCTCCCTCTGAAAGAGAATCTAGGGCTTTAGAGATGGGGTAAAAAGTGTATACTTCTGCTACTCTTTCGGCCAGGGCCTTAAACTGTCAATTCCACATGATTCAATATCAGGAATTCCTGTTAGATCAGCTAACTAAAAAACTGTCCTCACCTGAGCCTTTAGACCGTAAGTCCCTTCAGGATTTGGTACATAACACTCAGCAGGTCAGTAATCATTCCTTAAAATGTGGCTATGATGCACTGGAGGCTTCCTTTAGATCAGCTATGACTGGTACAGTGATCAGAAGGCATGCATGGTTAAAAGAACAATCCTTACCAGACCATGTAAAGTCCAAGCTTCTAGATGCTCCCGTGGAAAGCACAGTTTGTTTGGTTCCCTGCACAGCAAGTGTTGAAGAAGGTGGAAGAAAAGCTAAATCTGTCCAGACAGTCAAGGATTTCTTACAGGTCCAGCCTCCGAGGTTTAGTAGGAACTGGCCTTCCAAGAATTGGTCCTTTCCAGACACCTCCAGAGCACAGAGAAGCAGAAATAGACGCCCAAGAGGCAGAGGTCAATCCAGAGGTGCCTACAGGGGACGTCAGTGGCAGCCTAACAGCCAGAGAAATACTGCCACAGATCCAGCCACTACCACTTCCACAGGACAATCACAGTGACTTGGCTCTGAAACCGCCTACCAGGGAACAACTAGAAGCACCCTTAGGCGGAAAGTTAGCCTTATTTTCAGTAAATTGGCATTGCATTACAGGAGACAAATGGATTTTGCAGACAATAGACAAAGGCTACAGGTTTCACTTCCATACTCTTCCAAGGAAGAGAGGAATGCCAAACCTACCTCCAAACCAAAGACAAAGCTCTACAGCAAATAGACCACTTACTAAGGATGAGAGCTATAGAAAAGGTACCGGCTATGGAACAAGGACAAGGATTTTATTCCAGGCTTTTCCTGGTACCAAGAAAGGAAAACCAATGGAGACCTATCCTCGACCTGTCCGCTCTGAACACATATCTTATTGTTCCAAAATTCAAGATGCTGACCCTACAGCAACTTCTTCCCATGCTGGGCAAGGAGTCTTGGCTGGTGAGACTGGATCTCAAGGAGGCATACCTGCACGTCCCCATACGACCAAATTGCAGAAGATACCTCAGATTTCTTGCAGGATCAGAGCATTATCAATTCTCAGCATTGCCTTTTGGCTTATCTACTGCGCCCAGAGTATTCACGAAATGCCTGGCATCAGTAATTGCTCATTGCAGGCTTCAGGGAATTCAAATTTATCCATACCTGGACGATTGCCTGTTACAAGCGGACAGCAAAGACAAATTAACAAAAGATTTGAAAAAGGTTATTCACCTACTACAAGCACTGGGATACACAGTCAACACAAAAAAGTCAAGGCTGATCCCATCCCAAAGGATAACTTTCTTGGGTGCAGAACTGGACACATCAAACCAGATGGCATTCCTCACAGCAGAAAAACAGAAGCAACTACCACCTTATTTCATGGCATTAACAGCACAGAACCAGCTTACAGCAAGGAAAATCCTGCAAGCCCTGGGTTACATGGCGTCATGCATAATATTGATTCCGCATGCCAGACTACATATGAGGAAGTTGCAATGGTACCTCAGGAATTTATGGTCTCAGCACAAGCACAGCCTAGAAACCCAAATTCCAATAATTCCATGCCTGAAGCAAGAATTCCAGTGGTGGGCCCAGGCCTGTCAGTCGAACAAAGGACTGCCCTTCCACAGGCCTCACCCAAAACAGACGATCACCACGGACGCCTCAGACCTCGGTTGGGGGGCACACATGGTGGACAAATGCATACAAGGCTTATGGACTCAAGACCAGATGAACCTACACATAAATCAAAAAGAGATGCTGGCAGTAAAGACATTCAGACCGTTTCTTCAACAGGGTCATTTGCTGATAAGGACGGACAACACCACAGTTATGTGGTATATCAACAAACCGGGAGGCACACATTCATATCCTCTATGCCGGATGGCAATGGACCTCTGGAATGTGGCCCTGAACCTCAACATTCAGCTCCAGGCCATATTTGTGCCAGGAAAAGAAAATATTCTAGCAGACATCTTAAGCAGAACTACCACGGATGCCCACGAATGGATGCTGCATCCAGACATCTTCAAATCCATAACAAGGAAATGGGGACTACCAGAGATAGACCTGTTCGCATCCCCACACAACCTCCAGTTGAAAAAATTCTGCACAAGGACATACCACCCACTTGCTTGGAAGGTGGACTCTCTATCCTTCAGTTGGGAAAACCTGAAAGCATATGCATTCCCACCTCTCCCTTTGATGCACAAAGTGCTACTGAAGATCAAAGAAGATCACCCAAGGATCATCTTGATAGCTCCAGACTGGCCGAGGCAACATTGGTACCCGCTACTAAGGAGTATGTCTCGGGAACACGCATGGCCTCTACCCCTACTACCTCTGCTGCTAACGCAGAACAACTTCAAAATCCTGCATCCAAACTTGAAAACACTGCAGCTAGCTGCTTGGAACATTACATAAGACAACATAACCCAGATTTATCTCAAAGGGTTAAAGACATTATCTTGGAGGCTCGCAGACCCTCAACAAGGAAAACTTATTCAGCAAAATGGAAAAGATATCTCATTTGGAGTACAACAAAAGGAGTAGATGCATCATTGGCAAACATAGCTAACATCCTGGAATATTTAGCAGAGCTTTTCCACAATGGCCTGTCTTACTCCTCCATGAAGATTCATGCATCAGCAATTTCAGCACAATACAACATGGATCCTCCAGTCTTTTCTCAACCTCTACTCAGGCAGTTTCTAAGAGGAATTAAAAATGTAAAGCCACCAAGGAAACCACCATTGCCTACATGGGACTTGAACTTTGTGTTAGAAAAGTTGACACTTCCCCCTTGAACCAGCAGCAACAGCAGAATTACAGTACTTATCTTGGAAAACTGCATTCCTGCTTGCAATCACTTCAGCTAGAAGGGTTTCTGAATTACAGGCATTAATGGCAATACAACCCTTCCTTATCTTCCATCAGGATAGAGTGTCCATGAGAACTAATCCTACCTTTATGCCAAAAGTGGTCTCCAGGGTATCTTTAAACCAAGCAATACACCTACCAACATTCTTCCCCAACCCGTAGAACAGGGGCCAAAGATTACTGCATACCTTGGATGTGCACAGACAATTCCGCTACTACTTGGACAGAACTAAGAACAATAGAAAAACTGACCAGCTTCTGGTAGCATATGCAACAGGAATGGAAGGAAAAGCAATTTCCAAACAAACAATCTCAAAATGGATAGGAAATTGCATTAGATTTTGTTACTCTTTTCATGGAAAGGCAACTCCAGAAAACATCAGACCTCACTCCACAAGGGCTACAGCCACTACTACAGCTTTCTTACGAGGAGTGGCTACCAAAGACATTTTAGAGGCTGCTACTTGGAGCTCCGTGCATACATTTGCCAAGTATTATAATCTACCTTTATACTCCAGGTCCCGAGCAGGTTTTGCCACTGCTGTTTTGCAAGGGATCTTAACTACACCATAAACTCTTAGTGCCTCCTTAGTGCCTCCTCCCCCAGTTTGGCTATGGTATTCTACCCATTTGTTAGGACTGCAGATGCATCCTTGAAGGACATAGTACAGTTTTGTACCTACCATAAATGTAGATGTCCGAGAGGTATGCATCTGCAGTCAGGATTACCCACCTCCTTCCCTCTGTGGTACTCCTAGGGTATTTGCCCATCTTGTAGCTAGCTGGGGGAATCTATTATGGTGTATTTGTTTGTATATATGTATATACATGTTTATTTCTATTTGCTCTCTATTGTTTGGAAACATTTGCATTTATCCAAATTTAGCCTTCCTAGAGGGCACCTGGCATCTGGGGCAAGAAACACTGAGGAAAATGGCGTCGGCTGATGCTTTTATACCCGCTGAACTGCAGCTATGATGTCGGGTGAAGTGCGACATCAGCCGAGGCCAGACCCAGACTTTGGAATCGGGCCGACCAAAGGGCTGCCTGAGGCAGGACAACCCATTTGTTAGGACTGCAGATGCATACCTCTCGGACATCTACATTTATGGTAGGTACAAAACTGTACTTTTTTGGGGTTATGTGACAAGGAAGTGTGTCTGCGCTAACTGTGTAAACTTTTTGACAGCTTACCTTTGACTAGCTTATTCCAGCAATTCTAGTCACAGCTGAAGCATCCTCTATCATTCTTCTCAAGTGTACTTCATTGTGAAGAATGTTCCACATTTGGGGGTCTTAAAAAGTTCATATTCCTCAAAGTTCCACATTGAAAGGGTTTGTCACACATTCAGTGGTAGCAATTTTTTTTTTACTGATTTCCATGGTAAATAGAATTGAATCATGTCATTTCATTAAATTCTGTAAATAAAAATATCAAATTTTAACCATCCTGTGAGCTTCCTAGTTGAATTTGTTAGTAAGTTGTTAGTATGTGTTCCACATTTTGCAGACTTGTTCCACATTGAGAGGTAGTGTTCCTCATTTTGAAGATTGAAGGTTGAGAGTTATATCCTCCAGAGTCAAAGCAGGGATGCTTACTTTGCTGTTTCTGGTGTGTTGCCAGGAGTTCATAGAAAGCAAGATCTACTAATCAGAGAGCTCTTGCCAACTTCATGAGCTCAGTCTTTGTCTCAGTCGATAGTGGGTGACTCTGTAATGGCCAACGGTTGTTCTTCTGACCGCTCACTCACCTCCTCTGCTTCCACTGGTGTAGTTCTTCAGCCTCCGTGAACTGTGGAGCAGCATTGTCATCTTCGGCTGTGTCATTGTCCATTATGGTAATGAGAGAACTGTCCTTTCTGGGGCACAGAGATTTCGGAGTGATGCCACTGATAGATTTATCCGAGAAGAGTCCTCTTGAAGGGATGAATATTTCTTCTCCAAGTCTGTCTCTGCACGAGTCTCTAAAGAAGACAGAAAGTTAAACATTTCATCTAATGTTTTTAATCTTCTTCCCATTCATCACTGATGGGTTCGGTTCCGAGCCCTCTGAACCGAGTCGGCCTAATACCAAGCTCACGTACACCAAAAGCTCTCGAGCTAAGCTGCTACCCACAATGCCCTTCTTCCAGTTACCTCAGATCTTGTTTGCTGTGCAGCCATATAGCAGCATTTCACCGAGCTCTCCAGCTAAGTGTTATATTTTTATAAAAATTTACTGTATTTGAAATTTTTTCTGTTCTAACTCTTTTCTACCTTATTCTCTATATCTAGCTCTACCATCTGGTGTCTCTCTTACCATCATTGGTAAACGCCCTCCCCTGCCCTTGTGGTATCCTTAATACCATCGTTGGTATTTCTGTCTTTCTTTTCTGTAATATTTTCTTTTTTGGATCTGTTTGATTGTGTATTGGCTATGTCTGATAAAAAAGGGACTTTGGGGTACAAACCTTGCACTTCCTGCAATGGCAACCTCCCCAACATTGACTTACAATGATGATTGTGTCTATTGTCTGGGGGTTTCCCATTTTTCTGTGAAACCTCCTTGCCAGATTTGTCTAAGCTTCAGTCAGCGGACGCTGAATGAAAGGAAAAATAAGCTTATCTTGTAAGGCCTACTATCTTCTCCTTTCTCAGAGGCCCTTTCTGTGTCAGAGGTCTCAACTCCTCCATTGCAGGACAAGAAACGTCCTCATTCCGATCCCTCTTCGGCTGGTGATAAGGGTAAGTCCCACAAGCATAAGGCCCACAAGTCTTCTATGGAGCATGAGATCGCTCTCTCTGCTCCGACTATTTCGGTTTCAAACTCGGTTCCAGTGGCCTCTGTGGACATTACCATGACGTCTACGTCAGCGCCGCCTTCGGCACCAACCTCTACGGTGCCAACTATAGAAAGAACTTCGGCTCCAGCATTATTGTCTTCTGTATCCTCGGCACCAACCTCGCCCCTCACCACACCAAAGTTGATCCTGACTATCTCTTTGGAGCCGATTATGACTTTTACTCCAGATATTTCTTAGGCATAGAGTCCTTTCTTAGCACCGTTAGTGCCCCTGCTACCTGTCTCCAAGTTGGAATCTTCAGTGTCGACATTTCCAACACCACGGACCCAGTACTCCCCGTCATTGGACCCGTTTTCAGGCCAGGCTTATAGCCCTTTTTTGGACTGACCTGACTTCCCTTCCGGGGTATCTGTAAGGTCCGGCAGGAGTCTATCTGAATTGGATGTGGTGCACATGTTCGATCAGCTGTTGACAGCCCGAGGGATAACAAATTTTCCAAAAACCCATCCCACTTTGGGTTTTGGGTCCATTGCCCCCATGACTCCCACTTATTCTTCTCCCTCAGAGACTTCGGCTCCGAGGCCCATAGTTCCAATGTCCTTGGTGGGAACCCTTTCTTCGACGCCGAATTTGACTCTCTCTGAAGCTTCAAGGCCCCCCTTTGGGTTTCGGTTTCTACGGAACCAGCCCCTCCTCAGTCTCATGGTTGTGGGGTGGAACCCTTGGCACCCAGTATGGTTCCAAGTTTATCGGTTCCATCCTGTGATCCGGGTGCGGTGCACCCCCCCCCCCGATCTTGCTTGAAGCTCCTTCCCCAGGAGCAGGGTGTGCCCCCAGTCCCAGTTCCGAGATTGTCTTCCTTGGTTCCAGGCTCCCATTCCTCTTCGGGTGAACTGGCTTTCTGGGTGATGGAGAGGGTGCTTGTTTCTGGAAGCGCTCCTCCTACGGTCATATCTTCTCTCTGAGCTACAGCTACCACGGGCCACCTCCCCAGGACACCGAGAGCACAAGCCTCAGGAAACCCCTGTCCAGGGTAATCTCCCTTCCGAGTATTCTTCAGACGTTCCCACTGAAGAACCTCTTTGGAAGAAGGCGTGTAAGAGGAAACACCTGGACTCCCCGGAGGAGTTTCTCACTGAAGATGCGGATTACGATGATGGGGAAGGGTCCCCATGGTCTCACCCCTTGATGTCTCCTTTGGAGACATACTGGAAATATTGAAGCAGAGGGGTGACTGGAAGCCCTCCAGTCCTTCAGAGAAGTCCATTTTCCTGCAGGCTTTCCGCTCTCAGCCTTCTACTTCTTGGGTGACCCCCACCTGCCAATGAATTAGTTAGAAATTGTTATACTTCGGTAATTCCAGAACACTGTAAGCAGGTACTGGATACAGTGTAGACAGTACTTGTTAAGCAGGTTAGTCTAAATATTCTTAAGAAAAATGTCACTGGTTTGTTTCTTGCAAATTCTATAACTATTTTTTTGTGGACAGTGGTTCTTGATCTTCACATCCTCCTTTGGAGGAATTCTCCATTTCTCAGCTTATTGCCAGGATGTTTGAGTTCTTTAAGGGAACAAATTAATAGTTACCCCTGATTTGATGAGATTTTATGATATGTTGTCTCATTCTATACCGATTCCTGTCTAGTGTAACAGTAGAGGAGGTAGGTAATACTCTGCAACAAACATAATTTGCAAATTCCAGTCCCTACTAAAGCAGACTTTACAGTGCGTCTCAAACCAGTACCTCCCTCTGTGGAAGAGGGGAAGATTTTGGATGGATTTGATAAAAGAACTTTTTCTTCCTCCACTTACTCATATGGTATTCTTAACTGCCCGACCTGTAAGCTGAGCTTTTCTGCCTTTTTGTCACACTTTCAGCTCTCTGCATTACCCTTTCTGCTCAAAGGGTGATTACAAAGTGTCTAGCTCCAGTCATAGCTCATTGCAGACTGGAAAATATTTTTTTTTCCGTTTTTGGATGATTTGCCTATCTTTGCAGATTCTTCTTCCAGATGTCAAGAGTCCTTAACACTGGTTTATCTCGCTTCTGACCAATCTGAGATTCCAGATAAATTTTCAGAAATCATTCTTGACTCTGTTATACAGGATTATTTTTTCTTAGAATGTTTTATAGACCCTCTGCAGCAAAAGGCTTTTTTGCTTCAGAAGAAGAGGGGGACTATCCAGAAACCATCCTGATCTTCTCAGATCAGTTTCAGACTTTGGTCACAGAGCATCTCAGGATTTTGGTGTTCATTGCATTTGTTTCTCTTGATTCCACTGGCCAGGTTACACATGAGAGAGATTGTATGGTATCTAAAAACACACAGATCCAGTGCTTGCTTCGTGTGGATTTTCAGATGCAATCATGGGCTTTATGTACAAGGTACTGCACTGGTGGAGACTTTGCAGACAGCCATATTAAGGTCTCCCCTTTATTCCTCCTCAATCTCCAACTCACTCTGTTACTACAATTAGATTTAGCTTGTGGTGGGGGAAATTTCTATGAGGGTTAAGATGCAATGCCTCTGTGATCCTTCAGGCCAAAGCACATATAAATACAGCTTTTATTCTATGTCTGTAGATCTCTTCAGCCATGGTACCTTTACCTCTCCAGGTGATTGTAGACAGTACCACATAGATGTGGTACATCTTCTAGCAAGAGAACACAAGGTTGTGACTTCTGTGCAGGCTGGCTGTGATTTCTTGAGAGTTAGGTCTTCAGCATTTTTAAATCTCCAGCTTCTTATAGGTTCATAGGTTTATAGGAGGTTAGACCCCTTACAAGCCTAGCCATGTTAATCCCAAGTTGCCTCAGTTGTCTTTGGTTAGATGGATGTAATTCGCAGAGCATATCTATGATAAACACTGACTTACATTTTGGCAGAGCAAAACATGTGTTAGACAAGCTGAGCAGGTCTAGGACAGACCCTCATGAATGGTAGTTAAATGAGTGGGTCTTGTAGGAATTGATTCATGTGTGGGAAGTACCTCTGAGAGATCCGTTTGCCTCCTTTTAAAATGGACAGTCTAATGGATGATTTTTCATTCCCTTGAATGGGAATGTTCCATTTTGCATAGTCTCCCTTTCCACAGAACTCTTTTTCGGGAGGCCCTCCCAGTGCTCCTAAAAGGAGGCCTGATTGCTCACATCTCCCTGCACTGGAGAGCCTGGCAAACCATAACTTCTGATTTGTGGGTGCAGAGAATTCTATCCAGAGGCTATCACATTCCCTTCAGTCAACCCCCCCTTATCAACAGAATCCCTGACGTCCCACCCAGTCAAAAGGAGCAAGCAGTTATTCAGGTTCAAAAACTGCTAGAAAAAGAGTCATCCAAGAGGTCCCCCCAGACCAGAGAGGATTCGGAACTTACTCTAGGTTCTTTTTGGTTCCAAAGAAGACAGGTAACTGGAGACCGATTCTGGATCTCAGCAAGCTAAACAAGTCAGTTTGCAGCAAGTTCTGAATGGTCTCGGTTAAGTCCATTCTTCCATTTTTTGGAAAAGGACGATTGGATGTGCTCAGTGGATCTTCAGGATGCATGCTACCATATAAAGATGGACAGGCGCTCCAAAAGATATCTACACTTCTGGTTAGGAGCCAGTTATTTCCACTTCAGAGCCCTGCCCTTTGGTCTCACCACAGCCCCCAGGGTGTTCACCAAATGTATGGCAGTGGTTGCGGCTCACCTGAGACCAGGATTCTGATTGTTTCATTATTTGGACATCTGGCTTATCTCTACCCCGTAAAACCACAAAACACACAGAAAACAGAGTAAAATTAAACAAATTGAGCACTGGCTGTATCAGGCACACAAAAACACATACATTTATTAAGATGAGCGCTTTTGTCTGGTGCACATCACCATACTTCTTCAGACAACTGGATATATCACCATGACCTTTTTGTATTAGCAGCTGATACAAACAGACCAGGCATCTACTGTTAAACGCACGGGACTCCATTCTTCAGCTTTGTGTACAATTGGGTATCACAATAAACTACAAAAAAATCTCATCTGAATCCGGTACAGACCCCGAAGTTCCATTGGGAGCGGTTTTGGACACTACTCAGATGATTGCCAAACTTCCACCGTCAAGAGTATTGACTATCAGACGACAAACAAATTGGTTGTTTCAAAATCGAGATGGTCACACGTTACGTTCTTCAAGTGTTAGTGTCAGTGCCTACGGCTGTAGTACTAGTCCCAATAGTAGATTCCACATGAGTTCTTTGGTGGTTTCTGGCTGTCCAATGATCAATTCTTCATCAGTCCATGTCCCACCAGATTCTGGTAACCAGTGCATGCAAGAGATCCCTCTTATGGTGGATGCACTTAGGCCAGTTGTTACAGGTCATGGTGACCATGGATGACTCCCAGATGGGGGTATTATTTGGAGAGGGACGGCTCAAGGAACCTGGTTTGCAGACAAGGCGAACTTGCACATCAGTGTCCTGGAGATGAGAGCTGTGCTCCTTGCATTGCAAACATTTCAAGCTTCTCTTCCTCTTGGAACAGTTGCAATTTAATCAGGCATCATGCCAGTAGCCTGGTACTTAAACAAGCAAGGGGGGGATCAGGTCATACCTTCTGTGTCGAGAGGCTCTAATAGAGTCTGGCAGTGGGTAATCTCCTCCAGCTGTTTTCTCATAGCAAAGCACATTCTGGAGAAATCCATTGTGATAGCAGACAAATTGAGCAGGTCCATTCTCATGCCTTATGAGTGGTCCCGCAATCCAGAGGTAGCAGAGGACATTTTCCACAGATAGGGCCGGCTTTGCTGTGACTTTTTTGCTTCTCCCATAAGCAAATATTGCAGCAATTACTTTGCCCTGATCCCCCCACAGGAGGAGTCCTTGAGGGATGCTGTCACGATTAGCCCCCAGTCTACTTTATGCCTTTCCCCCACTTCCCCTAATCTTCAAGTTCATTCAGAGCGCAAGCAGGTTGAAGAGAACAATAGTCTCAGAACACCAAAAAAGGAGCAACAAAACTATAACTTCAAAGTGTTCACAATGAAAGAAAGCAGGAACCACGAGGTGTACGTAAACACTTTAATAGACCACATGAAAGATGTCTGGATATATCCAGTATATCAAGCGCTTTCACTCGGTCAATACCGAGCTTTGTCAAGATCAAAACCTACTAGCCTTGTTCTCATTAAATAGAAATGGTATTAAGTCATATGACTTGTTAATTACATTGTGTTAAAATCAATTAATTAAGCTGTAACCTGTTTATAACCAAAACTAAAACAATGAACAAAATAAAAAATAGTCCTCCTCACCCTGCTCTGACATTGTCAAGTTTGGTTTACCTTTCTCTGGCCTTATCTTCAAAAGAAGCCCTGGATTCTGAAAATCTTTCTAGAGCTGCTGTCACACCTGACAGGAATGACTCATCCAAACCTCCACAATCTCAAGCTGACGGCTTGGATTCTCCAGTTACATTAATTGCCAGACAGCCTATGATCTCCTTGCCAATTAAACATATTCTATTGTCTTCTCATAAATTGTCTCCCCAAAAGCTTTCCAAGGGTAAACGGAAGAGATTTGTGGTTTGGGCTCAACAGCATAATGTAGATCCTATTACAGCCCCTGTTCACTTTACCTAGAATTTTCTGGCTCACCTTATTAGTGGCAGCGCATCTGCCTCCACAGTCAGAGTTTAATTAGTGGCTATTGCAGTTTTCCATGTTGGGGAGGATAATTTACCCTTTATTTCCCACAAACTTTGCAAAGCCTTCTTAAAAGGGACTTTGTGTCTTTCGGCTTTTCCCAGTTAGGGGTCGCCACAGCGGAATTCCGGTCAGCTAATGATTGGTAGTGGATTTGTACGTACCGGGTTACCAGCCCTGACGCACAACCTTCAACGAAGGCACGCCCCATTCACGTATGCCTCCACACAGAAGACGCTCTAGCTGAGAATCGAACGGGACAACGTCTTGCTGTGAGGCGACAACGCTACCACAGCACCACCACCACAGTCATTTCTCTTCTTAAAAGGGACTTTGTTGTTAAAAAACATCGCAAGTATCATTCTCCCTCATGGGACCTTAGTTTAATACTGTTTTGTTGTGCAATCGCCCTTTGAACCCGCAGCCACCTGGGATATTACGTTTCCTTCCTGGAAAACAGCATTTCTAGTAGCAATCACATCGGCAAGGAGAATTTCAGACATCCAAGCCGTATGCTCGCATTTTCCTTATCCAGTTTTTCACTTAGTCTCACTGCATACCAACCCCTCCTTTCTCCCCAAAGTTTATTCTCAAACTAATGTCAGCCAAACTATTCACTTGCCTGTCTCTTTCCTAACTTTAGCAACAAGGGTGAATATGTTCTCCACTTGTTAAATGTACATAGTTGTGATTCTACCTACATAGAATCAGAGTTTTGCAAGACAAACCAATTATTTATTGCTTTTGCTGGCTCTAAGAAAGGATCATCAGTCTCCAAGGTTACCCTATCAGGATGGCTTTCCGATTGTATTTCCTTTATTTATACCTTAAATGGTGTTAATCTTCCCAAGCCCATTCAAGCTCACTCCACAAGGGCTATGGCCTCATTAGTTTTTCAAACTAACGGTTCCATGGATGACATTTGTGCAGTGGCTACATGGTCTAACTATCATACCTTTATCTCCCACTATAAGTTGGACTTGGTCTCCTGGGGAATGGCCTCCTTTAGTCTGATGGTTCTGAGGAACAGTCTCCCTTGAGCCACCTAGGATATAGGAAGCTGGGGACTCTGTCCCATCTGTGAGGACTAGATCAAAAAATTGACAATATCAGATAAAGAAGTTATGTACTCACCATAATGTTCCATCTGTATGGTCAGTTTTTTTCATCTCTCCTAGCATTGCCTCCCTCCAGCCTCCGGCCCTGGTTGAATGAGAAGTTTTTACATTCAGGACAGGTGTTTTGATTATTGTTCAGCAGAACTGTCCTCTTCAGTCATCTGTCACTCTCTACTCTCTATTCCTGTGTTTATTGCCAGTGTGTGTTATGGCAAACAAGATCTGAGATTACAAGAGATGCATTGTGGGAAAGGGGAGTGTCCAAGAGCTTCTTTGGTTGCCACGAGCTTAGTAACGGCTGAGTTGGATCTGTAACACATCTGTGAAGAGAGAGGAAAAAAATCAACAATACAGATGGAATGTTATGGTGAGTACATAACTTCTTTTTTAGCTCATGCGGTGGTGGTGCTGCGGTAGCATTGTCACCTCACAGTAAGACGTTGTCCTGTTCGATTCTCAGCTAAAGCATCTTCTGTGGGGAGACATGCGTGAATGGGCATACCTTCGTTGAAGGTTGTGCGTCAGAGCTGGCAACTTGGCAAGTAAAAATCTACTGCCAATCATTAGCGGACCGGAGTTCCACTGTGGCGACCCCTAACCGGGAAAATCCGAAAGATACAACATACAACAAGTCTGACATCTGCAAGAGAAGTACATATCTGTGTTGCAAGCTTTCATGGTGAGTGAAGCCTAGCTATCTTTCATATGGAACTGGATATTAAGACTAAATCTCTCATTGAAGCCTGATGTGGTTTCAAAGTATACTTGAATCAAGCCATTAATCTCCCAGAATTTTGTCCTGATCAGGATTCTACACACACTGGATGTGCATAGGCAGCTCAGATATGATCTTGACAGAACTAAGTCCTTTAGAAAAGCTGGTCAGCTATTTTATTTTTAAGAGGGACAAAAAAGGGACAGCCTGTGTGTAAACAGTCAGTTTACGGGTAGTTATCCTCCTTTATTGCTTTTTTTTTCTTAAACAAAAAATATTTTATTGAAATATCCCTTGTGATGTAGGCAGTCGGGTTCACTAAATATGACCGGAAGTTCATGTGACTGAAGCCCATTTGACTGAGCCAAATGACCGAAAGTTCATTTGACCGAAAACTCATTTGACCGAAAAGCAGCACTGGCAGGTATATGCCCTGTTCCCCACAGTAGTGCGACCCTGGATTGAGAATATAAAGTTGGGGGGGGCATAGCCACCCACATTTTGCAACCAGTTTTTACTGATGTATATTTTAATGCATTTTTAATGGATACACATGTATATAATAGTGCATAAACTGCAATTATATGGGGGGGGCTACACTCCCCACACCCCCCACTGTGGGGGACTATGCCCCCCACACCCCCCAAACAATATATTCTCACTCCAGGGTCGCATTACAGTGGGAAACAGGGCATATACTTGACAGTGCTGTTTTTCGGTCAAATGAGTTTTCGGTCATACAGGTTTTCGGTCAAATGAACTTTCAGCCATTTGGTCTCAGTCAAATGGGCTTCGATCATATGAACTTTTGGTCATATGTAGTGAACCCAGGCAGTCATACATTTATATAAATGAAAATAAACCATACTGAAATATATTCAGTTGCAACATCACATATAATCTTGTATGCAGTCGATATCTAACATTTTATAGCTTATTGAATTCCTGCCTTCTCTTAAACCTTGCTCCTCCTCTAAAACATCATTCTGTGTGTAATGTACCCACATTTCCCATCTTTTTCTTTGTAATTTGCTCCAACCCTTTTCTAAAGATCTTACTTCCAGTTCTTTTATCTCTGTTATTCAGTACTTCTAATATGGTTGGTTTAGACTTTGATTTCCATTTTCTAATATTTGCTTTTTGGCAATTCAGATCCTGTATCACAGCTCAAAAAATCATTTCCTTAGTTGCACAAATTTGCTCACCCAGTATTTCTGAAAGAGTAGTCTGCAGGGAATTTTTAAAGTCTGCCAACTCATTACACACAAAATATGTTCTGAATTAACTCTTTCCTCCCTATCACACCTCCAACATTTTCAGTCTTCCTGAGGGAAAATTCTTTGAAGTCTGCTTGGGGTATAAAAATACATATGGCATATACTTCCAAGCAAAAATCCTAAATCTTCTAGACTTTGTTGCATGTTTGGGAACCATACATATATCCTGCCATTGTTTCTTTGAGAGTTCTCTGTTGCATTTTGTTATGCCCGTCATGGCAAATCCATTCCAGGCATTATCAAGGCACATTCCACTACAGCCTAGTCTTCGTTGGCAAACTGGAAATGGGTGATCTTCAAAAGCATTCTGGAGGCAGCTACATGGTCCTCCATACATGCTTTTACAAAATATTACAAACTAGCTTCCTTTTCAAAGCCTAGCATAAGTTTTGTTAGGACCGTTTTCCAGAGGCTCCTGGATAGGATCAGGCACTGGGTCAGAATATTTGGGGTTAGGATAAGGGTTCTGGAAAAGATGGTTAACATTAAGAAAGATGGATTAGTGGGACTTAGAGCACTTGCCAAGATAAGCAAGTGGCAGCGAGGATGTGTTTCTCAATCAAATGTGTTTCGAGCACATGTATACATGTATTAGGCTCTTTTTTATATGTTTATATGATTGTAATATAAAGACCAGAGGGATGTTTGTATGTGTTTGTTAATGTAGATGTACAGATGTGATGTCAGCCTCGCCTTTATTCTCACTTGAGTCAGATCCGATCCATTGGATCCATCTCAGCTTTTTTCAAAAGCTCGAGGCCTTCAGCAAAGCTCATGAGCATTCTCCCTTACCCATAATGCAGTTTCCTAAACCCTCAGAGCTCATTTGCCCCTCAGCAAAAGATATGGTCCTTCCAGGAAGCTCTGGGCTAAGTGAAAGTTTATTTCTATATTCTTTGTATTTTCTACTTAGTATTTCCTTCTGTTGAATAGTTAACAATTTCCTTACCCTTTGTTACATCCATTTAAGGTAGAGGATGTCTTTTTTGACTGTGAGTGTTGTTGCCTCTCCTTTCCATTATCTGTTTTAGTTACAGGGCATTCATGTGTGTGTGTGTGCATTGTTTTCCCCTTTTCTTTCTGTAGATTAATTTTTAGTGCCTTAAATTTAATATCTGTAAAATGTCTCAAAAATAGGAGAAACCTTAGGGTTTAAAAAATGTGAACAATGCACCAAAAATATGCCTCTTAGTGATACACTTTGTGTGTGTGTATTGCTTGGAGCCTTTACATCTTCAAGAATTATGCTACATTTGCCATGGCTTCAACCAAAGGGCTCTTATGGAGTGTAAAAATAAACTTGTATTGAAAGGTTTACTTAAAACTCCTTTTTCTAAGGCTATTTCTCCTGAGTTCCGTAAATCATCAGGTAAGACGGACAAAACTCTAAAGCAACCTTCCTTGACTCCAAAATCATCCTCTGAACTGACACAGAAAGTACCTAAATTGACTACTTCTACAGATTCATCGGAGCAGCCAGTAGCTACTGGATCCGAGAGGTCTTC
Organism: Protopterus annectens; assembly: GCF_019279795.1. Taxonomy (NCBI): domain Eukaryota; kingdom Metazoa; phylum Chordata; order Ceratodontiformes; family Protopteridae; genus Protopterus; species Protopterus annectens. Next base: position 22,110,953 of record NC_056737.1, on the reverse strand, counting down.
GGAGCAACCTGAACCTTCTGCTCTGACATCTTTGGCTCCAACTGAGTTTAGATTTCTGAGACATTCTTCATCATTGGAGCCTACATCTTCTTGTCTCCCATCACCAGATGTTTGTGTTTCACTGTTGGTCATTACATTTGGGTTATCTGCTTGCAGTAGCCCTCAGTCGGCCTGATTAACAAAGTCTTGGGTCCTGCGTCAGATGCTGTCCCTTCTTCCATGATGTCTGGGTATAAAACATGCAGCTGACGTCATTACATCAGTCTTTCTTGCGTGCGGTGCCCGAAGCAGAAGCAGTTCACAAGTGCCGGTCGGCTGACTCCTGAAATTTTCGTTTTTGAGTTTCAGTACCAAAGTCTTCAACTAAAGCTAAGTACCCCTTTGGGGAAACCTTTTCTTGCTCCTTTCCGATGTCAGTAAAAGTTAATAATTGCATTACTTGTTGAAAGCAAATACCTCACAAAGATTTTCATTCGTACTGTATTCCTTGCCTGGGCCTTGACCATGACGTACCTTGCTATCGGTTTAGTGCTTTATTTAATCAGTCGTCTGTATATTTTCACCTCTAAATATTTAAGTTCTCAGTTTAATTATCCAGAAATGTCGTCGGTTAGCCATCCAACTACCGGAATTCTGAAAAAATGCAAAAATTAAGACACAGACAGGCCGCCTAGGTCCAAAGCTGCAGACAACACTTCTCCTAAGCCAGTCTCCAGTTTGCCGGTACTCAGTGAGGCTCTTTTGCAGCCCCTGATACCCACTACTTCTGATTTACAGGCCTCTACTGAGACCCATTCGGAGTCCGGTATGCCGTGAGATGCTTCGACTGTGGAACCTGCGGATGTCTCTACCTTGGATGGGTCCGGATCCTTTGTGCAGGCACTGGCTTCTGAGGGAGTGTTCAGGCCTATGGACTTGCATATTAAACCGACGCCTCCTTCTTCATTTAGGCCTAAATCTCGAACCATGCCTAAGAAACCAGACGCCCAGGCTGCATGCTCAGGCCTCTATGCCTTAAAAAACAAATGATAAGAATGGCTGAAAATCTTGTAACTTTAATCAGGGGAAGCCAACCTCCCCCTTCTCAGAGACCTAGGACTGAAGTTGTTTATGAATCTTCTGACCAGAATTCAGATTTTTATTGGTTCATAGGTTCATACTAGGCTATCTGCCCTAGGGCATTTATAAGCCTAGCCAGAGTATGTTTGGCTTTCGCCACCCATTTTAAATTAATTTTGCTATGCCCTTTTACGAGGTTAGTATACTGTGCCTCTGTCTAACAGTGACACAGAAGTGATAGCCGGGGTAAACCTATGATCTCCCATCCACTCATCAAGACTCCTCTTGAAGAGATTCCATGAGGGACTCCGCGTAACCTGGACTGGGATTTTATTCCAGAGTGAAGGGAGCCTCTGGGTTATGAATCTGTCCCTCCAGCATGTCCTGTTTATTTCAGTGCTGAGGTTCAAGTCTCTCGAGCGTGTAGCTCGATGGGATTTGGATTTTTTAAGGTGCAGCATGTCCCTTAATTCCGGGTTGGACATGGCCTTATACGTCAGGCACATGTCACCTCTGAGCAGGCGGTATGCCACTGAGTAGAGCTGGAGTTTCTTTAACCGGGCAGCATATGGCATCTGTTTGAGCCATTCTTCTGATGATCTGGATTTGCCCTTATCTACTTATGAGGATTTTGATGCAGAGGACTGTATTCCCTCTGCTTCCCCTCAGAAGATTTTTCTTTTGGTGAAACCTTACATACTCTAAAGGAGTATTTCCACTGGGAAAGCCAGGACTTTTCTGTTTCAAAAAAGAGGCTTAGGGATTTCTTAATCCTGCTTCAGCGTAGGCCTTTAGCTATATCTCCTGTACTAGACATTGTTGATGATGCCTTTTCGGGATCTAGTTTGGCCCCTGATTCATTGCCTCCTGCTCCCAGAAAACCTGTCAGATATTACAGAGTTCCTGATTCACACAAGTTTCTTTTTAAAAATCCTATTGTGGATCCAGCGACTATTTCACAAGGACCCAAGGGCGTTAAGGCTTCTACTACTAAAAATCCTACCCCTTTTGATAGAGACTCCAGGGCATTGGATAGATGGGGTAAAAAGGTTTACACTTCTGCAACCTTGGCCATTAGGACTTTAAACTGCCAGTTTCATATGTTAAAGTATCAACAACATGTTATTGGATTGCTTAAACAGAAAATGATGTTGATTTCCTGACTGTGCTGAAAATAAAGAATTACAGGATTTAATGCATTCTGCTGAACAGGTTGGTAAACATACTTTGCAATGTGGATTTGATTCATTAGAAGCCTCTTGAAGGGCTGCTGTTACTGGGTCTGTGCTAAGAAGGCATGCCTGGCTTAAGGAGCAATCTTTGCCTGATCATGTTAAAGCTAAACTGTTGGATGCTCCCTTAAGTCTGGACCGACTGTTTGGCAACAAAGCTGAGAAAGTTCTTAAAAAGATTAAGCTAAATCTATGCAAACTGTTAAAGATTTCTTGCAAGTTCAGCCTCCTAGATTTAGTAGACATTGGCCCTCTAAGAATTGGTCCTTTCCAGCCCCTTCTAGGTCTTCCCAAACCCAGACACAGCAGAAACCCCAGATTTCAGTCCCAGGGGACAAAAAAGACTAAGCAGTGGGGGATTTCCACACCCAAGTCTGGGAGTAGTAAGCACTCCCCCATGGAAAACTGTCTCAATTACTTATTTTTAAAACTTCCAAGCACTTCCCAACTGAATGCTCCTTTAGGGGGAAAGATTGGCCTGCAGGCCAAAAACTGGGAACTCATTACCAAGGACAAATGGGTTTTAAATATAGTGTCCCAAGGATACAGATTTCACTTCCACATGTTACTAAAACCAAGCGGGTGGCCAGCTCTACCCCCAAATCAGTGGGCAGAGGCCCAAAATCAAGTACACTCTCTCTTAAGCATGGGGGGCTATTCATTTGGTACCAGAAGAGGAAAAGGGACAAGGTTTCTATTCAGAACTTTTCCTGGTACCCAGAAAAGACAGTACATGGCATCCTATCCTGGAACTTTCTACTCTAAACACCTTTCTTGTGATTCCAAAATTAAATGCTGACTCTTAATCAGCTGCTTCCTTTGCTAGGCAAAGATGCATGGCTGGCAACACTAGACTTAAAAGAAGCATACCTGCACACCCATATCAGGGAGTCTTGCAGAAGATACCTATGCTTCAAAGCAGGCTACATGCACTATCAGTTCTCCGCACTGACCTTTGTGAATACCCTGGGCGCAGTAGATAAAAGCCAAAGTGCCTAGCTCCAGTCATTGCATTTTGCAGGCAAAGAAATATTCAAATATACCCATACCTGGACGATTGTCTAATTCAGGCAGAAAGCCAGGACATACTTTTTAATCATCTGACCTTTGTTCAAAGGGTGCTGACCTGTCTGGGGTACACCGTAAACAAAAAGAAATCACACCCGGTACCTTGTCAACAAATTATATTCCTGGGAGCAGGCTTGAATACATCTTCCCAGATGGCTTTCCTCACGCCAGAGAAACGGATTCATTTGACAATCTACTTCAAACAAGTGGCCACAAAAACTCCGTTATCTGCAAGGCAAATACTGCAAGCCTTGGGGTTCATGGCCTCCTGCATTCTTCTAATTCCATATGCAAGGCCGCATATGAGGAAACTACAATGGTATCTCAAAAGCCTATTGTGTCAACATTCACAGGATCCAGAAACAATGATTCCTATCATACCTTGCCTACTCCTAGAGTTCCTTTGGTGGGCAGTGGCCTACAACCAAAACAGGGGACTACCATTCACGCTACCCCCTGCCGTCCAAACCGTAACAGACGCATCAGACTATGCATGGGGGGCTCACCTGGCAGGGAAGTGCATTCAGGGCAGATTGGACCCAAGTCAAATGCACCTGCACATAAATCAAAAGGAAATGTTAGCTGTACAGAATGCTCTGACAGCCTTCAAGGACCACATTCTTCCAGGACAACTAATGGTAAAGATGGACAACACCACTGTCATGTGGTACATAAACAAGCAGGGGGGGTACACATTCTTACCCCCTCTGCAGACTAGCCATGCCTTTGTGGAACACAGCCTTGAGCTACCAGGTGAATCTACAAGCTGAATTCCTGCCATGAAAACTAAATACACTGGCAGATGGACTAAGCAGAAACCTCATGAACCCACATGAGTGGAAACTGGAACCAAGGCTTTTCAACATGTTGACAAGCAAATGGGGGAGCCCAGATATAGACCTGTTTGCCTCCTCCCAGGACCATCAATTGGACAGATTTTACACAAAGATTCCCCACAAGCTAGCTTGGAAAATGGATGCTCTATCCTTCAGTTGGAAAAACCTATCAGTTTATGCCTTTCCTCCTCTGCCTCTGCTCTCCAAGATACTACTAAAGATTAAACAGGACAAGCCAAGGACAATTTTAATTGCACCAGACTGGCCACGCCAGCACTGGTACCCCCTCTTGCACAGTGTGTCACGCTTGGCCCCATGGCACCTGCCTCACTCCCTTCCCTGTTGTCTCAGCAGGAGAACCAGATTTTGCACCCTCAGCTGCAAACCCTGAACCTAGCAGCTTGGCTAATTACCTAATCTCTCCTTTACCATCCCTCAGTAAATCAGTGATGGATATCATTTTAGAGGCAAGGAGGCCTAGTACTAGAAAATCTTGATGCTGCAAAATGGCAAAGAATTTGGGCCTGGAATCAGTCTCAAGGGATGAGCACAGCAGTGCCCAATTTACCTCAGATTCTTCAGTACTTGACTGAGATGCTTCATAAGGGCTTGTCCTTCTCCTCAATCAAAATTCATGCTTCCGCCATTTCAGCTCTTTATAGCACAGAGCCTCCCCTCTTCTCTCACCCACTGCTCAAGCAGTCCCTCAGAGGTGCCAAAAATTTAAGGCCACCCAGGAGAGCTCCATCTCCAGCCTGGGACCTTAACTTTGTCTTGGAGAAAAGTCACTCTTCCTCCTTTTGAGCCAGCTGCTACTGCAGATTTAAAATTCCTTTCCTGGAAAACAGCTTTCCTTTTAGCTATCACTTCTGCAAGAAGGATATCTGAATTACAGGCCCTTATGGCAGTGGAGCCTTTCATCATCTTTCATGCGGACAGGGTGTCCCTCAGAACCAATCCCTCCTTCATGCCCAAGGTGGTATCCACTGTGGCTCTTAATCAGTCCATTCATTTGCCTACCTTCTTTCCTAACCCACAGAACAAAGGGAAATGCATACTGCACTCCTTAGATGTGCACAGACAATTTAGATTCTACTTGGACAGTGCTAAGCCTCAAAGGAAATCTGAACTGCTGCTGGTGGCATTTGCTGCAGGGACAGAGGGGAAAGCTATTTCAAAGCAAACTATTTCAAAATGGATAGGTCACTGCATTCATTTCTGCTATAAGCACCATGGAAAACCTGTTCAACCGGAGCTGTATCTACCTCTACAGCCTTTCTCAGGGGCATCCCTACCAGGGACATACTAGAAGCTGCTACCTGGAGTTCTGTACATACTTTTACCAAGCATTATTATTTGCCAATTTTCTCTAAATCCAGAGCTGGCTTTGCCACTGCAGTCTTGCAGGGCCTTATAGCTGGTCCTAATTCTATTTAAATTCCTCCTCCCAACCTAGCTTTGGGAATCTATCCAAATGTAATGACTGCAGCAGTGAAACACTAAGAACATAGTACAGTTGTGTACACTTACCGTAAATGTAGATGTTCGAGTGTATTCACTGTTGCAGTCCTGGTTACCGTCCCTCCAGCCCCCTTTCTTCTTTTGGCTATACCTCCACTCTCCCTTACTGTGCTCAAAAAGCTTTTTGGTGTATTTGCTTTTTTGGTGGAGGTATATCCTTGTAATTGCTTCCCATTAGAGGGGCACCTGACATCTGGGCAAGAAAAACTGATGTAATGACGTCGGCTGCATGTTTTATACCCCCTGACAACCTGACATCATGGAAGAAGGGACAGCATCCGACGTAGGACCCAAGACTTTGTTAATCAGGCCGACTGTGGGCTACCGCAAGCAGATAACCCAAATTTAATGACTGCAACAGTGAATACACTCGAACGTCTACATTTATGGTAAGTGTACACAACTGTACCTTTTGACAAAATTCAGATTCCCCTACCTTATCTACCAGGTGCTTGTCAGTTGATGATGTGGATAGGGTAGCGCAGAGGTTTCTGAAGACACTGGCTTTGGCCAAGTTATTACTGGATCGTAGCCCAAAGCCATTGATTGGACATTTATGTTAATATTATCATATTCAGTAAAATGACATAAAAAGTTCTTGGCGAACTCTGAAAACACATAATGATCAATAGATGTATATAAAGAAACTCATCAGCAGTAGCTAAAAGTTTTTAATTTCTTTGGGATTAGTTTTTCAAAAAGTCCAAGAAGCCCCAAGAATCCTTCAAAAAAAAAAATTCAGTCTTACAAGTTAAAGGATTCAAAATGCTGTTGAGATATTCAGGTGTAGTTACCATTTTACGGGTCTATATTAGAACACCAAACATTCAAAATGTTGAGTGTTCTAATATCGACCCAAAAATATCGAAGAAACAGAAAATCAAATTTTTTCCTAGGGAAAGAATTCGTTTGTCCGTTTCTGTTTCGGTATTTTCAGTGCTGTGATGGAAAGTTACGGGTCGGGTTCAGGTAAGTGTGCGATTGTGTGGACATGAGGGTTAGGGCTCTGGTCAGGTAAGTGTACGATTGTGTGGACGTGAGGGTTAGGGCGGGGTAGGTGAGTTAGGGTTAGGGCACGGGTGAGGTGACTGTGCAATAGTGACAGACCTTAGGGTTAGGGTTTGGGTTAAGGTAAATGGATAGTTGGTGGTGTATGTATAGTTTAGTGTAGGGTTGGGTGTAATAGTTTAGGTGTATGTGTGTGGACTGCAATTTGTTTGGTGTGCTTGTGTTGTGTGTATGTGTTTTGGAACAGCAAATTTTTTCCCTAGGAAAAAATTCACTTTTCTGTATGTTCGATGTTTTAAATTTTCGATTCATAGGGTTCGATATTAGAACACTCAACATTTTGAATGTTTGGTGTTCTAATATAGACCCCCATTTTACTATGACGTGTTAAAACAATAGGTCTGAAAGGTGGGTTTGTAGTATCTATGTATTTTTAGGTATACCAAAAATTGATCCTAGCTGAGGCTTTTCCACAATAAAAATTCATAAAATGCTATATCAGTGTAACACTGATTTAAAAGGTCCAACAGCAAATTATCCACCATTTGAAAACTCCACCTAACTGCATCTTTGCTAATCAAACTGTAGCTTTTATTGTTACAAAGAAGTTCAAATATTGCTTTTTTATAGTTACTACTATCCATAACCACTAATGTAATGTCTCTTAACTTCTTCAAAGAAGAAAGTCTTCTCCATTGGCACCTATTCCTCAGATCCGTCCCCTGGTTTCAGAGCCGGAAGATTCGGATGTCCAGCTGGTGTCTGTATTGGATCCCAGGCCCAAAGGTTCCTCTAATCTGACATTTGCTTTGAGTTCTTCTGCTTCTTCGGAGTACGAAATTTCTAGGAAACAACACCTCCCCAGTTGGACTCAGAGAGCATGTTCGGATCTCACCAGATCTGACCCTGCCTCTTGGAGCTTTGGCAAAGGTGAGTTCGGATCCTACCTCTGCCTGGAAGCGTCTGTCCTCTGCACCTGAGATTCCCTCGGCTCTGACTATTTTTTTTATCAGATCCAGGAATTTCTTCAGATCAGGGGCAGAGTGCCTTTGAGGTTGTGGTGAGGGTAATGACTACATCCCAGTTTCAGACGCAGCCTGTCCAGGACTTCCACTTCTGGGCCAGTGACTTTGCCAGTTCACGTACCTGTTCCACAGGACCACAGAGACCCTAGGCTTCAGGACACCCCCCTTTGAAACTTTTCCCAAATTACTCCACTGAAGAAGCCTCTTGGAAGAGGACTTGCAAGAGGAAGCATATGGATTCCCCAGAAGAGTCAGTCACATCTGATGCTGACTTTGATGATGCAGAAGGGTCCCCTGGGTTGCCTCCTGAAGATGTCTCCTTGAGAAGCATTCTGGAAATGTCTCCTTGAGAAGCATTCTGGAAATGTCTCCTTGAGAAGCATTCTGGAAATGTCTCCTTGAGAAGCATTCTGGAAATGTCTCCTTGAGAAGCATTCTGGAAATGTCTCCTTGAGAAGCATTCTGAAAATGTTAAAACAGAGAGGCGACTGGCAACCCACAACCCCTTCAGCTGAGGAGTCTGTATACCCGAAGGCTTTTGGGTCTCACCCTTCTTCCTCTTAGGTGACCCCTCTTTCCGATCAACTTATTGATTTAATCTCTTGGAAGGCTTGGGAGACCCCAGACTCTATAGAACCTGTGCCTTAAAGGTCGAATAAATATATTACTGCCCTGTTGGGCAAGCCTTTCCTTACAAAAGGTGTAGCAGTTAATGCCATGGTAATGGCAGCGGCTAGTAAAAAGGAACTATCTGAGAGCAGTTCCACTATCCATCCCCCGAATAAAGATTCTAGGATGATGGATAGATACAAGAAGCACGTCTTCTTTTCAGCGACCTTCACCTTATGATCACTGAATTACTTAACTCATTTTAATAGACTACAGAGGGATCTGATAAAGGATTTGTCAGACTCCCTCCAAGGAACTGTAGCTGATGCAGTTGCAGAAAAGGTAACCTCTCAGCTCACCACCCTTAATTCAGTTGTAGACTGTTCCTTGAGCCTCATCTTGTATGTAGCAGATGGAACGAGTAGGGCAGCGGATTCTGGCATGTCTCTTAGAAGTAAGGCCTGGATGCGTCTTTGCGATTTCACTGAGCTCTTCAAGTCTTCCTTCATTAACTCCCCTTTTGATGGCTTCTCTCTTTGGGCCCAAAGTTAGAGATGCTCACCAGGTGTGAACAGGAAGGCAAGACCTTATCTGCCATTGAGGTACGTTTTTCCACACTAACCAGACCCTTTCCCAAAGGTCAAAGGGGTAGTGGAAAGATGTGGTTCAAATAATCACAAAGGTCTTTCCAAGACGCATGGGATGAAAGTTTCCCTAGAGGCCGAGGGGGTTGACAGTAATGGAAGATACTACCCTCGCAACAGGGGAAGCCCACATAATCAGGGCTTCAGAGAATCATTCTTTGGTAGGCCATTTCAGTACTCCTGAGGGCGTGCCTGATTGCCTCTGGAGGCAGTCGAGGATGATTGTCTCTGCACCTTCATACCTAGCTAAAAATAAATGACAAATGGGTGCAGAACATAATATCCAGGGGTTAAGTCATTCCCATTTCCTTCCCCATTCCAAAAAAACAAAACAATTCCAGATGTTCTACCTAGTCAGAAGGAACAAGCAGCTATAGAAATTCAAAAGTTGCTAAGAAAAAGTCATCCAAGAGGTCCCCGCAGACCAGAGAGGGTTCAGAAACTTACTCAAGATTCTTTTTAGTTCCAAAGAAAACAGGGGACTGGAGACCCATTCTGGATCTCAGCAGTCTGAACAAATCTGTAAAAAAGAGCAAGTTCCGGATGGTGACACTGCAGTCAGTACTTCCTTTTTTTGGAAAATGACAATTGGATGTGCTCTATAGACCTTCAGGATGCGTACTACTATATACAGATGGAAAGGCGGTCCAGAAGACGCTTGCACTTTTGCTAGGAGCCAGTCACCTCCAATTTCGGGCTCTGCCCTTTGTCTCACTACAGTCCCCAGAGTGTTCACCAAATGCATGGCAGTAGTTGCAGCTCACCTGAAACATCGAGGATTCCGGGTGTTTCTATATCTGGATGACTGGCTTATAAATTCCCCAACCAGGCATCTTCTGCTACAGGCCAAGGACTCCACACTACAACTCTGTTCCTCTCTAGGGATTACAGTAAACTACAAAAAAATCTGCTCTAGAGCCATGTGAGAAGTTGGTCTTCATTGGAGCAGAAATAGACACAAGAAGAATGATAGCAAAACTTCCACAAGACAGTAGACTATCTTTGGTATTACTCAAAAATGCTGATCAGAAAGAAACAAGCTTCTGCCAAGCTAGTTCAAGTACTGGTCAAAATGCCCCCCCTTAATTGTTCGTATTCCCTTAGCTCGTCTTCATATGAGAATACTTCAGTGGTTACTTTCGACACAGTGGTCAATTCTAGAATACCAGTGACTCACAAAATCATGATAAATTCATGCAAACAGGATCTTCTTTGGTGAATTCACTCTCTTCTGGTATCTCAAGGCCATCACTTTATTCTTCCCCATCCCCAAGCCATGGTGACCACAAGCGCTTCCCAGATTGGGGGGGGGGGTGCATTATCTAGGAAAGACAGTTCAAGGTGCCTGACATCAGCACGAGGCCCATTTGCACATAAACATCATGGAGATGCAGGCTGTGGTTTTAATGTTGCAAGCATTTCAAGGATCCCCCTTGTGGGAATGATAGCAATCTAATCGGACATGTCTATAGTCTGGTACACAAGCAAGCAAGCAAGGGGGAACTAAATCTTACCCCTTTGTCGAGAAGCCTTAAGGGTCTGGCAATGGGCCACATCTTCCAGTTGCTTTCTGATAGCAGTGCACATCCTGCTGCGATCCAACATAATATCAGACACATTGAGCAGAACTATACTATTGTCATACGAGTGGACCCTCAATCAAAAAATTGTGGAAGAGATGTTCCAAAAATGGGGCCAGCCTTGCTGTGACCTTTTTGCTTCACCCACCAATGCCAAATGCAGCAACTACTTTGCCCTGACCCCCCCCCCTTTCCTGGGGAGTCCCTGAGGGATGCACTTGTTCACGATTGGCCTCCAGGACTTCTTTATGCCTATCCACCAATTCTTCGAATTCCCAAACTACCACAGAAATCAAGTTTGTTGAAGAAAACAATGATCCTAATTGCCCCCATTGACCTCGACAGATGTGGTTCTCCTTCCTTCTGCCTCATATTCATGACGAACCATGGATTCTGGATCCCATTCCAGATCTTCTGACTCACCCTTCAGGAATGGTTCATCCCAATCTAAACAACCTCAAACTGACAGCTTGGTTGCTCCAGTTCTGCTGATAGCCAGGTTTCCTTCCCTTTCCTCCCCTGTAAGATGCGTTTTAATTTATTTGCTTAAGTCATCCACACGAAAACTGTACAAGGGAAAATGGAAGGTTTGATTTATGGGCTAATTCTAATCAGATTGATACCTTTACTGCTCCCCTGCATTTTATATTGGACTTCTTGGTTAAACTTTTCAGTGAAGGTGCTGCTTCAACTACTATTACAGTTCAATTGGCAACAATTTCAGACTTTCATATAGAAGAAAATGGCTATGGAATCATGTCAAACAGGCTTTGTAATGTCATCTTTAAAGGAACTACACTTCTAAGGCCTCCATACAAAGGCCCTCGTAAAAAGACCCATGTCCACCTTGGGATCTAAATTTTGTGCTGGCACATATTATCTATCCTCCCTTTGAGCCTTCTCCTAGCTGTAACTTAAAACTTCTTTCTTGGACGACACTGTTTTTAGTAGCTATCACCTCAGCAAGGAGAGTTTCAGAATTTCAAGCTTTGTCTGTCAAACCACCATACCTGATTTTTCATAAGGACAGAGTTTCTTTACGCACCAACCCCTCCTTTCTGCCCACAGTTGTGCCTGAAAGTAACCTCAATCAGTTTATTGAGTTAACGGTATTCTTCCCAATTTTTCAGAATAAAGAATACTCTCTACATCTATTGGATGTTCATAGACAGTTAAGTTTTTACCTATATAGAACTGCAGAATTCAAAAAAATCAGATCGGCTATTTGTTTCCTTTTCTAACACTAAGAAAGGCATACCATTACCTAAAGTTACCTTATCCAGATGGCTCTCTGAATGCATTTCCTTTATTTACAGTTCTAAGTACAAGACTCTCCCAGCACCTATCAAAGCTCATTCCACCAGGGCGATGGCTACTTCTTCAGCTTTCCAACCAAGGCTATCTTTGGATATTATCTGTGCTACAGCTACATGGGCAAGTTTTTATACTTTTATTACTCATTACAAAGTAGATTTGGCCTCCAGGAGTAGAGAATCCTTTGCATCTATGATCCTGAGGAATATTCTGCCATGAGCCACCCAAGGATCAGGTTGCTTGGGGTGTGGTCTACAAGTAAAAAGAAAGGCGAGATTGACAACATCACATAAAGAAGTTATATACGTACCATAATGTTCCATGTGTGTTGTCCATCTCCACCTTTATTCTCACAACCCACCCACCTACCCTTTGCCTATGCTCCTGGGAGACTGGGTAGTAGAAATTGGATATCCTTTGGACTCTGTAGCTTCAGAAACTACTTAATCTTCTTACACTATAAATATTTTTACCTACAACCTTAATTCCACTATTAATTTTTTTTCTCATGGGAAAACAAGATGTGAGAGTTTAGGGAACTGCATTGTGGGTAAGGGAGAATGCCCACAAACTTTGCTGACGGCCTCGAGATTTTGAAAAAGGCTGAGACAGATCAGATGGATCGGATCTGATCCACAAGTGAGAATAAAGGTGGAGATGAACAACACACACATGGAACATTATGGTAAGTACATGTGTGTGATGTGTGTGTGTGTGTGTGTGTGTATGTATATATATATATATATATATGTGTGTGTGTGTGTGTGTGTGTATATATATATATATATATATATATATATATATATATATATATATATATAACACACACACAGTGAAGCGAGCATACACACATGTACATACACATGCATATAAAAGACAAGAGTGTTTGTCAAGGATATCATTACCTCATGAAGTATTCATTAGAACACCACATTTGAACTCCTAGAAGTCCAGCTCACCATAAACAATACTTTCACTTCATAGCTAGCTATAGAACACTCTCTATGGTCTCTTTCTGAGCATGATGGTTATCTGGACACATTAGCTGAAATTCCTACGAGATATAATAGTTTACTAGTAGAAGACATCAACTGTCCATTAATAAACTAGCTGACCTCCACTGCAAATGGTCAGCATGCCCAGCACTTACATGACATTATAAATGATAACTCTCTTTCACAAATACTTAACCATCCTACTCTGGGGCCAAATGGCATTGATCTGGTCCTCACAAATATGGCCACTTCTTGCACGTGTCGTAATCAGTCGTCTTGCCTTTTTAAATCAGACCATAATTGTGCTACCGTTTTCTTTAAAACTGGTGGTACCGCCCCTGTTAGTAGCTCTCTGCTGCTGTAATCCTTTGCTACCTATCGAAATGTCTGCTCTTTTAATGTCAAGTGCTGACAGACTGAAAACAAGATTGAAAGATCAGGAAAAGAGAGAATCTCGAGCACCGCTTTTCTCCTTTAAACTTTTTTGCAGGAGGTCAAACCCCTGCACCTCATGGAATTATATTTACCAACTATGAGATTGGCATACTTTGGAGAAGAGGAGAGCTTTGCAGTAAATGGCCATATACTGAATATAGTAACAGAGATAAAAGAACTGGAAGTGGGATCTTAGAAAATGTAGAAGCAAATTACCTAGAATAAAATGGGAATTGTGGGTACATTACATGCAGAACATTGTCTTTTTGTATAATTACCTAACTCTACCAAATGCTCTCTATATTTCTGTACTGCAGTCAAGATTTAATTGCCTCTTTTAGTCTTCCCTTTATTTGACATTGTCTTGTATCACAAGCTTTTTGTACTAATTGATGTCACTGTTTTTGTGTGTCACTATTTGGAGCTTTTCTCCCAGGGCCTCTGCTGAAAATGGGTTCCAGCTCAGTTGGACTAACCCAGTTAACCAATGTCAAAATTAAAATAAATAAATCTTGGACTTAGTATAAATAAGTCTGCAGTTTTGCCCATTCAGTCTCCATGCTTTGGGACTCATTGTAGTGGTGTTTATGCAGTGCATGCAGGATTTCTGGATCTGGTGAAGGCTTTTGATGCCATACCACATGTGAGCATTATTGGTAGACTTGTAAGTCTGAATATAAATCTTCATATGTGGTAGATAGCTGACAGAACTCATGTAGTTATAGTCGCTGGTGTGACATCCCCACTCTGTGCCAGTAATCAAGAAGCCGGAATCCTCACCACTGACACTGGAGAGGAAAGTTCACTTGGAACAAAAATAGATATACACACTATTTCCAGATACAGCTGTCTACATCAAGCACAATTTCCATTAAGAGCACACAGGGGAGCATACACAGTCTGGAGTCTGGATTTTTCTGTCTCCCCTCAGGTCCCCAGTAAGACTCCCCACTGGCACAGCTATAGAGTTGAGTCCTCAGCTGAATGCCCAAGCCAAGTCCTCCAGTGACCTCACTGTGAAACCAGTGCTTCGTGTCCCTGTTCCAAGCAACTGACACACACACTCTGGGATTTGATTTTCACACACATGCACACACACACACACACACACACACACACACACACACGCACACACACACACACGCACATGCACACAGGAAAAGCTGGCACAGATTTACTAGCTATGTCCCCTTCTGCCCAAACTATAAGGTAGTTATTTCCACCAGACACTCCAAAGCCAACTACTCTAAGGCTCTTACAAGGGTTATACTGAGTGAAATTAATATTAGTACAAATGGTAGTGTTTTGAGCAATGCAGCAAAGCTTTCAGGAGAGGCCACAGAGTCACTAGATAGATATGAGTACTCTCAAAGTTTAAAATACTCTGTAAAGGACTAGCTACAATGAAAAGTTTAAGTATGTTAAATAGTAAAAGATCATAGAAATACCAACTATCTGATCTGAAGTAGTTTACTTCATTTGCTGTTCAACCTGTGGGTCCTCTGATCTATATCGGGTCTGACACGGCCACATTTTCCAGCTACAGCTCGGAGCTCCATGCTCCTCCCCTTACCCACAATGCCCCTGTCTCCCTTCAGATCTTGTTTGCTGCCTGAGAGGAAGTAGCATGGTCTGAGCTCCATTGTGGTAGAGTTGCAGTTCAAGTGTAAAAATCTAACTTTTGATACCTTTATAACTATCCTTTTCACTCCTAATCTTTTCTGTACCCTCTCGGGGTCCTTCGTAGTTTGTTTCTTGTAAGCTTTTCTATCGTCCTCTTTTTTTCTTTCCTCATGGTAGTGTGTGTGTGTGTGTGTGTGTGTGTGTGTGTGTGTGTGTGTGTGTGTGTGTGTGTGTGTGCTTTGAACCGGCTAATGCATGGCAGACACCTCAAAGCCTGGTTTCAAAAGATGCACAGTGTGTGGCCATAAGCTTTCTCCGGCGGATGGCCACACTCTGTGCGTGGTTTGTTTGGGGGTTGCTCACCTCCAGTCCCTCTGTTCTATTTGCGCTGGGATTAACACCGGAGCTCTTAAGGACAGGCGGGACAAACTGATCGTCAAGGGCCTGTTGCCCTCCACTGCTGAGACAGACGTCCCACCTTCCCCCGCTAAGAAAGCAATGGCTGCTGCTTCGTCTTCCCCTTCCTTGGCCTCTGGGGCTCGCCCTTCTGCCAAGATGCCTGGGGAAGGGGGAAAAGGTCAAGAAGGACCGGCCTCGCTAGCACTCCCCTGGACCACTCGTCGGAGGCCAGCCCCACGCCGAAGACTAAGCCTGTTTCCAGGCCTGTTTCACCTCGACTCAGGTCCCCAAGGTTCTCCCTTGAGCCGAGGTTTTAGTTAGCCGGTCACCTCCTCGGCCCTCTCCCTACTGTCTCTCCCAGCCTGCTTCAGCAGCATCCTCCTGCTCTACCGGGAGCCTATCTGAAGCGGAGATGGACAAAATGATGCAGAGATTTATCCGCACTCAAATGCTGATTGGGGGGGGTCTTGCCAGAGCCTACTCCCACCGTAGAGGGTCCTTCCAACCAGTATTTAGACCCATCTCTCCTCCGATCTGACCCGCGGTTTCAGAGCTGTTGGATCTGAGGATGGTCGGAGTCGAGGGGTCGGTGCCAATGGTACCGTGTACCTCTATGCCGGCCAGTGCCCTGAGTGTGTTGGATCCGACTAGATCGGATCTGAGCTCTCGAAGCCATAGCCTCGGGGTCTGATCTAAGAGGGTGCTTTCTGCTCCGAGCTTGTTGGAGAGGAGCACCCCCCTCTGTCTCTTGGCTGCAACTCCCTGGTAGAATCAGGGGAGAATGGCTTCTGCCAGTTCAGCCGTGGAGGTCCGTTCCTGCTCAGCATTCAATATGGTGGAGAGGGTTCTCACAGGTTCAAGGCCTCTGACTATTTCGTCTTCGGAGTCCGTCCAGACCCCCCTGGTCTTGAGTGCAGGTCCGACGTACTTGTCCTCTCAGGGACACCCCATAGCCGTGATGCCCCAGGACGTTCTGGCATTGGAACAACCCACTTGTGAGACCTCCCCAGAGAGTTGCCCTGAGGAGCCCCCCTCGAAGCATGTGTATAAAAGGAGGCACTTGGACTGTCCTGCAGAGTACCTCACAGAAGACACTGACCTGGATGAAGGAGAAGGTTCCCCAAGATCACCCTCCCCCCGAGGATGTCTCCTTTGGGGACATCATGGAGATCCTCCAACAAAGAGGGGGCTAGTCCGCCCCAAAACCAGCCTCTGATGAGTCTGTGTTTCTGGAGGCATTCAGCTCGGGCTCGTCTACCTTTTGGGTGTCCCCTCCTGCAGATTCCCTCATGGATTTAATAACATCTAGGGCATGGAAGGAGCCGGACACCATAGAGCCAATACCCAAGCGCCCAGATAAGGTCTTAAGCCCTCCTGCAGACAAATTACACTGGCACAAGGGGTCCCCTGTAGATGCTATGATGGTGGCGGCTGCCACCAAGAAGGAACTTGCCCAGGAGAGTTCCACAGTCCGTCCACCTGACAGAGTCGAGAACGTTGGATCATTTTGGGAAGCGAGTCTATACTTCAGCGACCTTCTGCGTGAGGGCGCTGAACTACATAGTGCACGTTATTCGACTCCAGAGAGATCTGGTCAAGGAAGTCATGGAGTCGACCCCAGGGTTCATGTCAGCAGAGGACAGGAAGACATTCGATGCACGAATGGCCACCCTCAGATCTGTAGCCAACACATCTATGCATTTGCTCTCCCATGCCATGGAGGGAGCTGCATGGGCGGCAGGGTCAGGCGTTGTCATCCAGCGCCATGCCTAGCTTTGCTTATGTCAGTTTTTGGAGCCCTTCAAGGCATCTTTCACCAGCGCTGCTTTTGATGGTTCTTCCCTTTTTGGGAAGACAGTCAGAGAGACCTTAGTCCAGAGCGAGAAAGAAGGGAAGAGACTGTCTGCTGTCATGGTCCTTCTCTCACCACCTCAAAGGTACTTTTCCAGGAACCAACGAGGCGAGAAGATGTGGTTCCACAAGTCTCAGACGTTTTCATGGGACACTGAGGACTCTGCCTTCCCCCAGAGGCAGTGGGAGATACAACAGATGCCCGCCCTAGAGGCAGAGGGGGTCCTAGGAATTTTGGGTCCCGAGAACCTTTCTCGGATAAACCCAGACAGCAACCCTGACGGGTTGCCTGGCTGTCCATCTCTGGAGGCAGTCGGAGGTCGTTTGTCACTTCACCCACTAGCATGGGAGTCCATCACTACAGATCAGTGGGTGCTGCACAACATATCCAGAAGATATTTCGTCCCCTTCAAGGATCTACCCCCTTCCAACAAAACCCTCCCGGACATTCCACCCACACAGTGTGAGGAAGCAGTAGTACAAATAGACTCACTACTGAGAAAGCGAGTCATCCAACCAGTCCCCCGTCCCCCCCCGACCAGCACGGATCCGGGGTTTATTCCAGGTTCTTTTTAATGCCAAAAAAGACCGGAGACCTCAGACCAATATTGGATCTGTCCCAAATGAACCTGTCAGTAACCAAGACAAAATTCCGGATGGTCACGATTCAATCTATCCTGCCTTATTTACAGGACAGAGATTGGATGTGCTCGATCGACCTCTAGGATGCATACTATCACATCAAGATGCAGAGGAGCTCCCGGAGGTTCATTTGCTTCCGGCTGGGAGCCAGTCATTACCAATTTCGAGCTCTCCCCTTCGGTCTCACCACAGCCCCCCCCCCTGGTGTTTACCAAGGTAATGGCAGTGGTAGCGGCTCACCTGAGGCTTCTTATGTTGCAGGCCCTCCATGCTCATCTTCCTCTGGGAACGATTGCAATTCAGACAGTCATGTCAGTGGTCTGGTATATCAACAAACAGGGGGGATCCAGATCTTATCCCTTATGTCGAGAGGCCATGAGAGTGTGGGAGTGGGCCATTTCCACCGGCTGTTTTCTAGTGCCACTGCATGTCCCGGGATGGTCCAACATCTTAACGGACAGGCTCAGCACATCTATCCTGATGCCTTACGAGTAGTCTCTGAAGTCTTCAGTAGCGGAACAGATCTTCCTAGAGTGGGGTGGTTCTTGTTGCCATCTCCTCACATCTCCTTCCAGCGCGAAATGCAAGTTTTTCGCTCTGACCTCCCCTCCAGGGAAAACCCTCAGAGATGCTCTGATCTGTGCTTGGCCTCCCGGGCTTCTTTATGCATATCCTTCTCTTCCCCCGCATGTTGAAGTTTCTGCAGAAAGCCTGAAGGCTAAGGAGCACTGTGATCCTCATTGCCCCTTTCTGGTCTTGACAGGTTTGGTTTCCCTTACTCAGGTCTCACCTAGTTGTTCCACCATGGAACTTGGATCCAGTCCTGGATCTGCTTTCGCATCCCTCTGGGATTCCTCATCCAGATCTGGACAGTCTGAAGTTCAATGCTTGGCTGCTCCAATTCCCATGATTCTTGACTCCTGGTCTGTCATCTCCCGTCAAATCCATTCTGGTGGCGGCTCATAAATCGTCCACCAGAAAAGTTTACCCCAGTAAATGGAAACGTTTTTCTATTTGGGCCATTCGGAGGTCTTTAGACCCTTTCACTGCACCACTTTCAGTGGTTTTAGATTTCCTAGCTAGCATTTTTCATCAAGGCGCTAGTTCCTCAACAGTGAAAGTTCAACTAGCCTCCATTTCTAATTTTCATGTTGGAGTGGATATGTCTTCTTTGGCTTCTTCTAAACTTTGTAAAACTTTTCTCAAAGGTGCCTTTCTTCTCAGACCCCCAGTTAAGGACCCCATTCCTCCATGGGACCTCACTTTGTTGTTGCAGGCATTGGTTCCTCCTCTCTTTGAGTCTGCAGCATCTGTGGATCTGCAGTTTGTGACCTGGTAAACTGCCACCTTGGTTGCCATTACATCCGCTAGAAGGGTGTCGGAGCTTCAAGCTCTTTCCATCAAAGTCCCTTACATGATCTTTCACAAGGATAGAGTGTCGCTACACACTAACCTGTCCTTCCTTCCCCAAGGTAGCCACTGAGGCCGATATTAATCACGTTATTAAATTACCATTATTTTTTCCAAACTACCAGAACAAAGGGGAGTACAAATTACATTTACTGGACATTCACAGGTAGTTGAGGTTTTATCTGCACAGGACTAAACCTTTCCTTAAGTCTGATCAGCTTTTTGTGTCCTTTGCCAAGCCCTTCTTAGATAAACCTGTCTCAAAAGTGACTATTGCTCACTGGATTTCACAATGCATTGGCTGGGTTTATTCAGATAGAGGTTTGTCTCTTCCAGGAAGAGTGAAGGCTCATTCGACCCGATCTATGGCTACATCAGCAACTTTTTGGTCTAGGGTCTCTTTGGATGAGATTTGTTCAGCTTCTACTTGGGGTCTCATCTCATACCTTTATTTTTCATTATAATCTGGATTTGGTCTCTAGGAATAGAGCATCATTTGGTTCTGCGGTGCTCCAGAATATCCTTCCATGAGGGCGTTGTAAGGGTTAGGTAGCAAGGAACTCTGTTCCACAGGTTGAAGAACAAATCAAGTAAACTGCTTCACATAAAGAAGTTATGTACTCACCATGATGTTCCATCTGAGTAGTTCTACTTCATTTGTTTCAACCGTTCCCCCCTTCTTCCCCCTAAACTTATCCTTTGGGACATGACACATTCCTTGTTCCGAACACTTATTGCTGGGATCTTTGGTTCTGTCAGGGCTGAAGTTCATTCATGATGTTTGTTTTGGAGGATAAGGTGTGATTAGGTCGTGTATCTGTTAGGCAGCAGACTCTATCTGAAGGGAGATGGGGGCATTATGGGTAAGGGGACGAGCATGGAGCTCGGAGCCGTTGCAGGAAAATGCGGCCGTGTTGGATCTGATATGGATCCGAGGACCCAGAGGTTGAGGACAAATGAAGTAGAACTACTCAGATGGAATGTTATGGTGAGTACTTAACTTCTTTTTTTACAATAAACACCAGAGTTTCAGCCACAGAAAATATTAAAATAACCCAGATGAATAGTTTCACACAAATACAGAAAAACAGTACATCTGATGTCATCTTCATTCCTCCTCACAGTAGGGTCTCTGATCCAACCTTCGGATCCAGCTCAACCACATTCTACAGACTTGAATCTGAGTCTCAAGCTCCTCCCTCTTGCCCATAATGCACTACATCCACCCAAGTACCTCAGATATTGTTTGCTGCTTCAGTGTATCGGATGCAGGTCACGTGCTCTCAAGCTGTGGACAGCTTTATTTCAAAAATCTTCTTGTGAATTAGCCTTAGGTCTGCAAGTCCTCCTGCTTTTATCTTGTTTCAAATAGCGTGCATGTGTTGTGTGGTTCTTTCCTGTTAAAAAAAAAAAAAAAAATTCTGTTACCTATGTTTATCTTGTTAGCTTTAAACTAAACTTAGAATTAAATTTAATGTTAATTTTTACTTTATACTTCAAACTTGCCTGTACTCTTAGTTTGCTTCTGGCGTTTCCCTGTGTTTTTACTCTGCTGAGTTGACAGTTGGTTTTTTGGTGGGTTTTTTGGTTATGGCTGACAAACCTTCGCCGGGTTTCAAACAACACACTTCGTGTGGGCATATGCCCAACCAGGATGCCCATAAGGAATTTGTGTATTGTTGAAGTACCGATCATTTAAAAGAAAATTGTTCTATTTGTGCTGCTTTTAATCTGCGGGCTTTAGCTGACCAGAGAAATAAATTGATACTTAGAGGCCTTCTTCCCTTCTCGGCTCCAGAGGCTCAGACCCCTTCTTTGGCTTCTTCTCCGTTACCACAAAAGAGGCTAAAAATGGGTCCCTTTCAGTTTCCCTGAGAGATGCTCTTGATTCTTAGAAGCAGAATACATTTTTGGATCCAACACCCTTGGACCCGAAGAAATTGCCTTTCCTGTCAGATCTAGCATCTCCTTTGGATCCAGGAGATATTACTACCCTCTCTCCTCCACCTTCTTCGGCTTTTATGTTGGATCCAATGCCTCATGATGCAAGGGCTTTCAGGTCCCCTGCTCTTTCTTCCAGATTTTAAGCATTCCCGACCTTTCTCGTTTGCTTCAGCCAGGTCCTCCAGAAGCTGGTCTGAGGTAAATATGGACAGGATGATAAGATTTCTCAAGGCCCAGATCCAGATAGGGGTAGTATCTGCTCCATCCCCTGTTGGGTCTGTGAGCTACCCTGGCCATACCTTCAGGATTCCTCTTCTGGTCTGACCATCTGTTTCGGAGTCACAAAATTCGGGACTAACTTGTGCACCGGGCTTGGTGCAGGAGAAGCTTGCTTCCTCAATGCTGAGCATGCCTTTGACTAGCCCCATTCCAGTTCTTTCAGAGCAGAGTAAGTCTCAGAGCCATGGTGTCGGTGCTGGGTCTTGGGAGACTGGGGTTGGCTCTATCTTTCTTGGACCCATCACTTCCACCTAGGAGCCTCGGCACTCGACAGTTCGTGTCTGGACCTTTCTGGAGGTGTGGATCAGAGGTAGTCCTGCCTCTTTTCCCCTCAGTGGTTTTGGCTTTGAGGGAGATGGAAAGGACTTCTGGTTCTTCAGCCTTTCAGATAGTGGAAAGAGTTTTCTCCTGCATTGGAGATACCAATACACATGTCCCCCAATCCACCTTGTACCTTTGTGGGATTCGGGCTTTGCTTTCAGTCATCCTTCCATGAGTCGTCTTGTCTCATGTAGCCTCCAAGAACTCTGTGCTCAGGAGAGATCCCCCTCTTCCATCACTTCTCCAGAGTACCCAGCTGAGGAAGTCGCTCGGAAGAAGACATGCAATTGGAGGCTCGTTGACTCCCCATTGGAGTCTTTAGCCAAGGATACGCACTTCGATGAAGGAGAAGGATCCCCCTGATCCCAACCTAAAATTGTGTCCTTTGGGGACATATTAGAGATCCTGAAGCAGAACGGTGGGTGGTCTACCTAACCCCCTTCCTCTGAGGAGTCAATCCTGTTGGAGGCGTTCAGGATGGGCCTATCTACGTCTTGGGTGACCCCCCCCCCCTGGCAAATGTTCTGGTTGATTTGGTGTACCACTGGGCATGGAAGGAAAAGGACACCATCAAGCCCATTCCAAAGTAACCCCATAGGTTTCTGGTACCCCTGCAGGTAAGAAACATTGGAATAAAAGGTCCAGTAGCCAAAGCCATTGTGGTGGTGGCAGCCACCAAGAAAGAGCTGGCAGAAGAAACTGCTAATGTCCATCTGCCTAACAAGAGATTCTGGAGTGTTGGACAGAATTGGGAAGCACGTCAATGCCTCGGCCACCTTTGCGCTGAAGTTGTTGAACTATCTAGCCCATTTTACTCTGCTTCAGATAGACCTGATCAAGGAACTCTCAGCTTATTTCTCAGAGTCCATTCCTGTGGAGGAATTTGAGAAAGGTTTTGTCAAGCTGGCCACTCTTTCATCCGTCCCCAACTTTTCGATGAGGTTAGTCTCCCATACCACCGAGGGCATCTCACAAGCAGCTGGTTCAGGACTTTCCCCAAGGAGGCATGCCTGGATGAGACTGTGTGATTTTGCGGAGCTCCTTAAGGTGTCATTTGTGAATGCCCCTTACGATGGCTTCTCCCTTTTTGGGCCATTTGCCCGAGATGCGCTCACCTGCAGCAAAAAGGACGGGAAGACCCTTTCTGCTGTTGGAATTAAATTTTCTACCCCTCAGAGATCTTTCTCCAGGAGCCAACATGGAGGCAAGAAAATGTGGTTTCTCAAATCCCAAGGGCCTTTCCAAGGCCCGCACAGGGAACTGTTTTCTATAGGTGGGGGTTGATGGCAGTCACCGCCCTAGAGGCAGAGGGGGTCCGCAGAATCAGGGCTTTAGGGAATCCTTTCCCGATAAGCCCTACCAGCACTCCTGAAGTGCTGCCAGACTTTCATTCTCTGAAGGTAGTTGGAGGCCAACTAGTTTTGCACCCAAAAGCCTGGACCAAGTTGACTCAAAACCGTTGGGGGCTTAGCATAATATCCAGAGGCTATTAAATTCCCTTTTCCTCCCATATTCCAAGAGCCTTCCTTACGTGCCACCCAGTCAAAGGGAGCAGGTGGCACAGGAAATCTAGGTGTTGCTAAAAAGAGTCATCCAAAAGGTCCCACTCGAACAAAGAAGGTTCAAAACCTACTCCTGCCTTTTTGGTGCCAAAAAACACAGGGGACCTAAGATCCATCCTGGATCTAAGTAAATTGAATGAATATGTAAAGAAGTCAAAGTTCCGAATGGTTATGGTTCAGTCCATTCTGCCACTGTTGCACAAGGACAAATGGATATGCTCAATAGATCTCAAGGACGTTTACTATCACATCAAAATAAACAGGCAGTCCAGGATATGTCTGCGCTTTTGGCTGGGAGCCAATCATTACCAATTCAGAACACTGCCCTTTGGGCTCACCACAGCCCCCCCAGGTGTTCACCAAATGCATGGCAATGGTAGTGGCTCACTTGAGGTTCAGAAGATTCCAGGTGTTTCTATATTTGGGCGATTGGCTCTCAGGATTGGCCACAGAGTCACCAAATAGATATGATTATTTAAAGTTTAAATTATTTTCTAAAGGACCAGCCACAATGACAAGTTTAAATGTATTTAATAATGATAATGAAAAACATGGTAGATACTAAATATTTATTTCCAGTAAACACCAGAATTTCAGTCACAGGAAATATTAAAAGTAACACAGCTGGAAGGATTCACACAGTTACAGAAAAGCAATGCATAACTAATTTCACAATATTTTCCTGACTAATGTAAAGAATTACTATTCCCTGGGCACTTACTAGAGCAAGGCAAGATATGAAGTAGGTGACTGGTCCTTCTTTGCCAGATTCTAAAAGCAGAGTGCTTGGAGACTTCAGTCTTATCTAGTATTAAAAAAAATCATTTCAGTGATTAATTACAGAATGACATCACATATTTCTGGTCATCTGACTTCTAGTACCCCTTTTCGTAGAAACTGACCCAGAATCTCACGTATGTGTCAGTAATACATACACACACAGCTTTGCTAAGATCTGTTGCAGCTTCTGGAAGTTATAAAAAAATAAACACTTTGACCCTTCCTACAGGAGCTAATAAAGCATTCTCTGTCAGTCATTTTGTCTGTGGTTGCAGTCAGAACTGTAAGATACAATCTTTTTGGCCTAAATTAAGTAATTTAATTTCTTAGTATTTTTTAAAAGTTTTCAAAGTTAGCTGGACTTTGATAAACATGTTCTCTTCCTGTATCCTATTTACAACAGTACAGTCTGATATAAATGTATCTTGCTTTTCTGTCCAGCAGGGTACACTATTGATACATTTTTAACACAAGCAACTTTACAAATACATTTTCAGCAGAAGCACGTTTAGAAATCAGTTTGATATACAAATGACATATAATTCTTTACAAAATTCCAGCTAGCTGTGCTGGCATATGTTACATATCCACTGCCCTACGTCTCCTGACATAGCTGGCAATACCTGACATCTTTGCAGCTGGTGCCACTTGTGAAAGCAAAAAAGTTTAGTGGTGTACCACAGGGCTTAGTTTTGGGTTTTCTTATATTTGGCATTTATTTCTCAAGCCCTCCTGGCTTATGTTTAACTAAACTTGCAGATGACTGGAAATGTGGTGGTGGTCGATCTTCATCTGACTCATAAGTGCTCCAACATGGGTTAGACTGTTAACCGTTAGTGTAGGGAAAAAATTGTCTCAAATTAAATGTAAAAAAATGCCTATACCGTAGTTCATTTATTAAACAAAATGGTTCACTTTCCATATAAGTGATGCACCCCTCAGGTCAGACACTGTTGTAAGGGATTTGGGCAGTCTTGTTGATAATTCCTTAATTGATCATCATGTCTCCATGATAGTTCAGAAAGCCTTATGCCTGGCTTATCTGATATATAAAGACATCTTCCCTAGATGCAAAGAAGTCTTCATTCCCTTTTACTTGTATGTTGTTAGATCCATTATTAAATGTAATACATCTTTTGGCTTGTATTTATGTAAACATATCACACAACATGTGAGACCTCAGAGATTCATGACTAAAAAGATCAGTGGATGGGCTGAAAAATCTTAAGTTATCAAGAGAGACTGTCATCTCTTTGTAATCGCTTATTCACTCCTCAGTAGAGATCTGTGCTTAGCCTTTTGAGCCATGAGAGATAAAACCCTATCTGACCTCTTATTCCTTCGCACAACTATTGATACCGCAAATACTTAAAGGAACTAAACCTTCATCAGCAGATAAGACATGGCATGATAGTCATTTCCCAATGCATTCCTGAGCTCTAGATCAAACTTCCACTACTTGTCAAGTGGTGTAGCACCCTTGCCACCTTCAGGGTAAACTTGGATGATTGGCTGGGCAGCCTCAAATTCTCCCTTGGTCTATCTTGTCTTGCCCTCCTTGAGGCAACTTTTGAATAATTTTATTATCAATGTTTGAAATGGTCTGCTGACCAAAGGTTCTACTACTTACATATGAACCTATGAACACAGACATACATATACAAATTTTGTTCTCCTATGTATGTGTAGAATAAGAGAGGGTGTGTGTGTGTGAGACCATAAAATGCATGCTGACATACAAATGTACATAGGTATACACTTTTCTCCCAGAACTACTTGCTGCCTATTTTTCACTCATGTTGCATTGTTTGTAATGTGATGAGCAGTGTTTTATTGTCCTCCCTTTTCTAGTTCAACAAAAGTCAGTATATAAAATAAAAAAAACTGTCCCCACTCAAACAGCAGAAACTAAAACTACTCAAAGTAAACCCCCCAAGGCAAGTAGAAGAAAGACAAAAAGAAAGAAGGAAACTCAGACTCTGCGAATAAAAACTTTAATCTTCGCTTTCGTCTCCAAGAGACTACTTCAGAACAAAATACAGTGTACAAAATTATTTTATAGCAAA
Source organism: Protopterus annectens (assembly GCF_019279795.1). Lineage (NCBI taxonomy): Eukaryota > Metazoa > Chordata > Ceratodontiformes > Protopteridae > Protopterus > Protopterus annectens. Next base: position 22,084,750 of record NC_056737.1, on the reverse strand, counting down.
CCACATTAATTAGACTAATCAACCTATAAACCAATCAATCATTCAGTTAATAGATAATAAGCTGTCAGTAAAAATGCAAAAAATTTAACCTTCTAAAGCCTAAACAACACTTTATATATAACTTTACAATCCTACTTTAATTTTTTTAACCAATTTAAAAAAAAAATCAAATTTATGGTTTCATTCATTCCATGTGGCTTATCTGCCCCTAACTTTAACTACCAGTCTGTCTCTTTGTTCAGCTTTATCCTTGTAACTTCCCCCTCTGATGTTCACAACACACCAAACCAAGGAAGCAACAAAAGACACGGAAACCGGCTTGTAGAAAACTAAGCGCTTTCGTCTTTTGATTTCAAAGAAATCCTAAAACACTGAAAATTTATATAAAAATTAAGATGCATCACATGCTTACAATACACCCCTTCATTTAACCAATAAAGTTAATACTTAATAAAAAAAATATTTAACTATAAACTTCTAATGGAAAAAAGTTTCATTAAAAATGTTCATAATGTTAAAGCATCATTACACTATGTAAGATTTCAAGTTTAACACACTCAGAAAGGTGATCATTTAAACCTGGGAAAACTGCATTTAATCTAAGATGCCATAGTAACTTGGAATATTCCAATAAGTCTTCCCATGGTCCCACCCCTTGGGTTTTGCACTACTTGGTCTAAACCACAAAAAAGGAAAGAATGTCCTGGGTTATCAATAATGTGTTTAGCTAATGCACTATTAGCCTTATGTTTCCTAATATCCAGTACATGTTCATATATTCTTTCCTTAAACCTTCTTTTGTTTTTTCCTACATATAAATCTTTGCATTTCTGACACAAGGCCAAGTGTACAACCCCATGGCTGTTGCAATTACAAAATAATCTAGACCTAATAGTTCTACCATTTAACATAAAATTTATTCCCTTCAAAAAAAAAACTTGCATTGGGAACAAAAACCACATTTAGTGTTACCTGTTTTTTGTATGTGACATAGTGGAACTAAGTTCACTTTGCTCAAAATAATTCTTAATATTTTTTTCCTTTACGATAGACAAATAATGGTTTCTCTCCTACTTTGTTCATCATATCAAACACTGAGAAAATAGCCCAATACTTATTTACTGTTTCTCATATTTCCATATCGAAAGGACAATACTTGATCACCAAGGCAAATAGCAAAATCTTTCTTGGGAGTCGTATTATTCCTAAAGGTGATGCTGTCACTAATAACACGGGGTCCAGTCTTGAGTATAAGGATGATTTCTCCTTTTGTCCTTCGTTTGTCAACTTCCCCCCTTATTTTGTTAATTAATTCAGGGGGGTAGCCTCTGGCTACAAACATCTCAGCCAATTTCTCACACTCTATATTATAACAAGAATCCTCATATGTCATAGGTTCATAGGTAGGTACTAGGCTATTGGCCGTAGGGCCTATATAAGCCTAGCCAAAGGTACCCTGGCTTTTGCCACCCAAGAAAATTATTTTCCTGTGCCACTGTCGAGCAGAGCCACAGAAGTGATCCCCGGGGTGAATTTCCTATCTCCCATCCAATCATCAAGATTTTTCTTGAACAATGCTAATGAGGAGCTTTGTTTGATATAGATAGGTAGTTTGTTCCAGAGTATGGGAAGTCTCTGGGAGTATCATCCTTATCTATTCATCTATTCTTATGTATTGCCCTTTAAAATCCTCCCTGTAGTATAAAAATCAACATTTTGTTCAAATAGTCGTCCTTACTCATAGCCACTGCACCCCCCCGTCAGGTTTCATGATTGTTATATTTTTGTTTTTGGACATTTTGGACAACGTGTTCAACAAATCCCTCTCACCATCAGCCAGATTCGTCAAACTGCTAACGTATTTGTTATCAAAGAAGATGCATCTAAAATTATACTCGACAAGCTTTTCAAATAAGATCATAGGCAATGCAATACTGGTTAAACAGACTGCTACAGCAGGAGATGTTTTTTTTTTAATATATTGTCCATTCCCATTGCCAAGTTCAAATTTAGTTTCCAAAGGTAGATTTTTAAATCCACCAACAGTTTCACAATTTTAACTGCTAGTCGGCACAAATGTAAAACCCTTGGACAGTAAATTTGCATGTTCACTGCCTAAAGCCAAGCAAGTTAAGTTATATAAACAAAAGTCACCTTTATTGTTGTATACCATGGACAAGCTGCACAAATCCACCTCGGAACAATCAGTGTAATCTTCCAATAAATCCAGGCTGTCTATCCCCGTTGGCGACTGTAGTATGTTGTCCTCTGCCTGCTGTCATGGCCAGAATTCCTGTAATGCCTCTCTGATCGTTAAGGGGCTCCTGTTTTAAAGGGCATCATCCACAGGTTCTGATTCAGTGATGACATCATCCCCTCTCTCATTATGGTTACCAGGAATGGTGGAAAAACAATCTACTCCTCCTTTGGGGCATGGATAGTCACGCCCCTCCATGTACTCAATTCTGTCCCTGTTCATTTTCTTTTTTTTCTGGATTTTTAAATTTAAAATATCTCTGTCAACATTGGTAAAAATGTGCTCAAACAAATCTTTCCTGATGGCCGGATCAAGCCTATCTGCACAATCAGTTCATCAATTTGCTGTTGGTTGTGCTTAATAAGCACCTCCAGCAATTCACATCCCTGCTTGTCAAACAGGTTAACCAGTTCATGGTAAAGCGTGGAATCTGCCGCAGTGCCATCTGATGTCCCTAGGTACTTGTTCTAAAATAGAAAAGAGAAACGTTTTATTATGTTGACAGGTTAGAATATGTTTATGTAAAGCATTGTTAGTCTTTAGTCTAAAGATGTTCCTAAATACATTTTTCCTGACATCTCGTAGACATACCCACATGAAAATCCTCACTGTAGGAACAAACTGCTATATAAACAATACCCACAGTTTTACAATTATAAACTCCAGAAATAGGGATGGTTTTGTCTTGATGTTTCAAATTAAGAAAGGGCCCTTCTAAAATGTACCTGCAAACTGTACAAAAATCACATTTGTACATTCCTTTTTCTTTATGATGCATGTAATTGGGGAAATGTCATAGTAACAATCCTTTTGTTTTCAAGTTGTATTTATTCTTGTATGTAAACCTGGGGACATTTCCTACTGTTTGTCAAGTCTGAATTACCTTTGTTCCATTTCTTGTTAATAACAGACGAAATACCAGATCTATCTACAGTAATTTCTAAACAACAAACAGAATCATAGTTGGTCGTATTATTCTTGTTTTATAAAGCTTGCTTAAAATGACATTTTAAAATAGCTTGGAAATCTGTAACCCTTCATATCTTAATATCATTAGCTGTATGACTTAATGAATCACTTCTATAACCTCTTCTAAAAATAACTGCGTAATAAAATTAACTTCTTTTTCAAAAACTTCATCATTTGTAGTCATCCTGGAAGCTCTATATTGGCCTTTTGGAATGTTGTTCTTAGTATGGGTGGGATGATTACTCAGATAATGTAGATAACTTAACAAAAATACTTTTTCTGTACACTTCACACTCAAAATTAGACCCTATAGAATCCCAGTTGATGGTCACAGCTGAAAAAAATTCACCTCAAATCCCAAATTGCGTAAAGTAAATGTAAAAAACTCAGATTTAGCATTAATTAAATTCAATAAATGATTAATATCATCAAAACTCCCTTTTCTCACAAAAAAATAAATCATCAACAAGCCTAACGTAAAACACCACTGTACATGAAGAACAGAGACTTTAAAATCAGATGCTTCAACCAACCAAGAACAACATTTGCATAGGTTGGTGCCGCTGCTGACCCCATTGCTACCCCTTGTATTTGTTTATGTACCTTTTTATTAAACAAAGAATAATTATGTAGCATTATCTCTAAGAGACTTCAACAAACATAAATATATGTAGTAGAAAAATTCTCTATAGAACATAAATATTCTCTAACATAATCTTCTCCCTTGTCATGAGGAATACTAGTAAAAAGTGAATTATATCGACAGTAAAAATAATCTTTTGGATGCCAAAATTGTAACTCAAGATGTCCTTCAAGGATGCATCTGCAGTCATCACATATGGGTTGTCCTGCCTCAGGCAGCCCTTCGGTCAGCCGGATTCCAAAGTCTGGGTCTGGCCTCGGCTGATGTCGCACTTTCCCCGACGTCAGAGCGTCTGGGGTACAAAAGCATCAGCCAACGCCATCTTCCTCAGTCTTTCTTGCCACGTGGTGCCCGAAGTAGAAGCAGTTTGCAAGTGCCGGTCGGCCAGCTCCTGTGATTCAGCTACCGAAGACTTCGAAAAAGCTAAGTACCCCGTTGGGGACTCTTTCTTGCCTCAGCCGATGTCAGATAAAGTTAATAATTGTTTAACTTGTGGGAAACAAATACCTCATAAGGATTTCCACTCTTACTGCCTCCCTTGCCTAGGCCCAGACCATGACGTCTCGGCCTGTTCAGCCTGTGCTTCCTTCAACCGACGAACTCTTAGACGTCGGTCGGAGTTTGCAGAGGAATTCTTTGGGGCTAGTTTTGCTTACAAGATGCCGTTGGAGACTCCGACTTCACATTTAGTTAAAAAACGGAAGGACAAGGACCGACACACGCGGGCCGCGGTTTCGGCTGAAACCACGGTCAGGCATACCGCGAGTGTCTCGGTCTCGGCTGAAACAGAGTCCTTGGTACTTCCTATTACCGAAACCGCAAAACCGACTACCTCGGCCCCGGAGGCCCCGGCCGAGTCGGTTACTGAATTACCTATTGAAAACGGTGTCCAGGAACCTTCCGACACCATTCCTTTAGACAAGTCTACTCCTGCACGTGGTGCAGCCAGACCCCCTGCATCCATGTCCATTAAGGCCTTTTCTAGGGCTAAATCTGCTAAACTTACTAAAGCTTTACCTCCCAAGGTTTCCTCTCAGAGACCTTCTACTGGCTCACAGATTCTTAGCCTAGCAGAGGATCTTATCTCTTTAATTAGAGGTTCTCAACCTCATCCGGACAGGGGCTCTCAACCACCTCCAGACAAAAGGCCCAGGGTTGAGCCCTCTGAGCACCACTCCTCAGATGAGTCCACTGATGGCTCTGCTCTGTCAGACCCCCAGGAGGAGGTTTATTCGGCCTACGAGGATTCTGATGCTGAAGAATCTATTCCCTCGGCCTCCCCTCCTGAAGAGTTTTCCTTTGGAGAGACACTACACTCTATGAGAGAACATTTTCAATGGCAGGGTCAGGAATTCTCTGATTCTAGGAAGAGATTAAGGACCTTTTTACATTTACCTCAGCATAGGCCTTTAGCTATAACTATTTCCCAGGGCCCAAAAGGGGTTGCAGCTGCCACTGCTAAGAATCCTCTACCCTCTGAAAGGGAGTCCAGAGCTTTAGAGAGATGGGGTAAGAAAGTGTATACTTCTGCAACTCTTTCCATGAGGGCATTAAATTGTCAGTTTCATATGATACCATACCAAGAGTATTTGTTAGATGAATTGCATAAGAAACTGTCCTCTTCTGAACCCCTTGATCGCAAATCACTTCAGGATCTGGTGCATAACTGCCAGCAAGTTAGTAACCATTTCTTACTTTGTGGTTATGATGCAATGGAAGCTTTATGTAGATCAGCTATGACAGGTGCAGTTATACGTAGGCATGCCTGGCTGAAGGAACAATCTTTACCAGACCATGTTAAAGCTAAGCTTTTGTATGCTCCTATGGAAAAGCAAAAATTATTTGGTTCCACGGCTCAAGAGGTCTTAAAGAAATTTGAAGAAAAGGCAAAATCTGTGCAAACAGTCAAAGACTTTCTGCAAGTCCAACCACCGAGATTCAGCAGAAATTGGCCGACTAAGAATTGGTCCTTTCCGGACTCAGACAGATCTCAGAGAGGCAGGAATAGGCGTGCCAGAGGTAGAGGGCAAGCTAGAGGCTCCTACAGAGGCCGTCAGTGGCAGCCTCCCAACCAGAGAGGTAGTGCAGGGACCACAACTGCTACACCAGGACAGACTCAATACTTTATTTTGACTCCGCCGACCAGAGCTCAATTAGAAGCACCTTTGGGCAGAAAGCTTTCTTTATTCTCAAAAAATTGGCACAGCATTACAAGGGACACATGGACAGTGCAAATAATAGACAAAGGATACAGGTTCCATTTCCACACATTGCCAAAAAGAAAAGGAATGCCAGACCTGCCACCAAATCAGAGGGCAGAGGCTTTGGAACGGATTACCAAATTAATACAAATGAAAGCCATAGAAAAGGTACCTCTTTCAGAACAAGGCCAAGGATTTTACTCCAGATTATTCCTTGTTCCAAGAAAAGAAAATCAATGGAGGCCTATTCTCGACTTGTCCGCACTGAATACTTACCTCATTGTGCCAAAATTCAAAATGCTGACTCTACAGCAACTCCTTCCCATGCTGGGCAAGGGGTCTTGGCTGGTGACTCTAGACCTCAAGGAGGCATACCTGCATGTCCCTATTCGATAAAGTTGCAGAAGACACCTCAGATTTCTTGCAGGGTCAGAGCATTATCAATTCTCAGCATTGCCCTTTGACTTATCTACTGCGCCCAGAGTATTCACGAAATGCCTGGCATCAGTAATTGCACACTGCAGACTTCAGGGGATTCAAATCTACCCATATCTGGACGACTGCCTTATACAAGCGGACAACAAGCAAATTTTGTTAAAGGACTTGGACTATGCCATCCACCTACTACAGGCCTTGGGATATACAGTCAACATCCAAAAATCAAGACTAGTACCATCCCAAAGAATAACCTTTCTGGGTGCGGATCTAGACACAACCACCCAAATGGCCTTTCTCACAGAAGAAAAGCAAAAACAACTACCAGATTACTTCAAGAATCTGACAAGACAAACTCGGCTGACTGCAAGGAAAATCCTGCAGGCCCTGGGTTACATGGCATCTTGCATTCTTCTGATTCAGCAAGCAAGGCTGCATATGAGAAAATTACAATGGTACCTAAGGAGTGTATGGACTCAGCACAGTCATCAGCTTAGAAACTTTGATCCCACTCATTCCATGCCTTCAAAAGGAATTTCTGTGATGGGCTCAAGCCTGCCAGTCGAACAGCGGGTTGCCCTTCAGCAAACCAAGAGCCAACCAAACCATCACCACGGACGCTTCAGACCAAGGTTGGGGAGCTCACATGGAGGGCAGATGTATCCAAGGGCTATGGTCACAAAGAGAGCTGCGCATGCACATAAACCAAAAGGAAATGCTGGCAGTGATGCACGCAATAGAGGCCTTCAAACCTTTCCTTCATCAAGGCCACCTGCTCATAAGGACAGACAACACCACAGTTATGTGGTACATAAACAAGCAAGGAGGCACCCATTCCTACCCTCTATGCAGACTGGCAATGAATCTATGGGGACTTTCCTTGAAACTCAATATACAGCTGCAGTCCCAGTTCGTGCCAGGGAAAGACAATATACTGGCAGACAGCTTAAGCAGAACTACCATGGATGCGCACGAATGGATGCTTCACCCAGACATCTTCTTACTCATAACACAATCATGGGGAAGGCCGGAAATAGATCTGTTCGCTTCCCCCCACAACCATCAACTGAAGACATTCTGCTCAAGGACATACCACCCACAAGCATGGAAAGTGGACGCTCTCTCTTTCAGCTGGAAAGCTCTAACAGTCTATGCTTTCCCACCTCTCCCATTAATGACCAAGGTTTTACTGAAAATCAGGGCAGAACAGCCCAGAGTGATTCTGATAGCTCCAAACTGGCCAAGGCAGCACTGGTACCCACTGTTAAAGAGCATGTCACAGACGAAACCGTGGCCTCTCCCCCTATGGCCACTTCTACTGACGCAGCACAATTTCAAGACTCTGCATTCCAACCTGAAAACCTTGCAGCTAACTGCCTGGAGAATACCATGACTCCTCCTCAGGATAACCTATCCCAGAGAGTGAAGGATATTATTATGGAAGCTCGCCGGCCTTCCACAAGGAAGGCATATTCAGCAAAATGGAAAAGATTTCACACTTGGAACACAACAAAAGGCCTAGATGTGACAGTGATGAACATGGCACATATACTGGAATATTTGGCAGAATTGTTCCACAATGGCCTGTCTTACTCTTCCATTAAGATACATGCCTCAGCAATTTCAGCAGAATACAATGTTAATCCACCTGTCTTCTCGCATCCTCTCCGAAGACAGTTTCTAAGAGGAATCAAAAACATCAATCCTCCAAGGAAACCACCTCTACCTACATGGGACCTTAACTTTGTGTTGGAAAAGCTAACTCTTCCTCCCTTTGAACCAGCAGCATCGGCGGATCTACAGTTTCTGTCTTGGAAAACTGCATTCCTTCTGGCCATAACCTCAGCAAGAAGAGTATCTGAGTTACAAGCTTTAATGGCAGTGCAGCCATTCCTTATCTTTCATCAAGACAGAGTTTCTTTGAGAACCAATCCTACATTTATGCCAAAGGTGGTATCCAGGGTATCCTTGAACCAAGCAATTCACTTGCCTACATTCTTCCCAAAACCACAAAATAAAGGGGAGAAACTTCTGCACACCCTGGACATACACAGACAATTGCGCTACTACTTGGACAGAACTAAAAGTTACAGAAAGACTGACCAGCTGTTTGTAGCATATGCTGCTGGGGCACAAGGAAAAGCAATTTCCAAACAGACAGTTTCAAAATGGATAGGAAATTGCATTAGTTTCTGTTACTCCTTTCATGGAAAAGCTGTGCCAGCAAATATTAAACCTCATTCCACGAGAGCCACAGCCACCACCACAACCTTCCTAAGCGGGGTGGCTACCAAGGACATTTTAGAAGCTGCTACATGGAGCTCCGTGCATACATTTGCCAAGCATTACAATTTACCTTTATACTCCAGATCCAGAGCAGGCTTTGCTACGGCAGTCCTGCAGGGTATATTAACTACACCATCCTTTACTTAGTTCCTCTACCCCCAGATTGGCTATGGTATTCTACCCATATGTGATGACTGCAGATGCATCCTTGAAGGACATAGTACAGTTTTGTACCTACCATAAATGTAGATGTCCGATAGGTATGCATCTGCAGTCAGGTTTACCCTCCCTCCTTCCCTCTGTGGTATTCCTAGTGCGCTTACCTCTCTATTAGCTAGCAGGGGATCTATTATGGTGTATTTGTTTGTGTGTGTATATATATATATATATATATATATATATATATATATATATATATGTATGTGTATATATATGTATGTATGTGTATATATATATATATATATATATATATATATATATATATATATATAAATATATATATATATATATATATATATATATATATATTTATTTATTTATTTTTGCAAATGTTTGGAATTTTATTGCATTTCTCCAAATTTAGCCTTCCTAGAGGGCACCTGGCATCTGGGGCAAGAAAAACTGAGGAAGATGGCGTCGGCTGATGCTTTTGTATCCCAGACGCTCTGACGTCGGGGAAAGTGCGACATCAGCCGAGGCCAGACCCAGACTTTGGAATCCGGCCGACCGAAGGGCTGCCTGAGGCAGGACAACCCATATGTGATGACTGCAGATGCATACCTATCGGACATCTACATTTATGGTAGGTACAAAACTGTACTTTTAAACTGACCAAATCTATCCAAGAAATTCCATGAGTCCTTAATAAAGGATTCCATTCTTTGAACAACCAGATTCAACAAATTGTCTAAAACCAATGAAATGATCTCTGTAGTATAATTGAAGACCCAGAGATTGTAGGCCGAAAGGGTGGGTTTATGGAATATTTGCGTATTTTAAGGATTTCAAACTGTGTACCCAAAACTGGGGTTATCAATATCTATGAATTCATAAGCTTCGGGAGAAATAGAACCCTCCATCAGAAGTTAGTAAAGGTGGAACCCCACTAACTTATAACTATCATATACCTTAGAATAATCAACACATAAATATTCCAAGGGATTGCTTAACATTTGTTCCATAGCCACTAGGTATTTAGTCCATAAAAACTAACCCCCCATCCTTGTCAGCCTTCCTGAACCTAAGGTTAGTAAGATTTATTAGTTCTCTTAAAGCAAACTGCTAAGAACTAGTAAGATTGAAATACTTCCTACAAACTTTATAGCTATGCAATTTCCTAATATCTTCTTCACAAGATTCAAACACTCTAATGGTATTAATCAAATTAGGGTTAAAAGTGCTAGGTTTACAAAAATTATTTCTTATTTACTTTGATCTGAAGAAGTCTCTTGGAGATGAAAGTGAAGATTAAAGTTTTTATTCGCTAAGTCTGAGTTTCATTCATTCTTTTTGTCTTTGTACTACTTGCCTTGGTGGATTACTTTGAAAAGTCAATATATAACCCACACACACTATTCTCCTCATTTTCTTCTTTCCTTATGTATTATTGCACTTATTCTACCTTTCAGCTTTTAGTCTCTTTTTCCACCTCCTATTTTTTTCTTCCACAGGTTGCTTCACTCGCTATTCTTTTTTTTATGTACACATCATTCCTCATACAATAACTGATAAATTTAGTCTTCTTTCTCACTCTCAGTCCTCTGCACATACCCTGATGTCTCGATACCAGACAATTCAAGATGTATCCTTTTCCTGGTGGACCTCCCAATGTCTTGAAGTGTACAAATAAGGCTACTGAAGCCCACAACCAGGAAAATGAATGCTCATAAAGATAGTAGTTAGAGTACCAGGATCTTTTGCTCTCAGGCAGCTAGTCAGGATCACTCACTGAAGGCAAGTGCATACAATCATATTTTTACACGTAGTACTTGCATGCGTCATACAGAAGGCATCCTGCCATTCCCCTTCCCTAAAGGCTCAAAAAGTCTCTGATAGTCACCAGAGAATACCCAGCCTGACAGTATTCCCCAGTGTACTTTTCAGTTGTCCTTAAATTTTTCTCATATTTTTGCCCTTTTTCTCATAAGATTTTTCATTTCCTGGTAACTCGTTAACAGTTACAGTCAGTAATGCCATAAGCAGAGTTTTGTCTTACAGCAAAACCTGTTGCTGTAGTAATTATTTTTTTTAGGAAAATAGTAATCAAAATGCAAAAATGTATCCATGATTATGAGCCTTCATTCCTATTTTTTAACTTTGTTCAGAATTCTTGAGCAAAGGTTTTGAGAGAGCTGACCCTACTCACTCGGTATGGGAAAGAAGGATGCTGGCCAATATCGCCATGGCTAACCCTTGAATTACACTGTTTTTTCCAGGACCCTGGCATTGGTGAGACAAATCTATGCCTTGCCTGTCTGCTAGCAGCCAAGCATTTTCACCCAATTCTGGACTTTAGTGACTACATTCTAATTTTCTGCCACCTCAACCACTACATTGAATGGTCTGTAACCTAAGTGTCAACCTTCGAGGTTGACAGATACAGATTTAGTTAACCATTTTCTTTTATAATTCTATGCACTCCCACCTTGCTACCCTTGTTTGGTGAACTATGGAAATTGCCACCAAAACACCCATGTTGGCCTCACTCATGTTGCTATTGTTTGTCTGGATTAAATTCCAGTGATGGGACCTTCACCTTGTTTGAAATCATAAAAGTACAATACATACAGTTGTGTGGAGGTCAGATGCAACATCCTTATCAAGTAATAAAATGCTAGCTTTTTTTCTTGTAATTTTTAATTGGTTTGTCTCTGTGACCTTTTTAGTCTTTCTTTTCAACATCGTTATCAAAGATCATATAATTAATTTAGAACTCATTGTTGTCTTAGTCTAAAGCAACTAGGATGGCTAGAGTTTCAAAATCGGCTTTAATTTCACCAGTTTACTATTGCCCATAAAACCCTGTATCAACCCTCCAATACTCTCTAGCCTCATTACCCCTTATAACAATCTTAAAAATTTACGCTCCTCAAATAAATTACTTATTTGTACTAGCAGATCCAACAACTTGGCAGGAGACTCTCTGTTCTCTAATATTGTTGGAAAGCACTGGAACCTACTACCCACTGAACTCTTATCTCTGTCCTTATTAACACTTTTTAAACAGAAACTAAAACTATTTCTCAGTACACATTGGTTATGCTCCTATACTAACCCTGACTAACTTTCTTTATACTAATGAATACTTTTCACCTTTTACTCTACTGTACTAACTACATACTTTTCCAAAAAGAACCAAAAACACCATGATATTGCAATTTAAATCTATGTATATATGTATATAGTAACATCTTTTTGTACATTACCTTTACTGTTTGTGTTATGCTCACTACTCACTATGAGTATTGTATTTTTATTTTATTAATAACAGCTGTGTTAAGCTTGGACTGTTGCAACATTCTATATTATATTGTGTGTTTGTGTTGGGGCTTTTCTCCCCGGGCCTCTACTGAAAATGGACATGTATCCAGTTAGACTAGCCCGGTCAACAAATGTAAAATAAAATAAAATAGTGTTTTATTTACAAACTGCTTTGTTGAAAGCCTAGTATTATCACCCTGACATAATTTCAGGTGAAAACGATAAGAAGTAATTATAAAAAACTCAACCACCGAAAAAGGAGCAAGAGTCCAGTCACCTCAGTTAGTAACAAACTTCTTTAATAACAGGCAAGATAAGCGCTTTCGTCTTGTGTACAAGACTTCATCAGATGCCCCCATTTTGCATTTCATCCTATTTATATCTTAAACATTTACATCCAGTTAAAATTTAAAGACAAAATGAACAATAAATTACTATTGAAAAGTTAATATATAAAAACACTTACAAAACACAGGAAAACATTCATAAGGCCATAAAAATGTTGTAACACACTATCTAAACCCTCTTAATATGTCATATAAAATCTCATAGAAAATTAGAGGTGCGATTGTTAAATTTGTGAAGCTCTAAACATTAATACATGCTTAATAGTAATATACTCATTTAAACCGGGATGTATATTACACTTTAACCTAAGTTGCCACTTCAGTTCTCTATTTAATAACACATTTTTCACATCTCCTCCCCTCGGGTTAACTTTGACAACATCTGTTATCCAAATTTAAAACCATTAAAAGAAGTACAGTTAACTGAATGTTTATATAGTGCACTGGTCTCTTTCTTAGACTTAATGTCATGGAGGTGTTCATACATCCTGTCCTTAAAAGCCCTCTCCGGCTTTCCTACATAAAATGCAGGGCATCCTCCGCATACGGCCAGACGCACTAACATTTTTGTGTTACATTTACGTTTACAGAACCATACTTTGTTGTTTAAACCATTTTGTAAGCATATACTGTCTTCCTTAATTTATGGACACTGCTTACAGCTACCACAGGAACTAGTAGCCTTTTTAATATGAAAATTGGAGACTTCCAATTGTTCAAATGCTCTTTTAAAAATCTTTCCAGTCCTGAAAGAAAATATAGGCTCATGCCCCACCACTTCATACAATTCTTTATTTACCTTAAGCATACTTCAATTAGCCTGTATTGTTGTGTCTTTCGGCTTTTCCCGGTTAGGGGTCGCCACAGCGGAACTCCGGTCCACTAATGATTGGCAGTAGATTTTTTACGTGCCGAGTTGCCAGCCCTGACGCACAACCTTCAACAAAGGTACGCCCATTCACGCATGTCTCCACACAGAAGACGCTTTAGCTTAGAATCGAACAGGACAACATCTTACTGTGAGGCGGCAACGCTACCGCAGCACCACCAAAGGTCCTGTAAAGCCATTGAATTCCATTACACATGCTTTTTGATATTTATTATTTTTTCCTTGTTTATTAAATTCATCCAAAGGCTTTCCCAAAAGGACCTTGTATCTGATACCCCACCCTCTGTATACTTCCTCAAGGACACCTTGAACTATGTTCCCAGGATACCCCCTCTCCAAAAACATATCTCCAAGATTTTTTAGTTCTCCTTCAAGGTCCTTCCTGTCTGAGGTAATTTTAGCAATGCGCACTGCTTGCCCCTTAATCAAACTTTTTTTCTGGAACGTGGGATGATTACTGGTGTAGTGTAAATAACTATTACACCATGTATTCTTTCTGTATATTCTGTACTTAAAAACCTTCCTTAGTCTGAAAAATAGTGGTTTCCAAATAGTTTATGCTTTCTTTATCCCATGTATAAGTACATTTAAAAAAAGTCGTATACTCATTTAAATATTGCATAAAGGAGTCCACACTCTCCTCACCCCCTTCCCACAAAGCAAATATATCGTCCAAGAATCTCACATGCAGACATATATTGTTTGTGTAAGGGCAATTAAATACATACCAATGTTCCCACTCCAACATAACCAAATTGGCATAAATGGGGGCACAAGCTGCCCCCGTTGCCACCCCACTGGTCTGTTGGTAGTGCTCACCTTGAAAGTTTATATAGTTGTGGTCAAGCACCACTTCCATAAGTTCCAAAATCAATTTAATTTTGTCACTAGGCATGGTGGAAAACTTATTACTATCACTGAAATGATGCCCTTCATATCTCGGTATGCTAGTAAACAACTCTCTAACATTAATGGTAAGAAAACCTAGGTTATCTTTCCATACCTCATGTGTTAACTTACTCAGAAATTCCCATGAGTCCTTGATTAAAGGGTCCATTTTAAATGCAATTTCCTTGGTCCAGTAATCAATGAATACTGCCAAGGGATGTGTTTTAGAACCCCTGGCAGAAACAATCGGTCTAAAAGGGGGGTCTTTGACACATTTATGTACCTTAGGCACCCCAAAGATATTGGGAATAATGGGATTAAGTTGTCTTAAAAAAGTAGAATGTTTTTCCATCTATTCTATTCTCTAGCAGATACTCTTCTAGTAAGGAATCAATCCTACCATAGGCTATCATAATCTCATTTTTAGAGACTGGGGAATAAGTGTTACTGTCTAAACGAATGTTGGTTATGGCGTTGTTATATTCTTCTGTACCATAAAGTACTACTCCCCCTCCCTTATCAGGTTTCATAATACCTAGACTAAATTCATTCTTTAAGTCATTGAACAATGTTTTTTCTTCCCTGTCCAAGTTAGGGGGTCCTATATTCTTATTTATATTGTATGCTTCATATATTTCATCAGTAACACATTTTTCAAACATCATAAGGACTGGATGGGAGTGATGGGTTAATAATACTTTTCCTATGTAAACCTATATAATAACTTTTCTCCTCTTCACCAGAACTTTTATAAAGCATTCCCAGGTTAAGCTTCCTAAGGTAAAGTTTGAAATCCACTAGGGTATTAGCTATGTCCCCATAACTAGTGGACACAAATTTGAACTCTTTAGAAAAAAGATTAAAATGTTCCTTTCTAAATACAAACGAGGTATAGTTAAAGATCTTAAACCCTTTATTCCCTCTGTATCTGCTACTGACACTATTTTACTTTCTTTCCTACTTTTTTCCACCCCTGATTTTCCACATGTGTCGTATGTTGATAATGTTGTCCTGAATCTATATTGTGTCAGGTCTTGTTGGCCATTCTCTCTGACCTTCTCACTGCAAATAAATGTCCATTATGTTCAGAAAAGGAATCTAACTCGTGCAATCCCCTGTGTGTCAGGTGAAGTTTATTTTCTTGTATCCATCTAGTAATGGTTTAATTGATTGTTGTGTGTGTGTATAGACAGTTACCTAAACAATGGGCTTTCACAGTATGAAACATTAGAGTGTAATCTTCACAACTATACTGTAGGCAGTAATGACATTTACATGAAAATATGCTTGGATGCTATGGCTGTCAGATAGGGGTGACTGTAAGTCCCTTGGCGCGATACCTTTAAAGCACTGTTTATATGGAATTTACTGTCATTTCAGTTAATTATGTAGATATACTGTTGTCTTTAGTACCTTGTCTGATTCTGGTATGTTGTAACCCATTAGCATCCCAAACTGGTGCTAAGAGAAGCCCAGACCACTGTGTATATGTTGATCATCTGTGCTTTGGATGCCAGCTGGTTATCAAGTACTACCAAAGGCAGGAGTGTAGTGCTGCAGTTCAGTGTACAGTTTATCAAACTCGAGTTGGTATAGCAGCAATTTCTGTACCAGTGGTACCTGATAGTACCACATGTGTCAGGACCTAATACTTGCCTAGCTGCACAAGTTGCCAGTGTGGATGACAAGATGCTGCTCTGTGCACATGTTACATTCTGTCTTTTTGTAGGGTGCTGTTTAGAAGATTTTGTAGCAGAAGAAGGGAAGAGGATGATAACACACACCATAGCAGGACATTAGAGAAAGCGTAGATGTCTCCAAGGCAGAGAGTTGTGTTCTCACTTTGTAAAATGTACCATCTGTTCATTTAAGGATTGCCACTAAAGTCCTTCCATATCATATTCTTAGATCACAAATTCATTTTCATATTTATTACATTTTTACTGTATGTATTATCTTTAATTTGGTTATGTCCTTAAAGTTTGATCAGTAATTTGCAAATTCCAGACAAATGACTAAGTGAAAAGCAATTAATAATGGAGAGCAGACAATTATCCCATAATTTATCTAAAATTTCTTACTGCCTGGTAGTTGGGATGTCCTCAGTACTTAAGAGGTCCTTGTTGGATTTGATTATCCAGTTATTTGTCTAATGGATAACATTTTAGCTAGTATCCAAAAGCCTAGTAGGTGACCGGTACAGCCCATCCTTGGTAAAGCAACATGGTCTGCTGACAGATATTGGATCCCCCTGGAGTGACACCAGAAACTATGCCAGTTATTAAAGTCAATCATCTTATGCTCATACTGTGACATCCTTAGTGAAGGTAGAATGCTGATCAGTGCAAGGCTCATACCTATCTGTGACACACATTCTGAAAGATGTACTATGTTTCTTTTCATATAGTC
Organism: Protopterus annectens; assembly: GCF_019279795.1. Lineage (NCBI taxonomy): Eukaryota > Metazoa > Chordata > Ceratodontiformes > Protopteridae > Protopterus > Protopterus annectens. The sequence continues at coordinate 22,067,946 of NC_056737.1, read as the reverse complement.
TAGAGAGGTATGTTTCAGGTCATTTACACCAACATGGACTATGATAGAATCATATTGGAACCTGGAGTGCAGAAGCTTGAGTGTACGCATGATATTGCGGATCCTGGCTCCAGTTAGGAAACTAACTGCTATCTTCTCCTAGTCTAACCTGGTGAGTGGGGCATCTGTGTCTCACACAGTATATTAGGTAAAGTATATGCTTGCCTTAGAGGCTTTGCTGTTGGGGGGTGGGGGGGGGTAGTGGGTGTAGGCTTATGTGTTGCTTTTGATGTGGGATTTAGTGATTACCATGGAACTGTGTTGCCTTCAGGTGGTATTGGAGGACTTTGAGATTTGGGAAGGTTGCTTTAAACTGCCTCAGTATAACACAATGCGTGTGAGGGATGTAGTGTGGGTATTGCTGATCACCTTGTTTGTATGCAAAATTTTTGCCTCCAAGGAAGTTGTGTATTTACATTTTTCACATACTGTGTTATTTTCTTTAATGATTAACTGGATGTCTGAGATCATGAGACAATTGCGACATTGCCTTGGGATGCCCAAATCTACCAAGCTGGTCACAGAGACATTGGGAAATTGCATATCAGTGTTGTCCAGCCCTGTAACAAGGTGAGCTGTTTAGGATTAAGGATTGGGTTTTAATAGGGGTCTCCCAGAGTTGTTTCTGGGGTTAAGGGCAAGATGATATGGTTCATAGGTGTATACTAGGCTGATGGCCCTGGCGCCTTTACAAGCCTAGCCCATAGAAGTCCCCTGGCATCATGCTGCACAACATTAGTTCACAGTGCTTCTATCAAGCAGAACCACTGGAGTGATCCCTGGGGTGAACTTTCTATTTCCCATCCACTCATCAAGATTTCTGTTGAAGAGGGCCAGTGAGGTGCTCCGCTTGACATGTATGGGAAGCATATTCCAGAGCATGGGCAGTCTCTGGGTTATGAACCTGTCCCTCCAGCTTGTTATATTGATTGTGGTAATGAGATTGAGGTCTCTGGAGTGTGTGGTGTGGAGGGATTGGGATTTATTTAGATGTAGCATTTCTAATGGAGCTGGGTCAGACATGGCTTTGTAAGTCGAGCAGAGATTGCCTCTTAGTAGACTGTATGAGACAAAGAATAGCTGGAGCTTTTTGAGTCTGTCCATGTAGGACATGTGTTTAAGGCCTAGGATCCTCTTCGTGAGGTACTTTTGTGGCCTTTCCAGCTGTTGCATGTGTCTAGTGAAGTACATGCCAAAGGGGGATTATACTCTGAGTGGCCTAATGAGGGAAGAGTAGAGAGAGAGAGAGAGAGACGACCTCTTTCTTCCTGGATGCAAAACCACCCTTGGTAATGAGATATGCCACATAGAAGAACTTTGACCACAATGGCAATGTGGTGGTCGAAGGAGAGGTTGCTGTCAGCCTGTGTCCCCAGATCTCTTATAACACCTTCAGTGTTCAGTCGGCTCCCATCGATGTGGTAATTAGTGGGAACTGAGCTTTTCCCAAAGGGGATGACAATGCATTTTTTAGCATTAAGCTTAAGGCCATGGTTTCAACATGGCCATTGGTCTCAGTGAGGCCTTTCTTTTTTATATAGTGCTGGGATATGACAGTGATATTCGATGTACAAGTTAGCTCTTATAAGCTTATTTACACACAATGCCACACTGTTTAACCGATTTTGGATCCAATCCTAACTTTATAGGTAAATTTTACTGCCTAAGTGTTGGGTGCTAGGACACCGTGACAATCCAATATCACACCGTTTGTCGGTTTACATTGGTAGGTGAGCATAGCTGTGTGTGTCAGTATGTGTATACACATATATGTATCCAACTATATCCATCCGTCTGTCTACAACCCCTTTTTCCCATTTTTGCACATGGGGTCAGTGTGTCAATTCTACAGTGATAATCATCTAGAGGCATTGTATATGGATCTGTAATGGTACATCTACGCTACGAAAGATCAGTGTCTTTAACACTGACACACGAATGCAAACAACACCACATTCACACTGTTCTGCCCATGGTCCAAGGATTTACCTCACAGCCAGCAAAGTACAAAACATAATTTTTGCAGGGGGCAATCCCCTGTGTACCATTTCCTGCTTACTCTGAGATCACACACTCCCCAGGGTAAGGGCATATTCCCCTAGCCTCGGGTATTGTCTTTCTTAAATACCTGCTAGCCATCCGTTCTGTTTTCCAAACCATGTCAACATAACAGATTTTTCATTAATGTATTTCTTTGTACAGATAAAAAAAAGAGGTACATAAATAATGTAGGTAGAGTCACGTATATGCCATCCGTGTCATGGTATGCAGTTTTAGAAATTGACTGTACTGCAGAATTAGATGTGCTGGAAGTGAACTTTTTTGTAAAGTAATGGTTTATATCTCTGTATATGTTACCATTTCACAGCCCTAATACCAGAGTAATCTTTGATGGTGTAACACATGCAGGGACACTCAATGCATACAGGTAGGTAGTTATGTGATAGCAGTGCTGTAAGTGACATGACTCAAATTGGCAGGACGTATGACATGTACAGCTTACTACACAACATAATTGCACTTGCACCTCCTCAGGGCTGTCATCTGAATACTCCACTTTTTCCCTCAGTGGTTCAGTACTCCATAATTTAATGATGTGTGATTTGGTATAGTGAATGACAGCATAGTCACTGTTTGCTCCATTATGAGCCTGATTAAGTGGTAGAAATGCAAATGGGACTAATTGACATGAATGACTGTGACTCTCTCTATGCTGTGCATATACTGTATAAAGTACAGCTTGACACTGCAAAGTACTCCAGACACCCTATGGATCATTCATAAGAGCTGTTTTTTTTTTGCATGTTGCACCTTTTTACACTACAAGGTGCAGTTAATGTTGAAAGTATGGTTTACAGGTCACCATCTTGCATATTTCAGCAACATACCACCATTTTATAACTGTCCACATTTCACCAACCACTTCAGCTAGAGCCCAAATCCACCTGTACTGTGTATGAGTGAGAATAATAATGGAACCTCTTGTAAAGATTAATTTCATGAATTTGAAGTCTGGCAAGCCCTAGCTAAAGAACTGCACTCAGCCACTGGCATACCCAGGTCAGGAAAGCAGTGCAAGCATTTTTACAGTGACCTGCAGTGACAATATCCTGATGATCTCAATGCCTGGAAAAAGGAAATGAGAGAGGCACCATTCACATAGTATTGTAAATGCATGTTATGTTGGCTGCTTAACCTTTCTACGGGGGGCGGGGGGTGTTCAGAGGTGTGTGTCTGCTGCAGGAAAGAGTACAGTACTGCCTTTTTTTTGGGGGGGGTGCTCACATTGTGGCTTTGTCAAGGCTGTCTGTTGGCATCACATACACATGGGAGCTGATGTATGTTCTCTGTGTGGTGAGGGTGGTAGCACACCAAGTAATGCGTGTTCTGTCAGGGCAATACCTGTGATGGTGCTGTTGTCATATTCTGCCTGTGATGTGTGTGTACCAGGCCCGGTTTATTTATATGTAAATATGCCTGCATATTGGCTCACATTGGCTTTGTGCCTGTTATGCATCCAGGGGGTACATACACACAGATGTGCCTTGTACTTAGTAATATGACATCCTATCATATGAACGTCGCAGTCTTCTGATATGGCTCCCTTCTCTTGCAGCATGGACAGAATGTGAACTGGACTGTGCTATTTTCTGCAGGAGTAACAGGTGGGCAGCTAAGGTTAGCTAATTAACTTGTGTCAGCCTGTCTTGTGCATTTTCCTTCTTTTGTAGAATATGTTCACAGCTGCCATGCCTGTTTTGTCTCTTCCCTTTCTACAAGTCCAGATATACCGTGTGCTTTGTAGGCAGTTCTGCTGTAGCACAAACCTGCACAGACAGTTGTTTGAGGTGATGGGGATGGTAGTACCATCATACATTGGCAGATAGTCTGGCACTGCTGCCTAAGCCAGCCCAGTAAGTTTCTGTAGGTGATAGAGGAAGCAGTGAAAAGAGCAGAGAGCAGGTATGTGGTGATGTTGGTGGCTTCCAAGAGCAAACTGCATGTCTGTTTGCTTGCTGCTTTTCCTTTTTCTGAGTCTCCTGTACTCAGTTTTCTTACTCTTTTAATGAAACAAGTGTGTGTTCATAGGTGTGTACTAGGCTAACAACCACTGGGATCTTTTTAAGCATAACCATGCATCTCAAATCTGTACATGTTCTCTTACACTTGGTGGAGTAAGCAGGGGGCTTGGGAAATGAAACATTTACAAGCAGGGATATGGGAGGTAAACCATTTACAGGCTGCCTGTATCCATTAGAGACATAGATGCCAAAACAGAAGGTTAATTTTCCATTTCTCCATCCAGTTATCCAAGATGCACTTGAATTGGGTTAGGGAGGAACTCAGATTCACATGGATGGAGAAACCTGTTTCATAGAAGGTATAGTTTCTGGGATACATACCTGTCTCTCCAGCAGGTCCTGTTTATATCACAGGCAAGGTTTAAATTTTTAGAACTGGTAATTCTGCTGCTATTTGTCTTGCATATATGTTGGAGGTCCATCAGAGTGGGTTCTGAATAAGCCTTGTTTGCCAGTCACAGATCTTCCTACAAGAGTCTATAATTATAGTAGATAGAATACAGGGATAAGGTTTTGAGGTGATCTGCTTAGGACATGTTATTTATGCCCTGTATTCTTTAAATGAGGGATTTTTGTGGGTGTAACAATTGTTGGATGTATCTGATTAGGTGTGTACCAAAGGGGGGTACTCAGTGATAGATCTGATGAGTGCCAAATACAGTGGAACAATGACATCGTGGACCTAGATGTCATATCTGTACTTAAAAGTTGCACAACATAGAATGATTTTCTCTTTACCCTAGACATGTGATGGTCAAAGGCTACATTACTGCCTTTGTGCATCCCCAAGTGCCTGACTGCTGGTTTGCTGTTAAAGATGTGTTATTAATATGGTGGTTACCAGGTATGGCTGACTTCCCAAAGGATACCAGTAGGCATTTCTTGGCATTATTTTTAGGCCATGGCTCTGACACCAGTAATTTGTCTGTGCCAGCCCTTCTTGGAGAATACTAATGTTGGTGGAGATTCTAAGAACTGCTTGTAATTTGCAATTGTCTGCATATTTGGTCAGCCAGAGACCCTTGATAGTGGCCTTGACTTCAGAGAAGTAGATGCCAAAATAGCATTTCTAGGACTGTTCCTTGAGAAGGTAACTGGCCTCTGTGTAGAGGTGGACTCCCCAATTCTAACATCCTGAGTCTTGTCAGTGAGCCAGCTGGCTATCCCCTGGGGTAAGGGTTTATAGCTAACCTGCTGAGTTTATCAACAGTGACAGAGATGAGTATGGTGTCAAATGCCTTGGCAAGGTCAAGGTAGGCATTGTAAACCATTTTACCTTCTTTCGTTGCTTTGACGACCTTCTCAAAGAAGTCCATCAGGTTGAGTAGGCATGACCTGCCCTCAGCAAAACCAAACTGGGTTGAGTCCAATGTCTGGAGGTTTCCTATGTCATTATTGATCATTTCCACAATAATTCTTTCCATGGCTTTGCATATGAGACTAGTGAGAGGTACGTGTCTATAGTTTTCAGGGTCTATAGTGCAGAGGAATGTTGGTTGCCATTCTCCATTCATGAGGCACGTAGCCCATTTAGAGGCTGCTGTTAAATACTGGTTCCAGAGGGCCTGATAGGTCTTGTTCTGTGCTATTTAGAAGGCAGCTTGGGATATTGTCTGGGTCTATTGATGCAGTGTTCTTGGCTTTAGTGAGAGCATTGAGGGCCTGTTCCCTAGTAATAGCTGGAGGAGTTATAATTGATATCTCTTGAAGCAGGAGAGAGAGGGGTAAAATTAGAGTTGAATTTGTCAGACAGTAGGGTTTGCTTTGTCTTTTGGCTAAGTATGTACACAGCTGTGTATTGCCTTTGAGGTTGCAGACATAACTAAAGAATGCCTTGTGGTTGTCCTTAGCTTGGGATGCCAGACTTGTTTCAAATTTGGCTCTGGTAGGTTTTATTTGCCCTCTGTGTTTGTTTAGTTTAACCAGAGTGTCTTTTCCTGTTGGTCACTACAATTCCTAATTTTTTGTAATAATTTTCTTCCTTCTGATGTTCTTCGTGTTTCACTGTTGCAGTCATTACATTTGGGTTATCTGCTTGCAGTAGCCCTCACTCGGCGTGATTATCAAAGTCTTGGGCCCTGTGTCGGATGCTGTCCCTTCTTCCATGACATCAGGTCGTCAGGGGTATAAAACATGCAGCCGACGCCATTACATCCGTCTTTCTTGCCGTGCAGTGCCAGAAGCAGTTTGCAAATGCCGGTCGTCCGACTCCTGAAATTTTCGTTTTCGATTTTCAGAACAGAAGTCTTCCAACTAAAGCTAATTACCCCATTGGGGAAACTTTTTCTTGCTCCTTACCGATGTCAGTAAAAGTTAATAATTGCATTACTTGTGGAAAGCAAATACCTCATAATGATTTCCATTCGTACTGTATTCCTTGCCTAGGCCCTGACCACGATGTACCTTGCTGTCGTTTTTTTGCTTTATTTAATCAGTGCACTATCCGTCGTCGGTATTTTTTTGCAACTAAATATTTTGGTTCTTGGTTTAATTATCCAGAAATGTCCTCGGTTAGCCATCCGACTACTGGGATTTCGAAAAAACGCAAAGATAAAGACAGAATATGGCCGTCGAGGTCCAGAACTGCTGACGACGCTTCTTCAAAGCCAGTTGCCAGTTCGCTGGTACTCAGTGAGGTGCTTTTGCAGCCCCTGATACCCGCTACTTCTGATTCGCAGGCCTGTACTCAGACCCATTTGGAGAGATGCTTCAGCTGTGGAACCCTGTGGATGTCTCTACCTTGGATTGGTCCGGAGCCATTGTGCAGACATCGGCTTCTGAGGGTGTATTCAGGCCTACGGACTTGCATATTAAACCAACGCCTCCTTCTTCATTTAGGCCTAAATCTCGAACCATGCCTAAAAAAAACTACGCCCAGGCTGCATGCTCAGGGCTCTATGCCTAAAAAACAAATGATAAGAATGGCTGAAGATCTTATAACTCTAATCAGGGGAAGCCAACCCCCCCCCCCTCCTTCTAAGAGACCTAGGACTGAAGCTGTTTATGAATCTTCTGACCAGGATTCTGATTTTTCTGATTCTTCTCATGATCTGGATTTGCCCTTATCTAGTTATGAGGATTCTGATGCAGAGGACTCTGTTCCCTCTGCTTCCCCTCCAGAGGATTTTTCTTTTGGTGAAACCTTACATACTCTAAGGGAGCATTTCCACTGTGAAAGCCAAGATTTTTCTGATTCAAAAAATAGACTTAGGGATTTCTTACTCCTGCCTCAGCATAGGCCTTTAGCTATTCCTCCTGTACTAGAAATTGTTGATGATACTTTTTAGGAATCTAGTTTGGCCCCTGATTCTTTGCCTCCTGCTCCCAGAAAACCTGACAGATATTACAGGGATATTCTTTGTGTTTCACTGTTGCAGTCATTTCATTTGGGTAATCTGCTGGCAGGTTGCCCTCAGTCGGCCTGAATTCCAAAGTCTTGGGTCCTGCGTCGGTTGCTGTCTTCTCTTCCATGACGTCGGGTCATCTGGTATAAAACATGCAGCCAATGCCATTTTCTTTAGTCTTTCTTGCCGCGCAGTGCACGAAGCAGAAGCATTTCGCAAGTGCCGGTCTGCCGACTACTGAAATATTCGAGTTTGAGTTTCAGAACCAAAGTCTTCACTAAAGCTAACTACCCCGCTGGGGAAATTTTTTTTCTTGTCTTTTACTGATGTCAGAAAAAGTTAATAATTGTATTACTTGTGGGAAGCAAATACCTCATAAGGATTTCCATTTATACTGTATTCCTTGCCTAGGCCCTGATCACAACGTGCCTGGCTGTCGGTTTTGTGCTAGATTTAACCAACGCACTATTAAGCGTCGGTATATTTTTGCATCTAAGTATTTTGGAAACAGATTTAAGTACCCAGAAATGTCGTTGGATAGCAATCCGACTACCAGAGTACATAAAAAATGCAAAGAAAAGGACAGAGAAAGGCAGTCGAGATCCAAAACCGACGAAGAAGCTTCTCCAAAGCCAGTCGCTGGTACTCAGTGAGGCTCTTTCGCAGCCCCTGATACCCGCTACCTTCGAGTCACAGGCCTCTACCGATACCCATGTGGAGTCCTGCATGCCACAAGATACTCAAGGTATTGGACCGATGGATGTAGTTCCCTCGGATGGGTCCAGAGCCGCTGAGCAGGCACCGACTTTTGAGGGTGTATTCAGACTTCAACATTTATATATCAGATCGAAAGCTGCAAATCCAAAGGCAAAGACACCTTCTAAAACTAAAAAAATGACACCTGAGCCAAGTGCTCAGGCCCGTATGCCTAAAAACCAGATGATCAGAATGGCTGAAGACCTTATTACCTTGATCAGAGGTACCCATCCCCCTCCAGATAAGAGGCCTAGGCAAGACACTGACTGTGAATCTTCAGATCAGGTTTCTATTTCTTCTGATTCCTCTTCTGATCAGGAATTATTTTTACCTTCCTATGAGGATTCTGATGCTGAGGAGTCTATTTCATCTGCATCTCTTCCTGAGGATTATTCATTTGGAGAAACCTTGCATACTTTGAGGGAGCATTTTCACTGGGAGAGTCGAGACTTCTCAGAATCAAAAAAGAAGCTCAGGGATTTCCTCCTTCTCCCTCAGCATAAGCCATTAGCCATTCCCCCTGTGTTAGACATTGTGGATGATGTGTTTTCGGAGTCATGTCTGACCCCTGACTCCTTACCTCCGGCTCCCAGTAAGCCTGACAGATATTACAGGGTCCCTGACTCTCATAAATTTTTATTTAGAAACCCTGCTGCTGATCCTGAAACTATTTCACAGGGTCCAAAGGGAGTTAAAGCCTCAACAGCAAAAAACCCTACCCCCTCCAACAGAGATTCAAGGGCACTGGACAGATGGGGAAAAAAGGTTTATACTTCTGCAACCTTGGCAATCAGGGCCTTAAATTGTAAATTTCATATGCTTAAGTATCGACAACATGTTATGGGATTGCTGAAACAGAAAATTATGTTGATTTCAGAATGTGCAGAAAATAAGGAATTGCAGGAATTATTGCATGCAGCTGAACAAGTTGGAAAGCATACTTTGCAATGTGGTTTTGATTCTTTAGAGGCCTCCTGCAGGGCCGCAGTTACTGGATCTGTGATTAGGAGGCATGCCCGGTTAAAAGAACAAAATTTGCCTGATCATGTTAAAGCTAAATTACTAGATGCACCTTTACAGCATGATTCTCATTTTGGTATTAAGGCAGAAGAAGTTTTAAAGAAAATGAAAGACAAAGCTAAGTCTATGCAAACTGTTAAAGATTTCTTACAGGTGCAGCCACATAGATTCAGTAGACACTGGCCTACAAAAATTGGTCCTTTCCTGTGTCAGACAGAGCTCAAAGGGGCAAATCCAGATGCCCTAAGGGTTCCAGGTACCAGGCTCAAGACTCATACAGGTCAAAGCAATGGGGTGCATCCACCTCCAAATCTGGAGGAGATAAACTAACCTACAGAAAGCAATCCCAGTGACTTCCCTCTGCCTACACCAAGCACTTCGCTTTTGGCAGCAACCATAGGGGGAAAATTAGCAATTTTTGCTCAAAATTGGCAGTCAACTCAGGACAAGTGGGTACTAAACATCGTATCACAGGGATACAGATTCCATTTCCACACTCTGCCAATGGCAAATGGTTGGCCAGATCTGCCAAAAAACCAATGGGCAGAGGCAAAGAAACAGGTTACATCCCTCATGGATATGGGGGCCATTCAGACAGTACCGTAACAGGAAAAAGGACAAGGTTTTTACTCAAGACTGTTCTTGGTACCCAGAAAGGACAAGGCCTGGCGGCCAATACTGGATTTATCGATTTTGAACACATACCTGGACATTCCAAAATTCAAAATGCTCACTTTGCAACAGCTTCTGCCCATGCTGGGCAAAGATGCTTGGCTGGTGACTTTAGACCTAAAAGAGGCATACCTGCATGTCCCGATAAGACAGTCGTGCAGAAGATACCTCAGATTCAAAGCTGGCTTAATGCATTACCAATTCTCTGCACTGCCCTTTGGCTTATCTACTGCGCCCAGGGTCTTTACAAAGTGCCTGGCACCAGTAATTGCATTTTGCAGGCAAAGAAGTATTCAAATATATCCATACTTGGATGACTGTCTCATTCAAGCAGAGAACAAGGACACTCTTCTACGACACCTGGCGTTTGTGAAAAGGCTTCTAACATGCCTAGGGTACACAATAAACGAAAAGAAATCACAACTTGTACCCTCTCAAAAGATAACATTCCGGGGTGCAAGCTTGAATACAACTGACCAGATGGCTTACCTCACGCCAGACAAACAAAGGCAACTGACTACTTACTTCAAACTTATGGCAACAAAAACCCAGGCTTCTGCAAGACAAATTCTGCAGGCTCTGGGCTTCATGGCATCTTGCGTCCTACTAATTCCATATGCAAGACTGCATATGAGGAAACTTCAATGGTACCTAAAAAGTTTATGGAGTCAATGTTCACACAGTCTGGAAACAATGATTCCTCTCATTCCCTGCCTGCAACAGGAGTTTCTATGGTGAGCAGAGGCCTGTCACCAAAACATGGGATGGCCCTTCACTCTACCCCTTGCCAGCCAAACCTTAACAGATGCATCAGATTATGCCTGGGGGGCCCACATGGCAGGAAGATGCATTCAGGGCATATGGGCACCAAATCAAATGCATCTACATATCAACCAGGAAGAGATGCTAGCTGTTCAAAATAACCTGACAGCCTTCAATGACTTACTTCATCCAGGACAACTACTGATAAAGACGGACAACACCACAGTCATGTGGTATATAAACAAGCAAGGGGGCATACACTCGTACCCCCTTTGCAGATTAGCCATGGTACTGTGGGACACAGCTTTGACCTACCAGATAAATCTTCAAGCTCAATTCCTGCCAGGAAAACAAAACACTCTGGCAGACGATTTAAGCAGAAACCTTATGGATCCTCACAAGTGGAAACTAACTCCACAAGTCTTCAGCATGATAGCAGAGAAATGGGGGAGCCCAGACATAGATCTATTTCCTCTCCTCAAAATTATCAACTGAAAAGATTCTGCACAAGGACTTATCACAGACAAGCATGGAAAGTGGGTGCCCTATCCTTCAGTTGGAAAAACCTATCAGTTTACGCCTTTCCTCCTCTGCCTCTTCTACCCAAGGTCCTCCTAAAAGTTAGACGAGAAGTCAAAGATGATATTAATTGCCCCGGACTGGCCCCGCTAATACTGGTACCCAATCCTAAGGAACTTGTCTCAATACCCAGCTTGGACCTTGCCTCAAAAACCACACCTACTGTCCCAGCAAAACAATCCGATCCTGCACAGTCAACTACAGACTTTGAACCTGGCAGCATGGCTAATCCTGTAATCATACAAACAACACCTCTCAGTAAAGCTGTGATGGATGTCATTTTGGAAGCCAGAAGGCCTAGTACTAGAAAATCTTATGCTGACAAATGGGAGAGATTCTGTGCTTGGAATCAAGCACAAGGAACTGATACAGCAGAACCGCATATTCCTCGGATATTACAATACTCAACTGAGATGCTTGACAAAGGCCTATCTTTCTCATCAATCAAAATCCATGCCTCTGCCATTTCAGCTCATTACGATACAGAGCCACCAATCTTTTCTCATCCTTTATTAAAGCAGTATCTTAGAGGAGTCAAAAATGTAAGGCCTCCTAGAAGATCACCATTACCTGCATGGGACCTCAATTATATGTTGGAAAAGCTCACCCTGCCTCCATTTGAACCAGCTGCTACCGCTGATATAAAGTTCTTATCATGGAAGACAGCTCGACTACTCGCAATTACTTCAGCAAGAAGAGTTTCAGAGCTACAGGCCCTCATGGCTGTAGAGCCTTTTATCATATTTTACCCAGACAGGGTGTCTCTGAGGACAAATCCTACTTTTATGCCTAAGTTCATTTCCAGTGTGGCTCTTAACCAAACAATTCATCTGCCAACTTTTTATCCAAATCCACAGAACAAAGGGGAGAGAATTATGCATTCCTTGGACGTACACAGACAGCTAAGATTCTACTTGAGCAGGACTAAAGCTCTAAGGAAAACTGAGTAATTACTAGTGTCATATGCTGCAGGATCAGAAGGAAAGGCTATTTCAAAGCAGACAATTTCAAAGTGGATAAGCCATTGCATCCGTTTCTGCTACTTACACCATGGCAAACCTGTGCCGAAGGGCATAAGGTCTCACTCCACCAGGGCAGCAGCTACTTCAGCAGCCTTTCTCAGAGGAGTACCAACCAAGGACATTCTAAAGGCTGCATTAGGTGAGGCTATTTAGCTCCAACCTCCCAACCATAGCTTTGGGATTCTACCCAAATGTAATGACTGCAACAGTGAAACACGAAGAGCATAGTACAGTTGTGTACACTTACTATAAATGTAGATGTTCGAGTGTATTCACTGTTGTAGTCCAGGTTACCCTCCCGCCATCCCCCTGTCATTCTACAGTTTATCTTTCCTTCTCTATCTTCTACAACCTGTGTGGTGTATTTGCTTGTAGATGAAAGTAAAGTTTATATTGATGCATGTATATATTTATAAATATTTATAATATTGCTACCTTTTGGGGGCACCTGACATTGGGGGGCAAGAAAAACTAAAGAAAATGGCGTCGGCTGCATATTTTATACCCCTGATGATCTGACTTCATGGAAGAGAAGACAGCAACCGACGCAGGATCCAAGACTTTGGAATTCAGGCTGACTGAGGGCAACCTGCCAGCAGATTACCCAAATGTAATGACTGCAACAGTGAAACACGAAGAATAAGTGTACACAACTGTACTTTCCTGATTTACACTAGTTCCTTTTCAAAAATCCTATTGCGGATCCAGAGACCATTTCACAGGACCCAAGGGCATTAAGACTTCTACTGCTAAAAATCCTACCCCTTCTGATAGACTCCATGGCGCTGGACAGATGGGGTAAGAAGGTTTACACTTCTGCAACCTTGGTCATTAGGGCGTTAAACTGCCAGTTTCATATGTTAAAGTATCATCAACATGTTATTGTATTACTTAAACAGATACTGATGTTGATTCCTGACTGTGCAGAAAATAAATAATTCCAGGAATTTATGCATTCTGCTGAACAGGTTGGAAAACATACTTTGCAATGTGGATTTGATTCAATAGAGGCCTCTTGCAGGGCTGCTGTTACTGGGTCTGTGCCCAGAAGGCATGCTTGGCTTAAGGAGCAATCTTTGCCTGATCATGTTAAAGCTAAATTGTTGGATGCTCCCTTAAATCAGGACTGCCTGTTTGGCAACAAAGGCTGAGGAAGTTCTTAAAAAGATGGAAGATGAAGCTAAATCTATGCAAACTGTTAAAGATTTCTTACCAGTTCAGCCTCCTAGGTTTAGTAGGCACTGGCCCTCTAAGAATTGGTCCTTTCCAGCCCCTTCTTAGGTCTTCACTAGCCAAACCCAGACACAGCAGAAACCCCAGGTTTCAGTCCCAGGGGACACCCAAGACTAAGCAGTGGGGGGTTTCCGCATCCAAATCAGGGAGTAGTAAGACCCCCCCCTATGGAAAACTGTCTCAATGACTTGCTTTTAAAACTTCCAAGCACTTCCCAACTGAATGCTCCTTTAGGTGGAAAGATTGGTCTGCAGGCCAAAAACTGGGAACTCATTAGCCAGGACAAATGGATTTTAAATATATAGTGTCCCAGGGATACAGATTTCACTTCCACACCTTACCAACACCAAGCAGGTGGCCAGATCTACCCCCAAATCAGTGGGCAGAGGCCCAAAATCAAGTACTGTCTCTCTCAAGCATGGGGGCTATTCAGCTGGTACCAGAAGAGGAAAAAGGACAAGGTTTCTATTCGAGAATTTTTCTGGTACCCAGAAAAGGCAATACATGACGTCCTATCCTGGACCTTTCTACTCTAAATACCTTTCTGGTGATTCCAAAATTTAAGATGCTGACTCTTCACCAGCTGCTTCCTATGCTAGGCAAAGATGCATGGTTGGTAACACTAGACTTAAAAGAAGCATACCTGCACATTCCTATCAGGGAGTCTTGCAGAAGATACCTACGCTTCAAAGCAGGCTACATGCACTATCAGTTCTCTGCACTGCCCTTTGGCTTATCTACTGGGCTCAGGGTATTCACAAAGTGCCTAGCTCTAGTCATTGCATTCTGCAGGCAAAGAAATATTCAAATATATCCATACCTGGACGATTGTCTAATTCAGGCAGAAAGCCCGGACATACTTTTGAATCACCTGGCCTTTGTTCAGAGGGTACTGACTTGTCTGGGGTACACCATAAACAAAAAGAAATCACACCTGGTACCCTGTGAACAAATTATATTCCTGGGAGCAAGCTTGAATACAACTTCCCAGATGGCTTTGCTCACACCAGAGAAACGGACCCATTTGACAACCTACTTCAAACAAGTGGCCACAAAAACCCAGTTATCTGCAAGGCAGATACTGCAAGCCTTGGGGTTCATGGTCTTCTGCATTCTTCTAATTCCATATGCAAGGCTGCATATGAGGAAACTGCAATGGTATCTCAAAAGCCTATGGTGTCAGCATTCACAGGATCTAGAGGCTATGATTCCCATCATACCTTGCCTACTCCTAGAGTTCCTTTGGTGGGCAGAGGCCTGCCACCAAAACAAGGGATTACCATTCACACTACCCCCTGCCGCCCAAACCTTAACAGACACATCAGACTAAGCATGGGGGGCTCACCTGGCAGGGAAGTGCATTCAGGGCAAATGGAACACAAGTCAAATGCACCTACACATAAATCAAAAGGAAATGTTAGCTCTACATAATGCTCTGACGGCCTTCAAGGACCACATTCTTCCAGGACAACTGATGGTAAAGATGGACAACACCACGGTCATGTGGTACATAAACAATCAGGGGGGGGTACATACACTTACCCCTTCTGCAGACTAGCCATGGCATTGTGGAATACAGCCTTGAGCTACCAAGTGAATCTACAAGCTCAATTTCTGCCAGGAAAACTAAATACTCTGGCAGATGGACTAAGCAGAAATCACATGGACCCACACGAGTGGAAACTGGAACCAAGGATTTTCAACATGTTGACAAGCAAATGGGGGAGCCCAGATATAGACCTGTTTGCCTTCCTCCAGAACTATCAGTTGGACAAATTGTGCACAAGGATTCCCCACCAGCTAGCTTGGAAAGTGGATGTTCTATCCTTCAACTGGAAAAACCTATCAGTTTATGCCTTTCCTTCTCTGCCTCTGCTCTCCAAGGTACTACTAAAGATCAAACAGGACAAGCCAAAGACAATTTTAATTGCACCAGACTGGCCACACCAACACTGGTACTCCCTTCTGTGCAGTATCACGCTTGGCCCCATGGCACCTGCCTCAGACTCCTTCCTTGTTGTCTCAGCAGGAGAACCAGATTCTGCACCCTCAGCTGCAAACCCTGAACCTAGCAGCCTGGCTAATTACCTAATCTCTCCTTTGCCACCCCTCAGTAAATCAGTGATGGATATCATTTTAGAGGCCAAGAGGCCTAGTACTGGAAAATTTTATGCTGCAAAATGGAAACGATTTTGTACCTGGAACCAATCTCAAGGGATGAGCGCAGCAGTGCCCAATTTACCTCAGATTCTACAGTATTTGACTGAGATGCTTCATAA
Source organism: Protopterus annectens (assembly GCF_019279795.1). Taxonomy (NCBI): domain Eukaryota; kingdom Metazoa; phylum Chordata; order Ceratodontiformes; family Protopteridae; genus Protopterus; species Protopterus annectens. Next base: position 22,052,158 of record NC_056737.1, on the reverse strand, counting down.
GGGCTTCTCCTTTTCCTACTTCAAAATTCATGCCTCAGCCATTTCAGCTCATTATAGCACAGAGCCTCCCCTCTTCTCTTACCCACTGTTCAAGCAGTTCCTCAGAAGGGCCATAAATTTAAGGCCACCCAGGAGAGCTCCAACTCCAGCCTGGGACCTCAACTTTGTCATGGAGAAACTCACTGTTCCTCCTTTTGAGCCAGCTGCTACTGCAGATTTAAAATTCCTTTCCTGGAAAACAGCTTTCCTTTTTATCAATCACTTCTGCAAGAAGGGTATCTGAGTTACAGGCCCTTATGGCAGTGGAGCCTTTCATCATCTTTCATGCGGACAGGGTGTCCTTCAGAACCAATCCCTCCTTCATACTCAGTGTGGTATCCAGTGTGGCTCTTAATCAGTCCATTCATTTGCCTACCTTCTTTCCTAACCCACAGAACAAAGTGGAACAGATACTGCACTCCTTAGATGTGCACAGACAACTTAGATTCTACTTGGACAGGACTAAACCTCAAAGGAAATCTGAACAACTGCTGGTATCATTTGCTGCAGGGACAGAGGGGAAAGCTTTTTCAAAGCAAACCATTTCAAAATGGATAGACCACTGCATTCATTTCTGCTATCAGCACCATGGAAAACCTATCCCACAGGGCATCAGACCCCATTCAACCAGGGCTGCATCTACCTCTACAGCCTTTCTCTGGGGCGTCCCTACAAGGGACATCCTAGAAGCTGCTACCTGGAGTTCTGTACATACTTTCACCAAGCATTATCATTTGCTAATTTTCTCTAAATCCAGAGCCTGTTTTACCACTGTAGTCTTGCAGGGCCTTATAGCTGTTCTTAATTCTATTTAAATTCCTCCTCCCAGTCTTAGCTTTGGGAATCTACCCAAATGTAATGACTGCAACAGTGAAACACAAAGAATATGGTACAGTTGTGTACACTTGCCATAAATCTAGATGTTCAAGTGCATTTACTGTTGCAGTCCTGGTTACCCTCCCTCAAGCCCCCCTTCTTTTGGCTGTACCTCTACTCTAACTTACTATGCTCAAAAAGCTTTTTGGTGTATTTGCTTTTTTGTTGGAGGTATATTCTTGTGTTATAGATTTGCTTCCTATTAGGGGGGCACATCTGGGTCAAGAAAAACTGATGTAATGGCGTCTGCTGCATGTTTTATACCCCTGACGTCATGGAAGAAGGGACAGCAACCGACGCAGGACCCAAGACTTTGTTAATCAGGCCGACTGAGGGCTACTGCAAGCAGATAACCCAAGTGTAATGACTGTAACAGTGAATACATTTGAATATCTACATTTATTAAGTGTACACAACTGTACTTTATACAGCCTATTGATGATGTGATTCCACCAAGGTGGTTTGTTTTTTGAATTACTTCTCTCCTTATTCCTGGTGGGTACAGCTGCCTTGATGCAGCTATAAATATGCGTGGGTAGGGTTTCTGTGCACAGTTCCAGCGGTGTCCTCAAGATTTAGAGAGTGCATGAATGTTTCTAGGATATTACTTAATTGTAGGAAGCAAACCTTAGAGTTGTACCTGAACATTCCAGGATTTGCTGGGGTTGTGGAATTTATTTTTATTTCAAAGACAATTTTGTGATCTGACCTTACTAGAGAGGACATTACACTAGGGGATGTTCAGCACTCTCCCATATTAGTGAGGACCAGGTCCTAGTTCACGTCTCTGGGTACCACTGATGTACAGTACTGTATGCCTGCTATTGTCTAAGCATCATTTGGTGTCAAGACTTGGATATACTAACACAAGCCCTTCAATTTGTAAGCTTTCTGCATGCAGGGAGTGCATAATTTGATGCACAATCAGGATGCCTTGCTTTCCTGCAGCTATTACTGCAGTTACTAGGTACTTAGTGGAGCTTAATGCTACGAAGTGATTTGAATATTCACGAATCATCAGCTATGCAAGCTTTATGTGATTGTATAGTATATCTCCATGAATACTGGTATCTGCTTTTGTACATATGTTCTAATAGTTTGTAATCCCCAGTGTATGTTTTTGATTTTGAAGGGATATTTTTTAGTTAGAAAGAAGCTCACAATTTAAATGACTGAAAACCTGTAGGCAAAACAGAATGCTTTAGTATGTCACTCAGTGGTCAGGCAAAGCATCATGGATTTCACCTTAATACACCATTCTTCAAGCTGGGTGTCTCCTTGTGCTGCCCACTGCAAAAAAGGTTACTTTGTGATTTTTCAGCAGTGTATGTTCCCCAGACCTGTCCATTGGAGAATTTACATTCAGGCAGTCATCATGATCAGGCAGACTTTGGTTTATTCATTTAAAAAATGTCGAGTCTCAGGTGATCTCTACTTAAGTATTTTCTAGTGTTTACTTTATCTTCCTCATTGTCAACACAGCTGTATACTTCATGCATGGGGTCTGTTTCACCACTGTGTTGGATTGCAGGTGCATTACAGGTGAATCTCTCTGTCTTCATTAATTTTAACATGGAGTGGGCCATTCCTTGAGTATGTTAACATAAGACTAAATCTCCACAGTAAGCCAGTTGTGAGTCTAATGCTAACTTTTTTTCATTTTCTTTGGATTTAAGACGTTCTTTTCCATCATGATAGTGCTGCCTGTCACCAGTGTATTAGGACATCATAATATGAGACGTTCCTAGCTCCCAAATGTGTTGGCTATATACTTGTATTTACTGATAGCTACTTGATGTTCTAAGTGTTTCACTGTTGGCAGTCATTACATTTGGGTAATCTGCTGGCAGGTTGCCCTTAGTCGGCCTGAATAACAAAGTCTTGGGTCCTGTGTCAGTTGCTATCTCCTCTTCCATGACGTCAGGTCATCAGGGGTATAAAACATGAAGCCGACACTATTTTATTCAGTCTTTCTTGCAGCGCAGTGCCCGAAGCTGAAGCAAGATCACAAGTGCCGGTCGGCCGACTCTTGAAATTTTCGCATTCAAGTTTCAGAACCGAAGTCTTCAAACTAAAGCTTAGTACCTTGTTGGTGAAACTTTTTCTTGCTCCTTACCGATGTCAGTAAAAGTTAATAATTGCATTACTTGTGGGAAGCAAATACCTCATAAGGATTTTAATTTGTACTGTATTCCTTGCCTAGGCCCAGGTCATAACGTGCCTTGCTGTCGGTTTTGTGCTAGATTTAACCAACGCACTGTTAAGCGTTGGTATATTTTTGCTTCTAAATATTTTGGATCAAGATTTAATTATCCTGAAATGTCGTCTTTTAGCAATCCGACTACCGGAGTTCACAAAAAGTGCAAAGAAAAAGACAGACACAGGCCGTCTAGGTCCAAAACCGACGACGAAACTTCTCCTAAGCCAGTCTCCGGTTCGCCGGTACTCAGTGAGGTGCTTTCGCAGCCCCTGATACCTGCTACTTTTGAGTCGCAGGCCTCTACCGAGTCCCATTCGGAGACCGATATGCCGCGAGATTCTCAGAGTATTGAACCCGCGGATGTCTCTCCCTTGGATGGGTCCAGAGCTGCTGAGCAGGCAACGGCTTCCGAGGGTGTTTTCAGGCCTCAACATTTTTATATTAAACCAACGCCAGCCTCAAAAACAAGATCAAAAACAACTTCTATGTCCAAAAAACTGATGCATGAGCCATGTGCTCAGGCCCCTGTGCCTAAAAAAACACATGATCAAAATGGCTGAGGACTTAATTACCTTGATCAGCCCCCCCCCCCCTTGCTAAGAGGCCTAAGCAAGGCACTGATTATGATTCTTCAGATCAGGTTTCCATTTCTTCTGATTACTCGTCTGATCAGGATTTTTCTATTCCACCCTATGAGGATTCTGATGCAGGAGAATCCATCCCATCTGCATCTCCTCCTGAGGATTACTCTTTTGGAGAAACTTTGCATACTCTAAGGGACCATTTTCACTGGGAGAGTCAGGACTTCCTTGAATCAAAAAAGAGGCTTAGGGATTTCCTTCTTCCTCAGCATAGGCCTTTGGCAATACCTCCTGTATTAGACATTGTTGATAATGTGTTTTCGGAATCGAGCATGGCTCATGATTCCCTACCTCCGGCTCCTAGTAAGCCAGACAGATATTACAGGGTTCCTGACTCCCACAAATTTCTATTCAAAAATCCTGCTGCTAATCCCGAGACTATTTCACAGGGTCCCAAGGGTGTAAAGGCCTCTTCAGCCAAAAATCCTACCCCCTCTGATAGAGATTCCAGGGCGCTGGATAGATGGGGAAAGAAGGTTTGTACGTCTGCAACCTTGGTAGTTAGCTCCTTAAACTGCCAGTTTCATATGCTTAAATATCAACAGCATGTTATGGGCTGACAAACAGAAAATTATGTTGATTTCTGATTGTGTGGAAAATAAAGAATTACAGGAATTATTGCATTCAACAGAACAGGTTGGAAAGCATACTTTGCAATGTGGTTTTGATTCCTTGGAGGCCTCTTGCAAGGCCACAGTTGCTGGATCTGTGATTCGAAGGCATGCCTGGCTTAAGGAGCAAATTCTGCCTGATCATGTTAAAGCTAAATTGTTGGATGCTCCCTTGCAGCTTGATACTCTGTTTGGTAATAAGGCAGAAGAGGTTTTAAAGAAAATGGAAGACAAAGCTAAATCTATGCAAACTGTAAAAGATTTCTTGCAAGTGCAGCCACCCAGGTTCAGTAGGCACTGGCCTACTAAAAATTGGTCCTTTCCTGTGTCCAACAGAGCCACTCAAGGCAAATCCAGGCGCTCAAAAAGCTCCAGATACCAATCACAGGGTTCTTACAGGTCAAAGCAGTGGGGTGCCTCCACCTCCAAATCTGGAGGAAACAACGCACAACCTTACAGTAATTAGTCTCAATGACTTCCCTCTACCTTCACCAAGCACTTATCTTTTGGCAGCCCCCTTGGGGGGAAAACTAGCACTTCATGCTCAAAATTGGCAGTTAATTACCCAGGACAAGTGGGTGTTAAACATAGTATAAACATACATATTCCAACCACGGTTTTAATCTTCTCTATTCAGAGCCAGTATAACATCCAAAAACGAAATAAGATAGAAAACTCACTTTATTTTTAACCAAAAAACAAAGCTTTCGGGAATATCCCTTTCACAGTGTTGATTAATACATTTCTAATTAAAAATGAACGCATTATATAACAAACGGACAAATACCACATGACACAGCCAACCTATAAAAAACAATACATAAAATGTCCAATCATAGTATTAAAGCTCGCACTCCAAAGGCAGCTGGTGTCACACAAATGGAAGCACTAATAATGTTCCGTATTATTCAGCCCATGTTTTATTATTTGTATTAGTATTTGTCCGTTTGTTATATAATGCGTTCATTTTTAATTAGAAATGTATTAATCAACATTGAGGAAGGGATATTCCCGAAAGCTTTGTTTTTTGGTTAAAAATAAAGTGAGTTTTCTATCTTATTTCGTTTTTGGATGTTATACTGGCTCTGAATAGAGAAGATTAAAACCGTGGTTGGAATATATATGTTTATCAGCGATATTCTTTTTTGACCAAGGTTGCTCATCTTTTTATTCGAACTAAGGACAATCCATATGATGACACAGCCACAGCCAACTCAACTACAAAACATACAGTATATGAAGAATGAAAAAAGTACTAAGAAATTGTTGCGTGACTTGATAAATCAAGTAGACAATCCACTAATTTCTCAAATAACAGGTGGTAAGAGTTTTAGTGTTGAAACCTTTCCTGTGAGAAATGAACAATTAAGTAATATATTGGTTCAATTGGAAAGAAAAACACAAACTTTTAAAAAACATCAATGGCAACGCTTGAGTTTCAATGCATACCTTGAATTCAGTATAGTCCCTAGGGGACTTTGTATATTGAAAATGCCGACATATGCCAATACTTATCCTGAACTTTTAAAGACATGGCAACAGTTAAATCTAAAATTGAGTAAAGAATACATGCAATTGATGAATGATTTATTTGTGCCTATAGAAAAGGAACTATCAGATGAAATCATAAAATTGGAAAATGAGTTAAGTTCAAATGATTTTGTGCATGTATCCGGTGCCTACCAATTAATGATTAATAGAATGAACTTGCTTGACAACAAACTACAAGCAACCAAACAGCAACCAAACAGCATAAATTATTAAGAGACATAAATGACTTTAAGCTCGGCCATATTTTTTCTTGGCCAAGAACTAACAATGCTGCTAAGCCACCTTTTTATAAAGAAAATAGGAACAGAATGGATGTGCTTGATGATTTTGAATTTCAAAATGTCCCGCCTGTGTGAGATGAACAGGTTCACACACAGCTTGGATCCAGTAATGGAGAGACCAATGACGTAGAAGGAAGTTTGCGAAGTCTTACCTGTGCAGAAGGTACATCCACTCAGCAGCAGACTGCAATGGCCACGCCCACAGCAGCAGACTCCTCAAAGTTCCATGAGCGAAGGGCGGAAAGTATAGCTGTTAAATCCGATAAACAGGCGAAGCAAAATGAGGTTTTTTTAAACCTTAAAAAGCCCATAGTTCCAAATCTACCCGAAAAGGTGGATACAAGGAACCTAACACAATCGAGGGGCCGTTCGCAACAACGATTCAATTTGAGCATAGGCAAAAGGAAGAACAGCAGTCCTCTGCCGAGCAGCAAACAGGTGCGCAAATGACTGGTGAGCTGAACTCATCAGTTGTTAATTTATCTTCACTGACTCTGACCACCGATATGGAAAGACTTTTAGATAAAGGCCTACAGTTCATTGTAAGTGGCAATGATACTGTGGTGGAAGCCTTGAGTGACTTAAAGATGTTTATACGAAACATTAGTTTGAAAATGTTTTTTAAAGACATGGATAGAGGTACACAAGTGAAGTTAAAGAAAAAGAGTGTATTTATACCTAACAATTTCCCTATATTAAATGCCTTTAGTTCTGTTTGTTTAGAAGAGATAAGGCAATTATATGATGATGTACTTAGACAAAAAATAAAAATATATGCACATAATATAACCTGTAATGAGAATGAGGCTTATAAATCGCTGCTTGCTAACAAAGCTATCGTAGTAAAGCAAGCTGATAAGGGTGGTGCCACTGTAATCTTTGATGAAATGAAATATTTGGAATCCATGTATAATTTTTTAGATGATGAACAAACATTTAAGGAAATAACTTTGGTTGATGTTAAGAAAACTATTAGTGATGTGAATATGTTCATATATGATTTACAAGTACAAGGTGATATTGATTTAGATACATTTAATTATTTTACAGTTTCAGCACCAGTTATTCCAGTCCTTTATGGTATCCCTAAATTACACAAGTCACTTACATCACCACCGATGAGACCTATTGTATCAGGACGAGGCTGGGTAATGGAACCCTTGTCCATTTATATTCAAGAAAAACTTAGCAAATATTTGTTTACTTGCCCTAGTTATATAAAGGATAAGGGTGACTTTTTGATAAAATTATATCAGTGGAACATTATCCAAAAGCATTTTTTATGTCCAATGGGACTTCATCAGATTCATATTATCAAAATATCACACATCTTTCTTTTATTTAAAAATTGGTTTAAATCAAAAATCAAGATACTTCACAAGATACAGATAAAGCCTCTAATCTCTAATCTAATTAATAATATATTGCCCTATTGTGTTAATGCCTTCAAAAAGTCATTTCATAAAAACTTCATAAATACCAATCATTAAAACTGTTCCTCAATTTTACCAATATAATATTATATATAAATAGAAAATAAATAATTAAATAAGTTAAAATCCTAATGTTAAAACCCATACTGTTTTTTTTTTTTTTAATTCCTTTTTAATGTTTTCCTAAATACTATACAGGGGGGAATATACTATAGGTCTTCAAGTCACTTATAGCCCCTAAACCTATCCCATTCCTTCTGAAATACATTTTTCATGTTTTATTTTAGGGTCTGAGAGTTTTGGATTCAAACTATTAACAATAGCATCCAGTGGTCCAACTATTTTGGGTCCATTTTCTTCCACCAATTGTTTTGATGTTTTATGGTGATCTTTTTATAAGATTTTCTTTTCAAATGTTTTGATGTTTTTAATATTTTCATTATTCATATAAGCCGTAAATATTTTATCAATACTTATCTGTTGTATTAATTGCTCCTGGACCTATTTCATACTTAACTTTCATCCTTAATATCCTATTCCATCTTCCTTCAGACATCATAATTATCTCATATCATTTAATTTTTTGTCGGGTTAATATTAGTTTTTCCTTGATTTGGTTTTTATTTCTCTTTTAATTTTTTTGATCCTTGATACTTTCCCTTTTTTTTAAATTTCTCCTTTTTCATAAATATTTCCAAATTATTTTCAAAATTTTTGTATGTGTATGTTAAATACAGATTGATTTTTGTTTTTTGTTAATACAGTCTGTTTTCAATTGTAATTATTTATACCTTTATTTATGAAATAATATAATTAAATTCATTTTTTTTATATCAAATGTTTGGGTAGAATTTCCTTTTGTAGACGGTATAAACTTAAACCTTTTCAAGTAACTTAAAATGGTTAAATTCAACTCTAATGTACTTTAAATTGTAAATTGTGAATCCTTAGTTTCTCTGTTTCCTGCATAATATTATTTATGGACTATGGGACTGGGGTATCTATATCTCCCTCCCCCCTCCCCCCATTGTTGAAAATTTTCATTCATAGTAAAAGGTTGACAATATGTATGATTTAATGTGCATATTTAACTGAAATGCTGAGAAGGGATATTGTACCTAAAGGTCTGAGGACCTGAAATATCCCAACAATGTTCAAATTGGATAAGCCTCCAAGTACAGATAGATCTCTCGATGTTTTGATTAAGACCGCTGGGACAACAATATATATGAAAAAAATTCCCCCCTGGGTGAACATAGGGGGAAAACAGGTACAGATGTAGGTACTACAGGTGTAGGTTTTAAAAAAAAGGAAAGGGGAAGGTAAGAGCATGGAAGTCAATGGTAGTAGTACACTTCCGATGAGTTTATACCCTGCTACAAAAGGAAAATTCTACCCAAACATTAATTGATAAAAAAGGAAAAAAAAGGAGAAATTTATGAAGTATCAAGGGACCTATCAAATTTAAAAAACAAAAAAAAACCATATATAGAAGAACTAAAATTAACAAAGGATATTAGGTATTAGGATGAAGTTAAGTATGGAATAGTGTCCAGACCACCCCCTTGTCTCTCAGCGGGTGGTGGAACCAAAACACATCTAGCCAAGTGCGTGGATTTTAGTAACTCGATATAGTTGATTTTTATCGGTCCATCCCAAGAAGAAAAGGTGGTGTGCACAGGCTTAATGGATCCAACAGCTAAAGGAGGAGTAATGGGGGCAGCCCTGCACCCACCTTTATGTAATAAAGAGGTAAATTTTCAACTCCCTAAGGTAGTATTTAGGAATACATTAAGTATTAAAGGTATATTTGTAGTTTGTATAAAAATGTCCTCCTTTTATGTTGGAAAGACTGAAAGAACCTGAAACGAACGATATATATATATGATATAAAAAGAAAAAAAAAAAAAAGGAAAAATGCACTATTTAGGCACTTTTAAAAACCTGCTCAAAAAAAATTTAAATTTTTGTCCTTGATCATATCAATTTTGCTTTATTAAAGATGAGATCTGCTAAGATATAAAAATGATTGGTATTTATGAAGTTTTATGAAATGACTTTTGAAGTATTTATGAATGAGGGCAAATAAAAAAATTAATTTTAGATTAGAGCTTTATCTGACGTTTAGAAAAAGTATCTTGTGATTTGATTGGTTACTAATTTTAACATCCGTTTTTGTGGATCAGTGGAACATTAATAATGAGTCAGAATATTTAATGGTGACCATGGATATATCATCCTTATTAACGGTCATACCAGTAATTATGGAATTGATGCTGTACGCAGTTTTTTATGCGAAAATACTGGTAATAAAGGCAGGGAAATTGAAATACTATGTAGCATATTAGAAGTAATTTTGGAAAAGAATATTTTCATATTCAACAAACAATACTATTTACAAACCTCTGGCGTAGCCATGGGTACTCCCATGGCCAATACATATGCTAATATAGTATTAAGTCAATGGGAGAAAACGTATGTATATGGTGATAAAAACTTGTATAGAAATAATGTTTTATTTTATCGTTTTGTAGATTATTCTTTTTTCCTATGGAAAGGAACACACGATCAGTTAATGGATTTCATTACCTATTTAAATAATACAACTGACTTCTTAAAGTTCACTATGTGTTCATCTAATGTTGAAATGACATTTTTGGATGTGATAATACACTAGAAACATCGGTGTTTCAAAAGAAAATGCAGGTCAACAGATGTACACATGCTAATAGTATGCATGCAAGCCACATGTTTTGTGGGATAGTGAAGAGCCAACTATTACGTATCAGCAGGCTTAACACTGATTTCAATAAGTGTAAACAGCAGATGGAGCTTGCTTGCAATGATTTTTTACAATAGAGGTTATAGGAAAATACAGGTTGAAGAAATAAAGGAAGATATATTAAATAAAAGGGGTGATTATGCAAGGTCATTTTTCAGTGATGAGGCTTATCAAGAAAATCAACATGATATGCCACATAATGTTGTAAGATATGTTTTGACATACAATAACTTAACGAGGTACGTTAAACAGATAATTGGAAAAAATTGGCGTATACTTATGGCTCAACCTGAATTAAATAAACTTTTGGGAACTATCCCAAGGTTCTCACATAGGAATATGTTGAATTTAAAGAGAAGGTTATGCTATAAGGATTTTGCAATGAATCTAGTACCATCAGCTATAGCAACTAAAATGGGTACAATTCCTTGTTTTTCATGTAGCTGTTATAATGACATTTGTAATGAGAAAATGTTTATATACCCACAAAGTAAAATTAAATTTGATATACGATGCCAAGCAACATGTAAAACTGCCTTTGTTGTATATTTAGCTACATGCACACAATGCCCAGGGTTTTACGTTGGCAAATGCTCACGATCCTTAAAAGATAGGATCATAGAACATAAATCAGAAATGAGAAGACATGTTATCACGAATGCTTTAGCTTTACATAGAAGTGATGGGAATGAAAAACATACTTTTAAATTTAAAGTTCTACGGATAATAGAGAGAAGTCTAAGATTAGGCGATATAATTAATAAATTAGATATCGCTGAATATAAATGGATAGTCAGGCTAAATGCAGACAAAAAACCTGGGCTGAATAATATGGTCACTATTAAGCCAATGCTGGAATTTAAGCAAAAACAGTATCATTAAGCATATTTCATTTATTTACACTGTTATATACATAAAGTTTTAGTAATGAATTAGTGTTCAGTTGTTTTATATGTAGTATAAACATATTTTATAGGTCTTTTTGTAAATATATATATATTTTTAATAAGAGTTTTAAAATAAAGTCCTACAGCTTTAATACTATGATTGGACTTTTTATGTATTGTTTTTATAGGTTGGCTGTGTCATGTGGTATTTGTCCATTTGTTATATAATGCATTCATTTTTAATTAGAAATGTATTAACACTGAGGAAGGGATATTCCTGAAAGCTTTGTTTTTTGGTTAAAAATAGTGAGTTTTCTATCTTATTTCGTTTTTGGATATTAAACATAGTATCCCAGGGGTACAGATTTTATTTCCATACTTTGCCAATTCCAAACGGTTGGTCAGATCTGCCACAAAATCAGTGGGCAGAGGCTCATAAACAAGTTATGTCTTCATGGATATGGGGGCTATTCAACCAGTACTAGAAAAGGAAAATAGACAAGGTTTTTATTCAAGACTTTTCCTGGTACCCAGAAAAGACCATGCCTGGCATCCAATACTGGACTTATCGATTTTGAACACGTTCCTGGACATTCCAAAATTCAAAATGCTGACTTTACAACAGCTACTGCCTATGCTGGGCAGGAACACTTGGTTAGTGACTCTAGACTTAAAAGAGGCATACCTGCATATCCCAATAAGGGAATCATGCAGAAGATACCTCCGCCTCAAGGCAGGTTTTTTGCATTACCAATTCTCTGCACTGCCCTTTGGCTTATCTACTGCGCCCAGGGTCTTTACAAAGTGCCTGGCACCAGTAATTGCAATCTGCAGACAAAGAAGCATACAAATTTATCCTTGTCTGGACGACTGTCTCATTCAAGCAAAAGGACAAGGACACTCTACTTCAACATCTGACTTTTGTAAAAAGGCTTCTAACATGCCTAGCATGCACAATAAACGAAAAGAAATCCCAACTGGTACCCTCTCAAATAATTACATTCCTGGGTGCAAGCTTGAATACAACTGCCCAGATGGCTTACCTTACACCAGACAAACAAAGGCAACTGACAACATACTTCAAACAAATGGCAACAAAAACCCATTTATCTGCAAGACAAATTCAGCAGGCTTTGGGGTTCATGGCATCCTGCATTCTACTAATTCCATATGCGAGACTGCATATGAGGAAATTAAAATGGTACCTAAAACGTTTATGGAGTCAACATTGTCACAATCTGGAAACAATGAATCTGATATTGTTAATACTCGTTCGTTCCTTATGCATGGGTATCGGTTCTGAGCTCGGAACCGAGCCGGCCATTTTCCAAGCTCGTGTCAGCTTCAAACTCTCGAGCTAAACTCTTACCCACAATTCTCCTCTCCCTGTTACCTCAGATTTTGTTTGCCGAGTTGCCATTCGGTCGTGTCAAGCTACTTCTCTTGAGCTATGTACATTCAATTGTTGTTTAATAGTTTTACAGATTACCTTTCTGTCAGGAAAGTTCATATTTTATCTTAGCTATTCCCCAGAGGCCAGATAAGATCTTGTCCCCTCCTGCTTCAGATCCCCATTGGTCCAAAGGTCTTCCTGTGGATGCTTTGGTGGTGGCGGCCACAACAAAAAAGGATCTGGCAGAAGAAGAAAGCCAGACTGTCCAGCCGCCTAACAGAGAGTCCCGGGCCCTGGACAAAATAGGGAAGCCCATTTTTGCTTCAGCGACCTTTGCTATCAGGTCCCAGAATTATATGGCACATTTTACCAGGCTTCAGAGGGATCTGGTTTCTGAGCTCTCTGAAACCTTTGCCGGTGCCGTGTCTGATGAGGTACGTGACAAAGTGGCCTCTCAGCTGGCCACCATTGAATCTATATCTAACTTCTCTATGCGATTGATATCTCATGCATCAGAAGGAGCAGTCAGAGCAGCGGGTTCAGCTGCGGTCTTGAGATGACACGCCTGGATGCGCTTGTGGAACTTCGCGGAACCCTTTAAGTCTTCCTTTCTTAATGCCGCCATTGAGGCCTCCTCCCCTCGTTGTTTGGACCCAAAGTTAAAATCACACTGGCCAGATGTGAACAGGACGGTAAGACCCTTTCTGCCATAGGTGTCAGTTATTCTTCCCCTCAACGTGCTTTCTCCCGAAACCAAATGAGTGGGAATATATGGTTCAAGAAATCTCAGGGGTCTTTCTGTGACACACAGGCCGAGTTGCTCCCCAGAGGCAGAGGGGGAAACTCACAGGGAAGACGCTTCTTTTGGGGCAGAGGAGGTCCGCGTAACCTGGGTTCCAGGGATTCTTTCCCTGGTCAAACCTACCAGCGCTCCTGAAGAGCGGCCCAACTCCTTTCCTGTGGAGGTGGTTGGGGGACATTTCTCCTCGTACCCTTCTGCCTGGCTAAGCATCACCACCGATTCTTGGGTACAAAGGATTGTAACCAGAGGTTATCATATCCCCTTCGATCTTTGTCCTGTCCATTCAAAAAATCTTCCCGACGTTCCACCCAAAGGGAAGAAGCAGCACTAGAGATAGAAAAGCTGCTAAGAAAGAGAGTCATCCAAATAGTCCCTCCAGACCAGAAAGGATCCGGATTCTACTCTATTTTTGGTGCCAAAGAAAACTGGGGACTGGAGACCAATTTTGGATCTCAGTGTATTCAACAAGTTTGTGATAGTGCAAAAATTCCAGATGGTCACAATACAGTCTATCTTCCCACTTTTGGAAAAAGACGATTGGATGTGCTCGATAGACCTTCAAGATGCATACTACCACATAAAGGTGGACAGGCCATCAAGAAGATTTCTGCGCTTCCGTGCGGGAGCCAGTCACTATCAGTCCAGAGTACTGCCCTTTGGACTTTCTACAGCCCCCAGAGTGTTCACAGAGTGCATGGCAGTTGTCACAGCTCACTTGCGACTTCAAGGGTTATAGGTGTTTCCATACCTAGACGACTTGCTCATTAACGCCCCCACCAGACATCTACAAGAAAAGGCCCTGGCATACTCTCTCCTCGCTGCTCAAAGCTAGGCGTAACCATAAACTGGCAAAAATCCAATCTCACCCCATCTCAGTCGACAGAATTCATAGGGGTTATCTTGGACACACAAAACTGCAGAGCTATTCCAGACCACAGAATTCTAAGGATAAACAACAACTAATTCCAATCCTTTCAAAGGAAAAATCCACGGCTCACTTGGTTCTACAGCTGTTTGGTTCTATGGCAGCCCTCCATCACCATTGTTCCCCTGGCCAGGTTTCACATGAGGCTTCTACAATGGCTACTGCTCACCCAATGGTATCCTTTTCAATATCCTCTTTCAGCCATGATTCGAGTAACCCACAGGTTCAAACAGGATTTAAATTGGTGGATGACACACAATCTCTCTCAGTGGTCTCGTCCCTTTTCCCCCCAGCAACCCAAGGCCACAGTGACCATGGATGCCTCCCTCATGAGGTGGGGGGCTATGTCAGGGACAGACAGTCCAAGGCACTTGGTCTGAACTGGAGGCCCATCTGCATATAAATGTTCTAGAGGTGAGGGCGGTGCTTCTGGCGTTGCAAACATTCCATTCCCTGCTGCCATCTGGGACAATTGCGATTCAATCAGACAACATGGCGGTGGTCTGGTACATCAACAAGCAAGGTGGAGCCAAGTCTTACCCCCTTTGTCGAAAGGCCATGAGGATATGGCAATGGGCGATGGCTACCATCCGTTTTCTTCTAGCAGAGCGCATTCCCAGGAGTTCCAGTGTGATAGCAGAAAGACTCCGCAGGTGCATTCTTCAGCCTCACGAGTGGTCCCTGAATCCCTTGATATCGGCTGAGATCTTCCACCGATGGGGCCGTCCTTGCTGCGACCTCTTTGCATCCCCAACCAACTACAAATGCAGCAACTACTTCGCCCTGATTCCCCCTCCGGGACAGTCACCCAGGGACGCTGTAGCCCACAATTGGCCCTCGCGTCTTCTTTACGCATTTCCACCCTTTCCCCTCATACCCCAGTTTCTGAAGAAAGCCTGTCAGTTGAAGAGCAAGGTGATCCTCATAGCACCATATTGGCCTTGACAGATTTGGTTCCCCTTCCTTTGGCCTCACGTACTAGATCAACCATGGATTCTCCATCCAACCCCGGAGTTGAACTAACATCCACAGAGCCTGATTCACCCCAACTTGAACAGCCTGAAGCTTACTGCTTGGCTACTCCAATTCCCTTGATTGCCAGGCAGAATGATCTTTCTTTATCAGTACGTGATATTCTCATTGCTTCTCGTAAGTCTTCCACTAGAATTACTTATCTGAGCAAGTGGAAAAGATTTACCTGTTGGCTGAAAGATAAACAAGTAGACCCCTTTTCAGCACCAGTGTCGATAATACTAGACTATCTGGTCGATCTGTTGCAATCGGGTCTGTCGGCCTCTACCATTAGAGTTCATTTGGCTGCAATTCCTAATTTTCATGAGGGTGTCCAAGATTCCTCTCATGTCCCGTAAATTGTGCAAGACCTTCATAAAAGGTGTGAATCATCTGAAGCCACCTTTTAGAGAGCCTATTCAACCATGGGATTTATCATTAGTTCTACAAGCTCTGACAATGTCACCTTTTGAACCAGCGTCTTCTTGCGACCTAAGGTATTTGTCATGGAAAACCTTGTTTTTGGTCGCCATTACTTCTGCCAGACATATTTCTGAGCTTCAAGCTTTATGTATCAAGAGTCCATACTTGATTTTTCATAGAGATAGAGTGTCTCTAAGAACTAATCCATAATTTCTGCTTAAAGTGATCTCCGAAATGTCCATTTATCAAGCCATTGATTTGCCAGTTTTCTTTCCCAATCATTCAAACAGAGGAGAGTATTGCCTACATACCCTAGATGTACACAGGCAAATCTGTTTTTACTTAAACAGGACTAAACCTTTTCGTAAATCTGACCAGTTATTTTTCGCCTTTTCTGGACCTAGATTAGGATCTGCTGTTGTTAAGGGTCACATTAGCTAAATGGTTGAAGGACTGTGTGACCTTTATTTATACACAACGTAATATCTCATTGCCTACTACCATGAAAGCTCATTCAACAAGGTCGGCGGCAACTTCTGCTGCCTTCCATGACAGAGCTTCTTTACATGACATCTGTGCAGCTGCAACTTGGGCTATGCCTCATACTTTCATCAATCATTACAAATTGGATTTGGTCTCCAGGGGAAGAGCATCTTTCGGTACTATGGTGCTCAGGAATGTCCTTCCATGAGAGCCTCCCAGGAATAGAGGTAGCTGGGGACTCTGTCCCATGCGTAAGGAATGAACGAGGAATAACAATATCAGATAAAGAAGTTATGTCTTACCATAACATTCCATCTGTATTGTTGATCCTCGTTCAGTCATTACGCCCCTCCCTCCTTCCCCCCTCCTTTGGTTTCTAGTGGATCTCACCATCCGGTTCTGTTAGGTTATTTGACCAGAGGTAGCCTCTACCTTCTTTGACTTGCAAACTCAATCTGAGGTAAAGGAGAGGGGGATTGAGGGTAAGAGTTTAGCTCGAGAGTTTGAAGCTGACGCGAGCTTGGAAGATGGCCGGCTTGGTTCCGAGCTCGGAACCTGTACCCATGCGTAATGACTGAACGAGGATCAACAATACAGATGGAATATTATGGTAAGTACTTAACTTCTTTTTCCTTTCATTCCCTGCCTACAACAGGAGTTTTTTTGGTGGGCAGAGACATGTCACCAAAACAAGGGATTGTCATTCACTCTACCCCCTGCCACCCAAACCCTAACTACAGATGCATCAGACTATGCTTGGGGGGCCCACCTGGCGGGAAAATGCATTCAGGGCAAATGGAGCCCAAAACAAGTGCATCTGCTTATCAACCAGAAAGAGATGCTAGCTGTTCAGAATGCTCTGAGAGCCTTCAAGGACTTACTTCATCCAGGACAACTACTGGTAAAGACGAACAACACCACGGTTCTGTGGTACATAAACAAGCAGGGGGGTACACATTCCTACCCCCTTTGCAGACTAGCCATGTCATTGTGGAACACAGCTTTGACTTAAGAAATACATCTTCAAGCTCAATTCCTGCCAGGAAAACAAAATACTCTGGCAGACTACCTAAGCAGAAATCTTATGGACCCGCACGAATGGAAACTGGATCCACAAATCTTCAGCATGTTAACACAGAAATGGGGGAGCCCAGACATAGATCTATTTGCCTCTCCCCAAAATTATCAGCTGGACAAATTCTGCACAAGAACCTATCACAGAAAAGCATGGAAAGTGGATGCCCTATCCTTCAGTTGGAAAAACCTATCAGTCTATGCCTTGCACCCTCTGCCTCTTCTCTCTAAGGTCTTACTAAAAGTCAGACAGGAAAAAACAAAAATGATCCTAGTTGCTCTGGACTGGCTTCGCCAGCACTGGTACCCAATGCTAAGGAATATGTCTCAACTTCCTCCTTGGTACTTGCCTCAAATACCTCATCTGCTGTTTCAGCAGAACAATCAAATTCTGCACACTCAGCTCCAAACTCTGAACCTTGCAGCATGGCTGATCATTTAGTTATTCAAACAACACCTCTTAGTAAATCTGTGATGGATGTCATTTTGGAAGCCAGAAAGCCTAGTACTAGAAAATCTTATGCTGATAAATGGAAGAGATTCTGTACTTGGAACCAAGCACAAAGAACGGACACAGCAAAGCCCAATTTTCCTCAGATTTTACCATATTTGACTGAGATGTTTGACAAGGGCCTATCTTTTTCTTAAATAAAAATACATGCCTCTGCCATCTCGGCTAATTACAACACAGAGCCCTCCCCTCTTTTATCATCCTCTGCTTAAACAGTATCTTAGAGGGGCCAAAAATTTAAGGCCTCCCAGAAGATCACCGGCTCCTGCATGTGACCTCAACTTTGTGCTGGAAAAACTCACCCTGCCTCCTTTTGAACCAGCAGCCACTGCGGATATAAAATTTCTATCTTGGAAAACAGCTTTCCTCTTGGCAGTCACTTCAGCAAGAAGGGTTTCAGAACTACAGGCTCTCATGGCTGTGGAGCCTTTTATTACATTTTACCCGGACAGTGTGTCCCTCAGGACTAATCCTTTTATGCCTAAGGTGGTATCCAGTGTGGCCTTTAACCAGACATATCACTTGCCAACATTTTACCCAGATCCGCAGAACAAAGGGGAAGCAGATTCTGCATTCATTGGATGTACACAACTAAGATTCTACTTAAACAGGACCAAATTTCTAAGAAAGTCTGAGCAACTGCTGGTAGCATTTGCTGCAGGGTCAGAGGGGAAGGCTGTATCAAAGCAGACTATTTCTAAGTGGAGAAGCCACTGCATTCATTTCTGCTACTTGCACCATGGTAAACCTGTGCCCAAGGAGATTGTCACATTCCACCAGGGCTGCCTCTACCTCAGCAGCTTTTCTCAGAGGGGTTCCAACCAAAGACATTCTAGAGGCTGCTACTTGGAGCTCTGTTCATACCTTCACAAAGCATTATCATTTGCCTCTCTTCTCCAAATCCAGGGCAGGCTTTGCCACTGCAGTTCTGCAGGACCTTATAGCCGCTCCTAATGCTTTTTAGTTCCATCCTCCCATCCATATCTTTGGGATTCTACCCAAATGCAATGACTGCAACAGTGAAACACGAAGAACATAGTACAGTTGTGTACACTTGCCATAAATGTAGATGTTCGAGTGTATTCACTGTTGCAGTCCAGGTTACCCACCTGCCATCATCCATTCTATACCTTTTCTTTCCTTCACTATACTCAAAAGCCTTTTTGGTGTATTTGCTTTTTAGTTGAAGGTAAAAGTTTATGTTGATAAAAGTGCATTTATATATTTACAGTTTATTTATATATATATATTTTTATATATATTTTTGCTCCCCATTTGGGGGGCACCTGACATCTGTGGCAAGAAAAACTGAATAAAATGGCATTGGCTGCATGTTTTATACCCCTGACGACCTGACGTCATGGAAGAGGAGACAGCAACCAACGCAGGACCCAAGACTTTGTTTTTCAGGCCGACTGAGTGCAACCTGCCAGCAGATTACCCAAATGTAATGACTGCAACAGTGAATACACTTGAACATTCACATTTATGGTAAGTGTACACAACTATACTTTCAAAGTCCATGTGGCCTTTGCCAGCTATGTCATAGTTGTATTAGGCTCTTCAGCTAAACAGCAAACTATCATGCAGTCATCCGAACAGAAAATGTCCTCATTTAATCACAGTGGGCTCCATTATCGGTTCCTCTGCATCCCTGAAAAAATCTCTCATTCATGCATGAAAATAAATACCTGAAAATTAACAAAACCATAAAACGGAAACTTTGAAAGCAGTGTAGCAACAAAGGGCACCAACAGCATAGTGAACTCCCCTAACTTGGCTCAGTTCCCGACAGGTAGTGTGAGTCTGGAAGATATGAATTTGGAGGCGCAGCCCCCAAAACATCTGGGATAAAAATGACAGAATTATTTCAGAAACGGGGGTTATTGACAAAGGTAAAATATGTCAAGGAGTTAACACCTGGTCACTACAAGTAACTGATTCCTAAAGGATTTTAATGTGGAAGTACAAGACCCCCTCCTGCCTTCATTTGAGGGCTGCACTGTTTTGGGGAAAAAGCAAATGATGGCTTACTGCTGGAAGCGCCCTAATTCATTTGGTGCAAAGTTGTGCAACTTCAGGATGGACATAATCGTGTAGTAGAGCTGTGTCCCTTACGTGGGGTGCATGACTGACAAAGTGCATTGTTGTTTGTTTTTATTTCCAGGTTATTGCACATTTATTTTGTGATTTAAGTGTTTTCTTTTTTTTTTTTTTTTTTTAAACAAGAAACATCTTTCCTAAATTATCATGTATGACATAGGCAATCTTACATTTATACAAATGAAAGTACCATAGCGACACAATCTCAGTTGCAAACATTATAAATTACAAACCATGCTGGCGCAACTGTAGCTGCAAACATTATACCTCACTTTTAATATATCCAGTCATTGTCAGTCAGCCATTACATAGCACATTCAAATCCTGCCTTCTTTTAAGCCTAGTTTTTCCTCTGCATGTATTGGTCCCACATTTACTATTTTTTCCTATGTAATTTGCTCCTACCCTTTTCTAAAGATCCCATTTCCAGGTGCTTTATCTCATGTTACTATCTTTTCTACTTCTAGTAAAGTTTGTTTAGACTTTGATTTCCATTTTCTAGTAATTGCATGTTTGGCTGCCATCTTGATTAGACTCAGCAAGGCCTTACTATGTCTAGGCAATTCTGATTCTTTATCATAGCTGAAAAAAATTATTTCCCTACTTAACCCAATTTCCTCACCCAGCATCTCTGACAGAGCAGTCTGTAGGGAATCTTTAAAATTGGCCAACTCATTACACTGTCAAAAATATGTTCCCAGTCACCAGTTTCTATCCAATCACACCTCCAACATTTGCTGTCTACCGGATGAAAAATTTTTTAGAGTCTACTTGGGGTATAAAAATACCTATGTAAACACTTCCAAGCAAATGTCCTAAATCTTCTAGATTTTGTTGCATATTTGGGAGACATACCTATATCTCACCATTGTTTCTGAATTGCATGCCCAATCTGTCTTCCCTATCCTTCCTAACCTCCTCTGATTCTTATAGTTATCACACAATATTTTATATACTCTACTAATTATTCCTATTTTAATGGCAACTTCTGTTCTAGATTCTTCTAAAAACTCTACCAGTGCTGATCTTTCGTTTAGGACTCCCCCGTATTTTTTTCCTTGCCTATATCAATCAATGATATGGAAGGCGATCTCTGTCCAGCAGTCCAAATAAGTTCTTGGTGTCTTACCATTCGGTTACCTTTCCCTGTCTAGTTACTTTCTTCCAATACCATGTTTCCTTTGCCAGTTTTCTCCAATATATTCCTGGCCCCTCTTACCTGTTGCCTGTATCCCTAATTACAGTCATCCCTATTGGCAGAATCTCCTTTTTCCATTCCCATGTTGGCTTAGTTCTTAGACCTTCTGTTACTTTGAGTGTAATATTCTGTATGATTATTGATGTTCTTAGTGTTTCACTGTTGCAGTCATTACATTTGGGTAATCTGCTGGCAGGTTGCCCTCAGTCGGCCTGATTAACAAAGTCTTGGGTCCTGCATCTGCTGCTGTCCCTTCTTCCATGACGTCATGGGTATAAAACATGCAGCTAACGCCATTACATCAGTCTTTCTTGCCACACAGTGCCCGAAGCAGAAGCAGTTCGCAAGTGCCAGTCGGCTGTCTCCTGAAATTTTCGTTTTCAAGTTTCAGAACCAAAGTCTTAAACTAAAAGCTAAGTACCCCGTTGGGGAAACTTTTTCTTGCTCCTTACCGATGTCAGTAAAAGCTAATGATTGCATTACTTGTGGGAAGCAAATACCTCATAAGGATCGTCATTTGTACTGTATTCTTTGCCTAGGCCCTGACCACAACATACCTTGCTGTCAGTTTTTTGCTAAATTTAATCAACGCACTATTAAACGTCTGTAATTTTCTGCCTTTAAATAGTTTGGCTCATGATTTAATTATCCAGAAATGTCGTCTGTTAGCAATCCGACTACCAGAATACCTAAAAAACGCAAAGAAAAAGACAGAGACAGACCGTCGAGGTCCAAAACTGACGAAGATGCTTCTCCTAAGCCAGTTGCCAGTTCGCCGGTACTCAGTGAGGTGCTTTTGCAGCCCCTGATACCCGCCACTTCTGATTCGCAGGCCTCTACGGAGACCCATTTGGAGTCCGGTATGCCGAGAGATGCTTCAAATATGGAACCCGCAGATGTCTGTACCTTAGATGGGTCCGGAGCTGCTGTGCAGGCACCGGCTTCTGAGGGTGTTTTCAGGCATACAGATTTGTATGTTAGACGGACGCCATCTTCAAAACTAAGGCCAAAATCTAAATTTATGTCTACAAAACTGATGCCTGGTCCATATGTGCAGGCCCCTATGCCTAAAAAACAAAGGATCAAAATGGCTGAAGATTTAATTACTCTGATCAGGGGTAGTCAACCCCCTCCTTCTAAGAGGTCTAGGCAAGACATTGATTATGAATCTTCTGAACAGGATTCTATTTCTTCTGACTCTTCTAATGAACAGGATTTGTCTGTACCTACTTATGAGGACTCTGATGCAGAAGATTCCATTCCTTCTGCTTCCCCCCCCTGAGGATTTTTCTTTTGGGGAAACTTTACATACCTTAAGGGAGCATTTCCACTGGGAAAGTCAGGATTTCTCTGACTCTAAAAAGTGACTTAGGGATTTTCTTCTTCTGCCTCAGCATAGGCCTTTGGCTATACCTCCTGTTTTAGACATTGTTGATGTTTTTTCAGAATCTAGTATGGCGCCTGATTCTCTGCCTCCGGCTCCTTGCAAGCCAGACAGATACTACCGAGTTCCTGACTCCCACAAATTTCTTTTCAAAAATCCTATTGCAGATCCTGAAACCATTTCTCAGGGTCCCAAGGGCATTAAGGCCTCTACTGCTAAAAATCCTACCCCTTCTGATAGAGATTCCAGGGCGCTGGATAGATGAGGTAAGAAGGTTTACACTTCTGCAACCTTGGCAATCAGGGCTTTAAACTGTCAATTTCATATGCTTAAATATCAACAGCATATCGTGGGACTACTTAAACAGAAAATGATGTTAATTTCTAACTGTGTAGAAAATAAAGATTTACAGGATTTATTGCATTCAGCTGAACAAGTTGGAAAACATACTTTGCAATGTGGTTTTGATTCTTTGGAGGCCTCTTGCAGGGCTGCTGTAACTGGGTCTGTGCTAAGAAGGCATGCTTGGCTCAAAGAGCAAACTCTGCCTGATCATGTTAAAGCAAAATTGTTGGATGGTCCTTTACAACAGGTCTGTCTTTTTGGTAATAAGGCTGAAGAAGTTTTAAAAAAGATGGAAGATAAAGCTAAATCTATGCAAACTGTGAAAGATTTCTTAAGTGCAACCTTCTAGATTTAGTAGGCACTGGTCTTCTAAGAACTGGTCCTTTCCAGTCCCTTCGAGAGCCACTTAAGTCAGTCCCAGACATTCCAAAGGCTCCAGGTTTCAGTCACAAGGGACTTTTAGAACAAAACAATGGGGTGCCTCCTCCTCCAAGTATGGAAACAACAAGGCACCTCCCTATGGTAAACAGTTTCAGTGACTTCCCTCTGCACTCACCAAGCACTTATCTTTTAGCCGTCCCTTTGGGGGGAAAACTGGCACTTCATGCAAGAAACTGGCAACTTATAACCCAGGACAAATGGGTTTTAAATATAGTATCCCAGGGATACAGATTTCATTTCCACACCTTGCCAATTCCAAACAGAAGGCCAGATCTGCCCTCAAATCAGTGGGCAGAGGCCCAGAAACAAGTACTGTCCCTCATGAACATGAGGGCTATTCAGCCAGTACCAGAAGAGGAAAAGGGACAATGTTTCTATTCAAGACTTTTCCTGGTACCCAGAAAAGACAAATCATGGCATCCAATTCTGGACTTATCTACTCTAAACACATTTCTGAAGATTCCAAAATTCAAGATGCTGACTCTTCAACAGTTACTTCCTATGCTAGGCAAAGATGCCTGGTTGGTAACTCTAGAGTTAAAAGAGGCTTACCTGCATATCCCAATCAGGGAATCTTGCAGAAGATATCTCCGCTTCAAAGCAGGCTACTTGCATTACCAGTTCTCTGCACTGCCCTTTGGCTTATCTACTGCGCCCAGGGTCTTCACAAAGTGCCTGGCTCCAGTAATTGCATTTTGCAGGCAAAGAAATATTCAAATATATCTATACCTGGACGATTGCCTAATTCAGGCAGAAAACAAGGACATTCTTCTAAAGCAACTGGCATTTGTAAAAAGGGTTGTAACTTGTCTAGGGTACACCATAAACGAAAAAAAATCACAACTGGTACCCTCTCAAAAAATTACATTCCTGGGTGCAAGCTTGAATACAACTGCCCAGATGGCTTATCTTATGCCAGAAAAGCAAATTCAGTTGGTAACTTACTTCAAACAGGTGGCCACAAAAACTCTGCTATCTGCAAGACAAATTCTGCAAGTCTTGGGGTTCATGGCCTCTTGCATTCTGCTAATTCCATATGCAAGACTGCATATGAGGAAACTTCAGTGGTACTTAAAAAGTTTATGGAGTCAACATTGTCACAGCCTGGAAACAATGATTCCTATCATACCTTGCCTGCTACTAGAGTTTGCATGGTGAGCAGAGGTCTGCTACCAAAACAAGGGACTGCCATTCACTCCAGCCCCTGCCACCCAAACCCTAACTACAGACGCATCAGACTGTGCTTGGGGAGTTCATCTGGCAGGGAAGTGCATTCAGGGCAAATGGACCCCAAATCAAATGCATCTTCATATCAATCAGAAAGAGATGCTAGATGTACAGAATGCTCTGACAGCCTTCAAGGATTACCTTCATCCAGGACAATTAATGATAAAGACGGACAACACCACAGTTATGTGATTTGCAGACTAGCCATGGCATTGTGGAACACAGCCTTGACCTACCAAATACAACTACAAGCTCAATTCCTGCCAGGAAAGCTGAATACTCTGGCAGGCGAACTAAGCAGAAATCTCATGGACCCACACGAATGGAAACTGGAACCACGGATTTTCAACATGTTGACATGCAAATGGGGGAGTCCAAGCATAGATCTTTTTGCTTCACCCCAGTACTATCAGTTGGACAAATTCTGTACAAGAACTCCTCACAAAAAAGCCTGGAAAGTGGATGCTCTTTCATTCAGCTGGAAAAATCTATCAGTATATGCTTTTCCCCCTCTGCTCTCCAAAGTTGTACTAAAAGTCAAACAGGACAAACCAACAATTATTCTGATTGCTCCAGACTGACCTCGCCAACACTGGTACCCACTCCTGCGCAATGTGTCACACCTTCCACCGTGGCACCTGCCTCAGACACCTTACTTACTGTTTCAGCAGAACAACCAAATTCTGCACACACAGCTCCAAACTTTGAATGGCTAATCACCTAAATTCACACTTGGCATCCCTCAGCAAACCTGTGATGGATGTCATTTTGGAGGTGAGAAGGCCTAGTACTAGAAAATCTTATGCTGACAAATGGAAAAGTTTCTGTGCCTGGAACCAAACACAAGGAATAAGCACAGCAGTGTTCAATATTTCTCAAGTTTTTACAATACTTAACTGAGATGCTTCACAAGGGCCTGTCTTTTTCTTCCATAAAAATCCATGCCTCAGCCATTTCAGCCCATTACAACACAGAACCTCCCTTCTTCTCTCATCCTGTGCTAAAGCAGTATCTCAGAGGGGCTAAAAACGTAAGACCACCCAGGAGAGCTCCAACCCCTGCCTGGGATCTCAATTTTGTATTGGAAAAACTCACTCTATCTCCTTTCGAGCCAGCTGCTACTGCAGACTTAAAATTTCTCTCCTGGAAAACAGCTTTCCTTTTAGCAGTCACTTCAGCTGGAAGGATTTCTGAATTACTGGCTCTTATTGCAGTGGAGCCTTTCATTATTTTTCATGTGGACAGGGTGACTCTCAGGACTAATCCATCCTTCATGCCTAGGGTGGAATCCAGTGTGGCTCATAATCGGACCATTAATTTGCCAATTTTCTTTCCCAATCCACAGAACAAGGGGGAGCGGATTCTGCATTCATTGGATGTACACAGACAACTGAAATTTTACTTAAACAGGACAAAATCTCTAAGAAAGTCTGAACAACTACTGGTGGCATTTGCTGCAGGGGCAGAGGGAAAGGCTATTTCTAAGCAGACTATTTCCAAATGGATAAGCCACTGTATTCGTTTCTGCTGTATGCACTATGGTAAAACTATCCCACAGGGGATCAGATCACATTCCACCAGGGCTGCATCTACTTCTACAGCCTTTCTCAGAGGTGTTCCTACCAGAGACATTCTAGAAGCGGTTACCTGGAGCTCAGTGCATACGTTCACCAAACATTACCATTTACCTTTCCTTCTCTAAATCCAGAGCTGGCTTTGCCACTGCTCTTCTGCAGGGACTTATAGCTGGTCCTAATGCTGTATAAATCCATCCTCTCAGCCATAGCTTTGGGAATCTACCCAGATGTAATGACTGCAACCGTGAAACACGAAGAACATAGTACAATTGTGTACACTTACCATAAATGTAGATGTTCGAGTGTATTCACTGTTGCAGTCCTGGTTACCCTCCCTGCAGCCCCCTGTTTTTCTCTTACAATGCCTCTTTCTTTTACTATACTTAAAAAGCCTTTTTGGTGTATTTGCTTTTGTTTGGAGGTATATTTTTTGTGTTTTTAGTTTATATATATATATATATATATATATATATATGTATATATTTTTTTGCTCCCCATTTGGAAGGCATCTGACATCTGGGGCAAGAAAAACTGATATAATGGCGTCGGCTGCATGTTTTATACCCCTGACGACCTGACGTCATGAAAGAAGGGACAGCAACTGACGCAGGACCCAAGACTTTGTTAATCAGGCCGACTGAGGGCAACCTGCCCACAGATTACCCAAATGTAATGACTGCAACAGTGAATACACTCGAGCATCTACAGTTATGGTAAGTGTACACAACTGTACTTTCTCCGTAAAGGTCTGCATCCAAAATCCCAGTTTCCCCCTGTTATTTGAGCCCCCCCCCCCCCCGTTTTGTCATCATCTCTTTCCACTTTGAATTGTAGTTTTCTGCTTGTGCTATATATACATGCTTTAACTGTGTTGCTCTGAAATATCCCTTCAACTCTGGTAATCCCAATCTACCCTGTTCTATTGGAAGAAGAATAAGCTTATCCCACTTGACTCTTACTGTCTTCTCCTCCCAGATAAAATTCTTCAGCTCTTCATTAATTGCTATCCACAACTTCTCCTTTTGTTGATAAAAATATGCCTGACCTGTCTACAAGACTAAAGGGACTAAAATAATATTAACTGCTTGTATCTTGCTATTGATATCCATGAAACAGAGCTTCCATTTTCTCAGTTTTTGTATTATCTTTTGTTTAGTCTCTTCCCACATATCCCTAGCAGCCACACCATTAAAAATGTAAATACTCCTAAATACTTAATTTTATCATGTCCCCATAAGTATGGATATTGCTGAAGCAATTCATATGCGGGTACATAATTTACCGCTATTGCTTTTTTGCAACTTTATTAATTTTGTATCCCAAAAAGGTTTGAAACTGTCCAAATATGTTGCACTGTATTGTCCTTTCTGGTTTTGTCAGATATAAAATAATATCATCTGTAAATAGAGCCAGCTTTTCTTGATTACCATACCAATTATGTCATTGAATTTGAGTATCTTATTTTCTTTGCCAATGGTTTTAAATATAATGCAAATAACAAAGGGGAGAGAAGGCATCCCTGCCTGGTTCCTCTGCTCAAGCAAAGGTCGTCGGAGAGGACCCGACCCACTTTAATTTTCGCCTCCAATCCCTCATATATCCTGCTAATCAACCTTATAAATTTTATCAGGGAATGCAAATGCTTCCATTGCTCTGCTCATGAGGTCCCAGCTTACTCTGTCAAATGCTTTCTCAGCATCAAGACCCACCAACAGCAGTGGTATTTTCTTACATTACTGCTTCCCTCTGGATCATCATTGTTTTGTTAATGTTGTCAGATGTTTGCCTGCCCTTCACAAAAATCACATTGATCCATATCTATCAATTTTGGCATCACTTATGCCATTCTTTTAGCCATTGTAGACATAAACATGTTATAATCATGATTTAGTATTTAAATGGGCCTGTATAGATTCATAGGAAGTTACTAGGCTATTGGCCTTAAGGTCTTTATAAGCCTAGCCATGTTATACCCCTGTTCCCTTATTGACCAAGTTGTATGGTCTCTATTTGCAGTGTGAGTCTGTGATCAGCACCGACTGTCCTTATCCAAGAGGAACATAGGTGACACCCCTGGGGTAAATTTACAGTCTTCCATCCAGTTCGCTTAAATAGGGTCATTGAAGGAGCTCTGTTTTATGTGACTTGGGAGCTGTTCCAGAGGAGTGGCAATCTCTGGGAGACTTATGTGTCTGTCCAGCATGTCTTGTTAATGTCGCAGGCTAGGTTAAATCCCAAGAGTGAGTGAATCTTGTCCCATTTGACTTGCGGATGTGCAGCATTTCCTTTAGGCAGGGTCAGAGACTGCTCTGTAGGGCAGGCACAAGTCACCTCTCAGTAGCCTGTAAGATTCAGAGTACATTGAAAGGGCCTTCAGCTGGATCTCATCAGCCTTTCCCCTTTTTAGGTATTACTGCCCCTACTGCTTTCTTCCAGGATGTTGGTACTACTTACTCCTCTTAAAATACTGTTAAGACCTTCCAGATCATTATAATTTTTTTCCCTCCTAGCTTCCAAACTTCCACAGGAATACCGTCTATTGCTGGGGACTTTCCTGTCTGTTGGTTATACATCGCAATTTTTATCTCATCTCCTATCCTGACTGTTAGTAATTGAGCCTCCTCTACCTCTAACTTTGGCATATTTAATTCTTCCATAAACATTTCCATTTGTATCTTTTCTTGATTTCCGTATTTCTCTGCTTTGTACAGAATTTCATAGAATTTCTAAAATATGTCTAATTCTTCTACATGATCTCGTTACCTTCTTTTTTTATAAGCTCCTTAAGCTTGGCGACAGCCCTTTCTAATTTCTGTTGCCTGAGGGGTTGTGCTAAAAGTTTTGTTCTAGAGTTATCAAAAAAACAGTTGCTTAAAAGCAGTCTGTCTAAACTCATACATATTATCGAGGTAATGCCATGATGTTCATCGTGTTACCCTGCTGCAGTCATCACACTTGGGTTATCCTGTCGTCAGGCGGTCCTGCAGTCGGCCGGATTTCCAAAGTCTTGGTCCGACGTCGGTTGTTGTCGCCTCATCCCTGACGTCAGTGTGCCAGGGGTACATATACTGCAACCGACGCCATTTTCTCCAGTCTTTCTTGCCGCGCGGTGCCCGAAGCAGAAGCAGTTCGCAAGTGCCGGTCGGCCGACTCATGAGATTATCGAATTCGAATTTCAGACCGAAGTCTTCTATAAAGCTAAGTACCCCGTTGGGGAAACTTTTCTTGCCTCAGACCGATGTCAGAAAAAGTTAACAATTGTATTTCTTGTGGGAAGCAAATACCTCATAAGGATTTTCATTCTTATTGCATACCTTGCCTAGGCCCTGATCACGACGTCACTTCTTGTCGTTTTTGTGCTAGGTTTAATAAGCGTACTATTAAAAGGCGTTTTGATTTCGCACGACACTTTTTGGTAGAAAATTTAACTATAACATGCCGTCGGAGCTACCGACTACCGGCGTGCACAAAAACGCAGGGACAAGGACCGACAGCCAAGGCCTAAATCCGATTCCGAGGCCTCGGTTGATCCGGTCTCCGGTTATCAGTGAGGCTCCGACGCAGCCCCTGACTACCGCAGTCCTGAAACCCTGAGACCGCTACGGATATTTTGACGGAATGTACTAGGCCGACGCAGCCTTTTACTTCAGGCCCTTCCGACGATATACCTTCTAAGGACGTCGGTGCTTCGGAAACGCCATCGGTTTCTGAGGGCGTTTTCAGACCGACGACTCTCAGTCAAAACGTTTTCTAAGTCTAAGACTCCTTCTAAAGCTAAAAAGACTACACTTCAGTCTCCTGTTCAAGGCCCTATGCCTAAGAAACAGATGCTCAAAATGGCTGAAGATGTGCTTTCTCTTATCAGGGGTTCACAGCCTCCTCCTGACAAAAAGGCCTAGACAAGAGGAAGATTCTGCTTCTTCTGAGCAACTGTCTATTTCTTCGGATTCCTCTGAAGACCAAGACTATTCCTACTCTCCTTATGAAGATTCTGATGCTGAGGACTCTATTCCCTCAGCTTCCCCTCCTGAAGACTACTCTTTTGGGGAAACTTTACACACTATGAGGGAACATTTCCAATAGGAAGGTCAGGATTTCTCTGATTCCAAGAAAAGGCTCAGAGAGTTTCTTTTACTCCCCCAACACAGACCTCTAGCCATCCCACCTGTTTTGGACATCGTGGATGATGTCTATTTAGAATCCAGTTTCAACCCAGACTCTCTACCTCCTGCTCCGGCTAAGCCTGACAGATACTACAGAGTACCTGATTCCCACAAATTTCTTTACAAAAGCCCAGTAGCTGACCCAGAGACTATCTCCCAGGGTCCCAAGGGGGCTAAGGCTTCCATGGCTAAAAACCCAGTACCTTCTGAGAAGGACTGTAGAGCACTAGACAGGTGGGGGAAAAAGGTTTACACCTCAGCCACATTAGCTAGGAGAGCACTAAATTGTCAATTTCATATGCTCAAGTATCCGCAGTTTCTAATCTCTCAGTTAAAACAAAAGATAACCTCCCTACCCCAACAATCTGAATTGAAAGAAGTACAGGATTTGTTGCACGCTACCAAGCAGGTGGGCAAACATACCTTACAATGTGGGTTTGATTCTTTGGAGGCCTCCTGCAGAGCAGCTGTCACTGGATCAGTTATATGTAGACATGCCTGGTTAAAGGAACAAAGTCTACCTGATCATGTCAAAGCAAAACTACTGGATGCACCCTTACAGCAGGATGTTCATTTTGGAGTTAAAGCAGAAGAAGTGCTAAAGAAAATGGAAGATAAGGCGAAATCAATGCAGACAGTCAAAGATTTCCTATAGGTACAACCCCCTCGCTTCAGCAGAAACTGGCCAACAAAAAATTGGTCCTTTCCAGCCACTGACAGACTTCAGAGGGGTAAATACAGGCACCCAAGGGGCAGAGGACAACCACAAGCCCAGTATAAACCTTGCCAATGGGGCACTCCAACCCAGAAAGGAGGAGAAGACAGGTCTCAACCCACCAGAAGGCAAACTCAATGACTTGCACCTCGACTGGCCAAACAAAGCTCTTTTGTTAACCCTCTTGGGGGGAAAACTAGCACTTTTTGCAGACAACTGACACATGATCACAAAGGACAAATGGGTCCTAGACATTATTTTACGAGGATACAGATTCCACTTTCACACCTTGCCAATGAAAAGAGGAATGCCAAATCTGTCACTAAATCAAAGGGCAGAGGCTCAAAAACAAATTACAGCTCTCATGGCCATGAGAGCCATTCAGCGGGTACCGATTCAAGAGCAAAGCCAAGGATTTTACTCAAGGCTCTTTCTAGTACCCAGAAAGAACAATGCTTGGAGACCAATTCTAGATCTTTCAATTCTAAATACTTACCTACAAGTCCCAAAATTCAAGATGCTAACACTACAGCAGCTACTTCCCATGTTGGGCAAGGAAGCATGGCTGGTAACATTGGACCTCAAGGAGGCATACCTGCATGTCCCTATCAGACAAAGTTGCAGAAGATACCTCCGTTTCATTGCAGGTTCAACCCATTACCAATTCTCTGCACTGACCTTTGGCTTACCTACTGCGCCCAGAGTTTTCACAAAATGCCTGGCACCAGTAATTGCATACTGCAGACAAAGAGGAATTCAAATATATCCATACCTGGACGACTGCCTCATCCAAGCAGAAAAAAAAGACATTCTCTTATATCATCTGGCTTTTGTGAAGCATCTACTAAATTGTCTGGGGTACACAGTAAACGAAAAGAAGTCAAAACTAGTACCCTCACAAAAAATGACATTCCTGGGTGCCAGCTTGGACACAACGGCCCAGAAGGCTTATCTTACACCAGACAAGCAATTACAACTGACTCAATATTTCAAGACAGTGGCAACAAAGACCCAATTAACTGCAAGAAAAATTCTGCAGACTTTGGGCTTCATGGCATCTTGCATTCTGATAATACCATTTGCAAAACTGCATATGAGGAAATTACAGTGGTACCTAAAAAGTGTATGGTCTCAACACAGCCACTGCTTGGACACGGTGATATCTCTCATTCCCTGCCTTCAACAGGAATTTCTATGATGGGCCCAGGCATGTCACCTCAACAAGGGTCAGCCTTTCACCTTGCCCCCAACCAGGCAAACTATCACAACAGACGCTTCAGACTGTGCCTGGGGGGCACACATGGCAGGGCAATGCATTCAAGGCCTATGGACTGCAGAACAAAGAAAACTGCACATAAATCAAAAAGAGATGCTAGCTGTACAGAAAGCTCTGACAGCCTTCAAGGATCTTCTACATCCAGGACAACTTGCAATAAAGACGGACAACACCACAGTAATGTGGTATATAAAGAAACAAGGGGGTACACATTCCTACCCTCTTTGCAGGCAAGCAATAATCTTATGGAACACAGCTCTGGCCTACCAAGTCCAGTTACAAGCTCAATTCCTGCCAGGACAGAAAAACACATTGGCAGACGACCTAAGCAGAAGCATCAAAGATCCCCACGAGTGGAAGCTAGACCCACAAATATTTACAATGATAACTCAAAAATGGGGCCTACCAAATATAGACCTGTTTGCCAGTCCTCAAAACTACCAACTGACAAAATTTTGTACAAGGACATTCCACCATCAAACTTGGAAAGTGGACGCTCTCTCCTTCAGTTGGAAAAACCTGATAGCATATGCCTTTCCTCCATTACCTCTTCTCACAAAGGTTCTTTTGAAGGTCAAAAAGGAGAAACCTAGACTGATTCTCATAGCCCCAGACTGGCCACGCCAGCACTGGTACCCACTGTTGAAAAATATGGCTCACAGCCCACCATGAATATTGCCTCAAATACCTCATTTGCTCACGCAGCAAAACAAACAGATTCTACACAGCCAGCTAAAAACCTTAAACCTGGCTGCTTGGCGAATCTTTTAAACATTCAACCAGCCCCTCTTTCACAAGCAGTTCTGGATGATGTTCTGGAAGCCAGGAGGCCAAGCACCAGGAAGGCTTACTCGGACAAATGGAAAAGGTTTTCTGCCTGGAACCAAGCTAAAGGCCAAGACACAACTCAGCCTCATATGCCTCACATTCTGCAGTATTTAGCAGAGATGTTGCACAAAGGACTTTCTTCTCCTCAATTAAAATCCATGCTTCAGCTATTTCAGCTCACTACGACACGAATCCACCTTTATTTTCACATCCTCTTCTAAAGCAGTTCCTCAGAGGGGCAAAAAACATTAGACCACCTAGAAGAGCTCCTACACCAACATGGGACCTCAACTTTGTTCTGGAAAAACTAATGTTACCTCCCTTTGAACCAGCTTTCTCTGCAGACCTTCAGTTCCTATATTGGAAGACTGCCCTGCTTCTGGCAATAACTTCTGCTAGGAGAGTCTCAGAATTACAGGCACTAATGGCAGTGGAACCTTTCCTCATTTTTCATCAAGACAGAGTTTCTGTACGAACTAATCCTTCCTTCATGCCTAAGGTGGTTTCCAGTGTAGCTTTAAATCAAACCATCCATCTACCCACTTTCTTTCCCAATCCACAGAACAAAGGTGAGAGACTCTTGCATTCCTTGGACATTCACAGGCAGCTTCGTTACTACTTGGACAAAACTAAGGCTTTCAGAAAAACTGACCAGCTCTTTGTATCCTATGCTACAGCTTCTCAAGGGAGGGCTATATCCAAACAAACCATTTCTAAATGGATAGGCCATTGCATACGGTTCTGTTATACCCATCATGGAAAACCAGTTCCTACTACCATTAGATCCCACTCTACCAGGGCAACAGCTACCTCTACAGCCTTTCTCAGAGGGGTCCCTACCAAGGAAATTTTAGAAGCTGCAGCTTGGAGTTCAGTACACACCTTCACCAAACACTATCACCTACCTCTTTATTCTAAGTCCAGGGCAGGCTTCGCCACTGCAGTTCTGCAGGGCCTCATTTACTCCACTAACCCTCTATGATACCTCCACCCTGCCTTAGCTTTGGGACTCAACCCAAGTGTGATGACTGCAGCAGGGTAACACGATGAACATAGTACAGTTTTGTACCTACCATAAATGTAGATGTTCGAGTGTTCACCCTGCTGCAGTCCAGGTTACCCTCCCTCCAACCCCTCTGATCTTTTGGCTAAATCTCTGCTATGCCTTAGTGATGTATTTGCTTATAGCTGAAGGGATTTTGTGTTTGTACAGTGTTCACACCATTTGGTACTAATTTTGATCACCTTTTTGGGGGCACCTGATGTCTGGGGCAAGAAAAACTGAAGAAAATGGCGTTGGTTGCAGTATATGTACCCCTGGCGCATTGACGTCAGGGATGAGGCGAAAACAACCGATGTCGGACCAAGACTTTGGAAATCCGGCCGACTGCGGGACCGCCTAACGACAGGATAACCCAAGTGTGATGACTGCAGCAGGGTGAACACTCGAACATCTACATTTATGGTAGGTACAAAACTGTACTTTTTCTCTTCAGCATAGTGTTGTCGCCTTAGAGCGTCTTCTGCGTGGAGACATGCGTGAATGGGCGTACCTTCGTTGAAGGTTGTGTGTCAGGTCTGGCAAGCCGGTACGTAAAATTCAACTGCCAATCATTAGCGGACCGGAGTTCCGCTGTGGCGACCCCTAACTGGGAAAAGCCGAAAGACACAAACAAATTCTAATTTCTGTTGCCTGAGGGGTTGTGCTAAAAGTTTTGTTCTAGAGTTATCAAAAAAACAGTTGCTTAAAAGCAATCTGTCTAAACTTATGCATATTATCGAGGTAATGAAATGTTTTCTCTTTAGCATTTTGCAGTTGCTCCTTTTGTTCTGAGATTCCCCCTAATTTGCAATACTTTAACATTTGTCAGTCCCTCTAAATAATTCTTTTTACTTCTTAATCATATCTCCCTGTCTTTTTCTTCCACCCTATTTTTAAACTCCACTTTATTTTTATCCCACTCCCTAGCTATATCTTCAGAAGAAATTTCTTTCTTCTCTGATAACGCTTGAATAATTTCCACTACCCATCCTTAAACTCCTGTGTTTTCAACAGGTGGGGAAGCGTCAGTATCTCATTTTTATTTCATTACCGTTTTTATTTTAGTTATTATTGGAGCATGATCCGAAATAGTTATTGGGTGCGTATCAAGACCTTCAATTAAATGCATATGTTCCTGTGAAATGTAAGTTCTGTCTAGTCTAGCACAGTTTTTGTATCTTGGGGAATAATATGTAATTTCACTCTGAGTCCTAGTACTGAATTCACATCTTCCATGCAAAATATTTTCATAAATGTCTTTAAAAATCTACCCTTCTTTGTTATATTTTCCATTCTGGGCCCTCCAGACACGTCTTCACTGTTGCAAATCAAATTCCAGTCCCCACCTATAATTAATGTTCTTTGCTGAAAGCTGATTATTTCTCCTAGAATTTTCTTAAGCTCCAGTATAGCAGTTTTCCATGGAATGTAAATATATGCCAGTGTAATCCTCCTCCCTTGCCAGTAACCCCTTAGTACTATGAATCTACCATTATTGTCCTTTTCTGTTACTATTGAAGCTCCTCTAGTAATTAATATTAAATACTCCTCTCTTCCTTTGCCCCAGGTATTTCGCTAAACAGGTATCCTGAAAACCTTTCTTTATCAAATTCACATGTTCAGTTCTTTCCAAATGTGTCTCCTGTAGCCGTCCTATTTGAACTCTACATTTTTTAATATGCTTTGCTACATTTTTGTATTTGTCTTTGAGGCCATTAACATTTAAAGACATTATAGGATCATAGGAGATTACTGTGCTATCGACCTGGAGGTAATTTCAAGCCTAGCCATTCTTTCCCAATGTAATACCATAGATATGCTTGTCAGTACCCAAGACTGCATTTAGTAATGACTACCCCATGTCCAGGAGGGTTGTGGGCATTATGCCTGGTAAGAATTTACGGTGCCCCATCCACTTGTCCAGGGTTCTCTTGAACATTTTCATAGAGGTGCTCTGTTTCACATGAATTGGTAGCCTATTCTGAAGATGTGGCAGTCTCTGAGAGACAAATCTGTCCCTCCAGCATGTCATGTTTAAGGCAAAGGCCATATTTAGGTCCCTGGAATAGGTAGCTCTAGTCCCGTTTAATTTATGGATTTGCATCAAGTTCATTAGGTTTGGGTCTGAGATTGCTCTATGAGCCAAGCATAAGTCTCCCCTAAGAAGTCTATATGATACAGAATGTAGTGAAAGTCGGTCCTGGAGTCCCTTTGCTGCAGGCACTTTGTACGGTACATGCTGAACGGGGTGTTGTATTCAATTATGGTCCAGATTATTGCCGAGTATAGAGATGTTGTAACGTCCTTTGCTCTTCAGGCAGTGGCTTTACTCAACAAGTGTGTAGAACCTTACTAGACACACGGTGGTCAATGTTAAGGTCACAGTCTGCTTGTGATCCCGTGATGATTGATAAAAGGAGCAAGCAGTATGGTCATGCTCTCGGCCTAGGCAGAAAACGCAGCAGTCATGTTTATCCTTATGCGGAATCTGGCGCCCACGTTGGTATTTACCCTTCTTAGCTGACATTGGCTAACAGTGAGGTACAGCAAATCAAGCTCAAGCAAAATAAAGGCAAAATCCCCAACAGGGTACTTAGCTTTAGACATCTTCAAGTAAAGGAGCGAAGCGATCAATGTGATGGTTGACTGCGGCTGAAAAGTTTTGAGGTTTGTGCGTACAGGCGTCACATTTAAGGTCCCTGGTTTATGGCTCTGTGTGATGTCCCACACATCTACAGCAGCCAGACTCGAGCTTTTGTATAGCAGCCGACGTTCGGGTTACCTGAGGTGGGGAATCCCACACTTAAAGTACTGCAGCATGAAAGAGAAGTACATCTATGGTTATGGTAAGATTTTACACAACTATTCTTTGCTTTTCTCCATTCCAAAGTAACAAAGCATGTGGTTAGGGTCTAATTGGAAAGGGTACTTAATGGTGATGCTCGTGGGTACTTAATGGTGATGCTCGTTCTTGATCTGAAGTAGTTAACTTCATTTTATCTGCAACCTGTGGGTATACGTATCCGTATTGGATCCAAGCCAGCAACTTTTTTTTTCTAGCATCTGCTCCAAGCTCCTGCCCTACCATCTCCCATCTTCCCCCAGATCTCGTTTGCCGCACCAGTAGTATGCATCGTGGTCTCCTTTGCTCTGAGCTCAGGGATAGTAAGTGGTATTTTTTTCTGGTATCTAGGTGTGCTTGAGTGATTTTTTCCCTTCCTCCCATTGTGTAGTATCTCGCTTGGTCGTCGGTGTTTATAAAAAAAAAAAGTTTTTGTATAGAGTAGTAGTTAGGCCTGCCCTTCCCCTACCTGTGTTTGTGTATGGTTTTTTTGGAGCGGTATTGTTTGTACCTTTTAGTGAGTGCAGGACTATGGCTGATCATACAAAGCCAGTCTTTAAAAAATGTACAGTGTGTGGCTATAAGCTCTCCCCAGCCGATGGTCACACTCTGTGTGTAATTTGCTTGGGAGTGGCACATTTGTCCACTCAGTGTGCTATCTGTTCTAGTTTTTAACCCTAGGGCCCTTGGGGATCGGAAGGCCAAGCTAGTTGCCAAAAGGCCTTCTCCCTGCTGTCATGCTGGAATCTGCCTCGGCCTCTAGTGCATCATCTCCCACCCAGACAGGGACTCAACCTCCCTCTTCTTCTGGTGATGGGTCTTCTAAGGATAAATCTTCAGTCAGCGTGACTGACAAAGAAAAAGAGAAAGAAAAAGATAAAAAAAAAGGTGCAGAGAGGAAAGGGAAAAAAAGGACAGACATCATAAGAGATCCCCAGACAGGGAGCTCTTTCTCAGTCCCCCATCTAAGACCATGATGCCTGTTTCTCCATGGCTCCAGTCTCCTCGTTTCTCACTGGAGCCGTTGGAACATTCAGACCCGAGGCCTTCCTCCCCATTGCACAGACCAGCCAGATCCGAGTCGGTGGCCTCTTCGAGGTCGACTCAGAGCCTATTGGACATGGATATGGATAGGATGATGCAGAGATTTATTCAGACACAAATTCAGATGGGAGTCTTGCCAGGCCCCTCTCCCTCTGGAAGGGGGACCTCCATGCCTATTTTCCACCCCATCTCTCCTTCCCAGATCCATGCTTAGGGTTCGGGGCTCTTGGATCCTAGGTTTTTCAGAGCTGGTAGCTTGGCGCCGATGATTCCTCCAACCTCGACTCCGGCTGTTACCTTGAGTTCTTCTCGGAGTCACGGACAGGGAGTCTGACCCGGGGAAATGGATTCTTCGTCTCCGACCTTTTCGGATCTGATCCGTTCCCTCGGACCTCAGGCTACCCTGGCTTTGGCTCCGGACCCCGCTTCGGATTGTGGAAGGGCTTCTCCCTCAGTCTTCAAAGTGGTGGAGAGGGTTCTCTCCCAAGGATTGAGACCCCAGCCCATCCCCTCGGATACCACCCACATCCCCCTGGATTTGGCGACGACTCCCTTCATCCTGTCTCAGGGACAGCCCATGCCAGAGGATCCCTAGGTTAATTTTCCTGAGGAAACCCCTGCAGCTCACAGATCCCTTTTGAAAGTCCCACTGAAGTGAGTCACCAGAAGCGCAAGTGCAAAAGGAGGCACTTGGACTCCCCTGAGTCCCTCACTACGGACACTGACTTAGATGAAGGAGAAGGTTCCCCTAGGTCACCTCCCGAAGACCTGTCTTTTGGAGAAATTATGGAGATCCTCCACCAGAGGGGAGGTTGGACAGCCCCAAAACCTTCTGGGGATGTCAGTGTTCCTGGAGGCCTTTGGCACGGGCCCATTTACTTCCTGGGTGTCCCCACCAGTGGACCCCTTGGTGGATCTCATCACCACGAGGGCATGGAAGGAGCCTGACACTGTAGATCCCATCCCCAAACACCCTGACAAGGTTTTATCTCCCCCTTCTGGCAGACGACCTTGGTCGAAAGGAGCCCCAGTTGATGCTATGTTGGTTGCAGCGGCCACAAAAAAGGAACTAGCACAGGAGAGTTCCTCAGTCCACCCTCCAGACATGGAGTCCAGGTCGGTGGATAGGTTTGGGAAGCGTGTTTACTCCTTAGCGACCTTTTCTATCCGTGCGCTGAATTATTTGGCACATGTGATTCGGCTTCAGCGAGACCTTGCTTCGGAATTCGCTGAGTCGCCCCCAGAGTCTTTATCGCCGCAGGACAGACAGTTGTTCTCGGCGAAAATGTCTACTCTGAAGTCGGTCTCAAACACGTCAATGCAACTCCTTTCTCATGCCACGGAAGGAGCAGCTAGGGCGGCTGGGACAGGCATAGCCATGAGGCATCATGCCTGGCTCAGGTTGTGTCCCATTTGCGGACCCTTTCAAGGCGTCATTTATCAATGCTCCCTACGACGGTTCTTCCCTTTTTGGGAAGGCAGTACGTGACACACTTGTCCAGAGAGAAAAGGACGGGAAGACGTCTGCCGTTGGAGTCTGCTTCTCTAACCCTCAGCGGTCCTTCTCTAGGAATCAGAGGGCAGAAGAAGATGTGGTTCCGCAAATCACAATTTTACCGGGATTCTCAGGATAGCTATTCCCCCGGAGGCAGAGGGGGATAGGATCAACGCTCACCCAGTGGTAGAGGGGGTCGCAGGAATTTCAGGTCTAGGGAACCTTTTTCTGATAGCCTGGTCGGCAGCCCTGAGAGGTTGTCCGACTGTCCTACTGTGGAGGCAGTCCGGAGGATGATTGTCCTTACACCCAGCGGCATGGGAGTCCATTACGACAGATCACTGGGTTTTGCAGATAATATCCAGAGGTTACTCTATCCCATTTGTTGCCCCTCCAAATATTACAAAACACCTCCTGGATGTTCCACCTGCTCACAGAGAGGCTGCAGCTTTAGAAGTTTCAAAGCTGCTTCTCAAACAAGCCATCAAACAGGTCCCCCGATCAGTCCGGATTAGGCGTCTACTCGGGGTTCTTTTTGGTGCCAAAAAATATGGGGGACCTCAGGCCCATCCTAGACCTGTCAACATTAACCCTGTCTGTAGCCAAACAAAAATTCCGGATGGTCACCCTACAGTCCATTCTACATTATCTCAGAGAGTGCGACTGGATGTGCTAGTTAGACCTCCAGGATGCTTACTACCACATCAAAATACACAGAAGCTCCAGGAGGTTTCTGCGCTTCCAGCTGGGAGCCAGTCATTTTCAGTTCAGATTACTATTTTGGTCTCACCACAGCCCCCAGGGTGTTCACCAAGGTAATGGCAGTTGTAGCGGCTCACCTGAGGCTTCAGGGTATTCAGGTGTTTCCATACCTGGACGACTGGCTCTTCGCTGCGCCCAACAAGCATCATTTGTGTCTAGCCCGAGATTATTTCATTCGGTTGGCAGATCTACTGGGAATTAGTCATTGTTCACAAATCCCATTTGCAACCAGTAGAAGTTCTAGACTTCATTGGTTCACGGCTAGACACTTTGCAGATGAAGGTATTCTTAACTCCGGACAGGAACCTACACCTCAGGTGCCACATAGCTCAGATAGCGAACTCCAAGTCTTCAAAGGTGAGCAAGGCGCTCTGGGCTCCATGGCTGCCGCCATATCGATTCTCCCTTGTGCACGCCTTCACATGCGGGTTCTTCAATGGACTCTGGCTGTTCAGTGGTCTTGGCTAGACCTGCCCATGGAATTTCTGATCAAGATCAGTCACATCTGCAGGACGTCTCTTCTTTGGTGGTCAAGTTCACCAGAGAT
This sequence comes from Protopterus annectens, assembly GCF_019279795.1. Taxonomy (NCBI): domain Eukaryota; kingdom Metazoa; phylum Chordata; order Ceratodontiformes; family Protopteridae; genus Protopterus; species Protopterus annectens. Next base: position 22,011,246 of record NC_056737.1, on the reverse strand, counting down.
ATCAAAAGGACGCCCCTTCGCGTCATCTCCAGTCCAAGCCACAGTGACAACGGATGCCTCCCAACTTGGATAGGGGGGACACGGTTTGGGAAGGACAGTCCAAGGCACGTGGTTCCAGTCAGAGACCAAGTTGCACATAAATGTTCTAGAGAGGAGGGCAGTGCTTTTAGTGTTGGAAGCCTTTCACACAGTCCTCCCTCTTGGATTGATTGCAGTTCAGTCAGACAACATGTCGGTTGTCTGGTATGTCAATAAGCAGGGGGAACCAGATCCTACCCCCTATGTCGCGAGCCCATGAGAGTGTGGGAGTGGGCGATTTCCACCGGTCTGTTTCTGATAGCAACGCACATCCCAGGGTGCTCCAACATTTTAGCGGACAGATTGTCAGGCCATTTGATGCCTTATGAGTGGTCTCTGAAACAGTCAGTAGCGGAGATCGTCTTCCTAGCATGGGGTCAGCTTTGCTGCGATCTCTTCGCATCTCCTTACAGTGCGAAGTGCAGCGAGTTCTTCGCTCTGATTCCTTCACCAGGGGAAGTCCCCAGAGATGCTCTAGTCCATGCTTGGCCCCCCGGGCTTCTGTATGCTTATCCACCTTTGCCACTCATTCCAAAGTTTCTTCAGAAAGTTTGTCGACTACGGTGCAAAGTGATCCTCATTGTCCAGTTCTGGCCTCGTCAGGTTTGGTTCCCATTCCTTTGGTCTCATCTCTTATCTCCCCCTGGGTTCTAGATTCCTGACCAGATCTAATCTGCCATCCGTCGGGGGCACGTCCGCCTAATCTGGGCAGCCTCAAGCTGACAGCCTGGTTGCTCCAGTTCCGTTAATTGCCAGGACTCCCGGTCTTTCATCCCCGGTAAAATTCATCCTGGTGGCTTCTCTTAAAGACTCCACTAGGAAACTTTATTGCAGTAAATGGAAGCGCTTTTCCATTTGGGCCTCACAGAGAAAAATAGATCCCTTTACTGCCCCTGTTCCAGCGATGTTGGACTTCCTGTCTGGTATCTTTCAGCAAGGAGCTAGTTCCTCCACAATGAAAGTATAACTGGCAGCCATTTCCAGTTTTCACGTTGGTGAAGACAACATGGCCTTAGCCTCCTCTAGGCTGTGTAAGGCTTTTCTTAAAGGTACTTTTCTGTTATGGCTGCCTGTCAAGGATTCAATGCCTTTTTGGGACCTTACTTTTGTTTTACAGGCTTTGGTGGCGCCTCCTTTCGAACCTGCAGCTTCGGTGAACTTGAAATATTTGTCCTGGAAGACTGCTTTCCTAGTCTCCATTACATCTGATAATGAGGGTCTCTGAGCTTTGAGCTCTGTCTCCCGTGCCTCCGTATTTGGTCTTCTATAAGGATAGGGTCTCCCTCCGTACTATAACCATTCCTTCTTACCTAAAGTGGCATCTGAAACAAACATAAACCAGTCCATTAATCTGCCCGTTTTCTTTCCTAACTTCCAAAATAAAGGTGAATACAAACTCCCATTTGTTAGATGTTCATAGACAGCTTTGTTTTTATCTTCATAGAACAAAGTCTTTCCACAAGACTGACCAATTGTTTGATGTTCTTCGTGTTTCACTGTTGCAATCATTACAATTGGGTTATCCTGCTTGCAGGCTACCCTCAGTCGGCCTGAATTCCAAAGTCTAGGTCCGGCGTCTGTTGCTGTCGCCTCTTCCCTGACGTCAGTAAGCCAGGAGTATAAAAGACGCAGCCAATGCCATTTTCTTCAGTCTTTCTTGCCGCGCGGTGCCCGAAGCAAAAGCAGTTCGCAAGTGCCGGTCGGCCGACTCTTGAGATTTTCGTGTTCGAATTTCAGATCCGAAGTCTTCACTAAAAAGCTAAGTACCCCGTTGGGGAAACTTTTTCTTGCTCCAGACCGATGTCAGAAAAAGTTAATAATTGTATTTCTTGTGGGAAGCAAATACCTCGTAAGGACTTTCATTCTTACTGTATTCCTTGCCTGGGCCTTGACCACGGCATTGCTAGTTGTCGATTTTGTGCTAGATTTAACCAACGCACTATTAAGCGTCGGTACGATTTTGCATTTCACTATTTTGGCAGAAGATTTAACTATACAGTGTCGTCGGATAGCCGTCCGACTACCAGAATTCACAAGAAACACAAAGAAAAAGAAAAGGACAGGCATCCAAGGTCCAGAACTGACGACAAGGCTTCTTCTAAGCCAGTCGCCGGTTCTCAGTGAGGCACTTTCGCAGCCCCTGACACCCGCTACTTTAGAGCCACAAGCCGTTTCCGACTCCCACGTGGAGTTGACTAGGCCACTGGAAACTCAAGGTATTGGAACCTCGGAAACTATTCCCTCAGATGGGTCCGGAGCCGCTAAGCAGGCATCGGCTTCTGAGGGTGTTTTCAGGCCTACACAGTTATATGTTAAAACAACTTCAGCTTCAAAGGCAAAGACTAAAGCACCTCTAAAGACAAAGAAACAAGTACAACAGCCCCATGGACAGGCCTCCATGCCTAAAAAACAGATGCTCAAAATGGCCGAAGACCTCATTACTTTGATCAGGGGTTCCCATCCCCCTCCTGATGAGGCCTAGGCAAGAGACAGAATGAGTCTTCAGATCAGGTTTCCATTTCTTCTGATTCCTCTTCTGATCAGAAATACTCTCTTCCTCCCTATGAGGATTCTGATGCTGAAGAATCTACCCCTTCAGCCTCTCCTCCTGAGGATTATTCTTTTGGGGAAACTCTGCATACTATGAGGGAGCATTTCCACTGGGAGAACCAAGATTATTCAGAATCTAAGAAAAGGATCAGAGACTTCCTTTTACTACCTCAGCACAGGCCCCTTGCTATTTCACCTGTGTTAGACATTGTAGATTATGTATTTTCAGAGTCCAGTCTGACTCCTGACTCTTTACCTCCAGTTCCTATTAAGCCGGACAGATACTACAGGGTACCTGATTCACATAAATTCCTTTTCAAAAACCCTGCTGCTGACCGAGAAACTATCTCTCAGGGTCCCAAAGGGGTCAAGGCTCCCACTGCAAAAAACCCTACTGCCTCTGACAGGGATTCTAGGGCACTGGACAAATGGGGAAAAAAGATCTACACTTCTGCTACTTTGGCTGTAAGGGCTTTAAATTGTCAGTTTCATATGCTCAAATATCAGCAATATATTACGTCACTGCTTAAACAGAAAATGTTGATAAATTCTGAATGTGCAGAAAACAAAGAAATGCAGGATTTATTGCATGCAGCTGAACAAGTTGGAAAGCATACTTTTGCAATGTGGTTTTGATTCTCTGGAGGCCTCCTGCAGGGCCGCAGTTATGGGTTCTGTCATTAGGAGGCATGCTTGGTTAAAGGAACAAAATCTACCTGATCATGTTGAGGCAAAATTATTAGATGCTCCATTACATCATGATGCTTTGTTTGGTATTAAAGCAGAAGAGGTGTTAAAGAAAATGGAGGACAAAGCTAAATCTATGCAAACAGTCAAGAATTTCTTACAGGTACAGCCATCAAGATTTAGCAGACACTGGCCTACAAAGAATTGGTCCTTTCCAGTGTCAGACAGGCCACATAGGGGCAGATACAGACGCCCTAGAGGCAGATCCCAGCCCCAAGGTTCGTACAGGTCTAAACAATGGGGTGCTTCTACCTCCAAAAGTGGAGAAGACAGATCACAGCCATACAGGAAACAGTTCCAATGACTTCCGCCTGCCTGCACCAAGCACTTATCTTCTGGCAGCACCTTTAGGGGGAAAGCTAGCACTTTTTTTCTCAAAACTGGCACATAATAACCCAGGACAAATGGGTCTCAAACATAGTGTCACAAGGCTGCAAGTTTCACTTCCATACCCTGCCAAGGGCAAACGGTTGGCCAGAGCTGCCAAAACATCAGTGGGCAAAGGCACAAAAACAAGTCTCATCCCTCATGGACATGAGGGCCATTCAACAAGTACAAGAAGCAAGAGCAGGGACAAGGATTCTATTCAAGACTGTTCTTGGTACCCAAAAAGGACAAAGCCTGGCGACCAATACTGGACCTATCTATTCTAAACTCATATCTGGATATTCCAAAATTCAAAATGTTGACTCTACAGCAGCTTCTGCCCATGTTGGGCAAGAAGGCTTGGCTTGTGACTTTACATCTAAAAGAGGCAGGCCTGCATGTCCCAATCAAACAAACATGCAGAAGATACCTCAGATTTAAAGCTGGCTCAATGCACTACCAATTCTCTGCACTGCCCTTTGGCTTATCTACTGCGCCCAGGGTCTTCACAAAGTGCCTGGCACCAGTAATTGCATTCTGCAGACAGATGAATACAAATATATCCTTACTTTGACGACTGCCTCATTCAAGCAGAGAACAAGGACATTCTACTACAGCATCTGGCGTTTGGAAAGAGATTACTACCATGCCTAGGGTACACAGTCAGCGAACAGAAATCAAAACTAGTACCCTCTCAAGAGATAATATTCCTGGGTGCAAGCTTAAATACAACTGCCCAGATGGCTTATCTCACGCCAGACAAACAAAGGCAACTGACTACCTATTTCAAAATGTTGGCAACAAAGGCCCAGTTGTCTGCAAGAAAAATTCTGCAGGCTTTGGGCTTCATGGAATCCTGCATTCTACTAATTCCATATGCAAGACTGCATATGAGGAAACTTCAGTGGTACCTAAAAAGTGTTTGTATTCAACATTGCCACAGTCTGGAAACAATAGATGTTATGTGGTCCTATCTCGCCTACATTCTTTACTCACGGGTTCGGAGCCGAGAATCGGCTCCGACTCGGCCAACTTATTTTCTAGCATGAAGTCTCTAATTGGCTGGGCTAACCCGGTATCCCAAGATGCACCTCGCCCTAGCCCCAGATCTCGTTTGCCGCTCGTATAGTTAGGACGTGGTCTCGCTTGGCTGTGGCTAAGTACCCTTTCTATACTTTTCATAAGTATTTAGCAGTCTATTTCTAGTAAAAAGCTATTTTAATAGCTAGTTTTCATTGTGAGTGTACTATGTGAGCAAGTTGTGGGTTTTTTTTGGTATCCCTCTTTTGGCAGGCTAGGCCCGTTTAAATTAGAGGACCTAGTCCTCTCCGGTGTGTTTTTTCTGTAAAATTGTGTTTTTGTTGGTCGGTAGTTAGATTCCTTGCTGCACCAAAGAAACATTTAAATTAGAGTTTCTTTGGTTGTTTTTGGTTTGGTTTTCCCACCTTCCTCTCGTGTCTGTTGTTGTCGGTAGAGTAGGTGCTGTGTACTATTATGTCTAAAGAGCAGAAAGTGCAATAAACCCTCTGGGTTTAAGAAATGCTCTAAATGTGGCTACAAGATGTCCATCACAGATGAGCATTCTATCTGTGTTTATTGTCTTGGTGCTATTCACCTGCAAGAGTCCTGCAGTTTTTGCCACGCTTTTAGTCCGAGGGTACTGCAGGAAAGAAAAAAATAAGTTGATTTTGAAGGACCTGGTTAAACCTTCTTTTGAAGAGTCCTTAGACTCTTTTTCTAGTACTAAGTCTAAGACTTCCAAGGCCAAGAAAAGATCTCTGGCTCCATCTGTCGCTTCGGAGCCCCCGGAGAAAGTTTCGAAAGTGGATACTGCCTCCTCGGCTCCATTGTCCTTGGGGCCACAGGAGGTATCCGTTGTACTGGAGTCTACCTCAGCCCCGATATTATTGAAACCTATTCAGAGCTGGTCATCCAGTGTTAGGCCTGAGTCTCCGGGTAGGAGATCCCGATCTCCCTCTATTTCCTCCAAATCCTCTAGGCTGTCTGGTTTGGATGTGGATAGGGTGGTCCAGAGGCTCCTGCAGTCGCCGGTGTTAGCAAAATTGTTCTCGGCTCCGGAGCCAGTCCCTGTTCTTGTACCGATGATTCCTCCTCCGAGCACCCCTGTGTGTGTCATCTGAGCCAGAGTGCTCCGCGCCGAGTGATGTTCTCGTGTCGACTCCGATACCCCTTGCGAGTTTATCGGAGCCGACGTCTGCTCCAACCATGTCTGTTCTGTCCTCTGGTTTCGGTACTCTGGTTTCCTCAGTAGGACCCGAGGGGGATACCTCGGGACTCTTGTCCGTTCCGAATCTCCCTCTCGGTGCTTCGGCTCGGAGATCCCCGACTCCGGTTGTGGTCTCGGAGACGGGTCGGTCCTCGGATTCGGGGGGACCTGCCTTCGAGGCCATGAGTAGTGCACTGGCCAGATCGTTAGTTACATCACCCGGATCGGTCACTCCTTCCCCCTACACCCCCGGCTAGAGCCTCTGACACACCCCTGTCCATGGATGGCGGAGCCCGAAGGTCTGAGGATACCCCCATGAGCGGTCCCCAACTTTCTTAGGGCCCCTCAGGGTCGGTGCCTGAGGAGCCCCCTAGAAAGAAGTTGTGCAAGATGAAGCACATAGACTCCCAGGATGAGTCCCTCACTTCCGTTACCGACCTCGAGGAGTCTGAGGGGTCCCCTAAGTCGTCCTCTGATGATGTCTCTTTCTCCGACATCCTGGAGATTGTGAGCAGAGAGGCGACTGGCCTTCCAAGACCCCCTCTGAGGAGGAGTCGGTATTCCTCAAGGCCTTCGGAGCTCAACCCTCTGCCTCCTGGGTGTCTCCACCCTTCGATGAACTCCTGGATTTGATTTGTCGAAGGGTGTGGGAGACCCCTGATTCCATGGAACTGGTGCCCAGACGTCCAAATAAGTTTCTTTCTGCTCCCCGGGGAAAGAGTTCCTGACCAAAGGGGTTTCCGTAGATGCCTTGGTGGTGGCGAGAGCCACTCAGCAGGAAGTTGCAGAGGCGGCTTCTTCCGTCCATTCTCCTAACAAGTAGTCCAGGAGTATGGACTGGTATGGGAAGCGTACCCTGTCTTCAGCGACCTTTACATTGTGGTCACTGAATTATCTTTGTCATTTTACTCGGCTCCAGAGAGATCTCCTTAAGGAGCTAGGAGACACTCTGACGGGTAACATGCCTGAGGCGGTAGCACAGACTGTTAACGTCCAGTTGTCTACCCTTGGTTCTATTGTCAACTTGTCCATGAGGCTCATATCCTATGCAGTCGAAAGGGCGAGTAGGGCAGCTAGCTCAGGTGTAGCCCTCAGGAGGCAAGCCTGGATGCTCCTGTGTCATTTCGTGGAGGCCTTTAAGTCTTCCTTCACTGACGCCCCCTTTGATGGGTCCTCACTCTTCGGGACCAAAGTGAAAGACACCCTCACCAGATGCGAACAGGAGGGGAAGACCTTATCTGCCGTATGGGCCCATTTCTCTCTTCCTTCTAGGCCTTACCCCAAGGCTCAGAGAAGAGGGAAAATGTGGTTCAAGAAGTCACAGAGGTCTTTCCCTGCCGAGACCCCCTCCAGAGGCAGAGGAGGGGGAAATTATTCTGGAAGACGCCGTCCTAGAGGCAGAGGAGGCCCCCGCAACTCAGGAGACAGCGATTCCTTTCGCGGGTCTTCCTTTCAGCGTTTCTGAGGCATTGCCCGACTGTGCTGTTCCGGAGCCAGTCGGGGGCTGAATTTCGTTGCATCCGGAAGCCTGGGAAAGCATCCCCCAGGATCGTTGGGTGCTTCGAATAGTTACCGGAGGTTACACCATCCCCTTTTTATCAACACCCCCGCCATTCAAAAGAATCCCGGACGTTCCACCCAGTCAACGGGATCAAGCAGCACTAGAAGTTTCAAAGCTGCTAGAAAAAGGAGTCATCCAACCAGTCCCCTCAGACCATATCGGATCAGGAACTTACTCAAGACTCTTTTTGGTGCCGAAAAGATGTTCTTCGTCTTCCCTTGCTGCAGTCCTGACAATTGGGTATAGTCCGCGTCCCAGTCGGCCCGAATAGCAGAGTACGGTCATGCGCCTTAGACTGGCGTCAATGCGTCAGGGTACTAATGCGCATGACCGACGCTCAGTCTTTTGCCGCATGGTCCGATGCAGAAGCAATTTTGCGAGTGCAGGTTGGCGTGAGATTTTCCTCAAACCGGAGTTTCAGACCGAATACAGAGTTGGGCCTCAGTATTTAACCGGATGTCAGAAAAGTGAATAACTGTATTTCTTGTGGGAAGCAGATACGCATAGGGATTATCATACATTGTGTATACCTTGTTTAGGGCCTGAGCACGTTGTTGGTTGCCGCTCTTGTGCTAGATTTATTAAGAGGAGGCTTGATTGTGCTAGGTTAGTGTTTGGGAAGCGTCGCCTGCTTCATCTAAGAAGCGCAAGGACAAAACAGTGAAGTCTAGGGGTGAGGAGGCTCAGGGAGCCAGAGGTTTTGCCAGGAGTCTCTATGGAGTCTCAGGCAGATACTTTACTGTTACAGGATGTGCCCTCTCAGGAGGTAGGCCAGGCTGAGGGGCTTCTCACGTAACTGTTCTTCGCTCTCTTCCCAAGGTAGTTACGGCCTCTCCATCTGTTGCCAAAGCTTTTTAGAGGAAGGCCAAGTTCAGCTTCTGTAGGGCTTCTCCTAGCATTTCGGGCTCTGTGCCTAAGAAACATATGCTTAAAATGGCAGAAGATTTGATTACTCTGATTAGAGGTTCTATGCCCCCACCTGATAAGAGGCCTAGGGTGGAACAGGAGTTTGATAGTTTTGAACAGTGTTCACAGGCTTCAGAGTCTTCTGTGGAAGACTTGCAAGAGTTTCCTACTTATTCTGATTCTGATGTGGATGATTCCACTCCTTCAGCTTCTCCTCCTGAGGATTTTTCATTTTCAGAGACTCTTCACTCCATGAGGGAGCACTTTAAATGGGAAGGCCAAGATTACTCTGACTCCAGAAAAGGCTTAGGGAATTCTTGTTTTGCCCCAGCATAGGCCCTCAGCTATTCCTCCTGTGTTGACTGCGGTGGAGGATGTTTTGCAGAGGCTTCTCTGAACCCTGATTCCTTGCCTCCTGCTCCTGTTAAGCCTGATAGGTATTATAGGGTGAAGCTCATAAGTATTTGTTTAAGAGTCCCAGGCGGACCCAGAAACTGTTTCTCAGGGGCCTAAAGGTGTTAAAGCTTCTGTGGTTAAAATCCTGTACCCTCTGATAAAGAGGCAAGGGCTTTGGATAGGTGGGGTAAGAAAGTATATACTTCTTCCACTCTAGCCATGAGGCGTTGAATTGTCAATTTCATATGCTGAAATATCAGAATTACCTCCTTTCCCAATTGAAATCTAAGGTGGATGCTTTAAGGTATTGAGTGTAAAGAATTGCTGGATTTGGTTCATGTGTCTGAACAAGTGGGTAAGCATTCTTTGCAGTGTGGTTTTGATGCTGTTCAGGCCTCTGGCTGCTACTAGTTCTGTTCTTCGCAGACATGCATGGTTGAAGGATCAGAATTTAGCTGAGCATGTTAAGACCAGGATTTTGGATGCTCCTTTACAGTCTGATGTGTTGTTTGGACCGCCTGTGGAAGCAGTTTTAAAGAAAATGGAGGACAAAGCTAAGTCTATGCAGACTGTTAAAGATTTTGCAGGTGCAGCCTCGTTTAGTAGAAATTGGCCTGCTAAGGGGTGGACATATCCTGCTTATGGTTCCCAGTCTAGGGGTTTAGGCCTAGATCAGACAGTTCACCTGCTCAGACTTCTGGTGAGGGCAGGGGTCAGTCCTTCGTAAGCAGAACCAATGACCTGCCTTTTCAGCTGCCAGTGGACTCGCCTGGCAGCTCCTTTGGGAGGAAGATTGTCTCTTTTCAAAGAAAATTGGGATTTAATCACTCAAGACAGATGGGTGCTGGATATCATTCATCACGGGTACAGATTTTATTTCCACACAATGCCCCCTTTCAAAGGCATGCCAGATGTTCCTTCTCCACAAAGAAAAGAGGCTCACAAGCAAGTTTCTCAGTTACTCCAGATAGGGGCTATTCAGCCAGTCCCTGTGTCAGAAAGGGGTTCCTAGTACCAAGAGACCAATTTTGGATTTATCTATCCTCAACACTTATCTGGACATTCCCAAGTTCAAGATGTTGACGTTACAGCAACTGTTACCTCTACTGGGCAAGGATCATTGGATGGTAACTTTGGATCTCAAGGAAGCTTACCTTCATGTGCCCATAAGGCTAAGTTGCAGAAAGTATCTGCGGTTTGAACTGGAGATTTTCATTATCAGTTCTCTGCATTGCCCTCTTTGCCATCTGCGCCCAGAGTATCAACAAAGGTTCTGCCTCCAGTGATAGCTTACTTCAGGCTTCAAGGCATTCAAATTTATCCTTACTTGGACGACTGCCTGATTCTGGCTCAAGAAAAGGAACACCTTCTACAGCATCTGGAATATGTCATAGCAGTGCTAAGATGCCTAGGGTATTCTGTGAACGAAATAAAGTCCAGTCTAGTACCCTCTCAAGACATGTGCTTTCTGGGTGTGAGACTGAATACAGCAGCCCAGATGGCCTTTTAACCCCGGACAAACAAAAGAGTCTGTCACTTTACTTCCATCAACTATCTCATCAGTCCGTGCTGACTGCAAGGACAGTCCTTCAAGCATTAGGGTTCATGGCATCTTGTATTCTGGTGCTTCCCAATGCCAAGCTGCAATGGTATCTCAAAAATGTATGGACACAGCACTGCCAAGATTTGGACACTGTCATTCAAATAATACCTTGCCTTCAAAAGGAATTCTTGTGGTGGGCTCAGGAATGTCACCTAAACAAGGGACTCTCTGTGACCCGGGCGCAGTCAGATTTTAACGACAGATGCCTCGGACACTGCTTGGGGAGCTCATCTAAATGGAAAGTGGATACAAGACAAGTGGCCTGCCAGACTACAGCATCTACATATCAACATGAAGGAGATGTTAGCAGTCCAGTTTGCATTGATGGCGTTCAAGGAGTTACTTCTTCCAGGGCAGGTGTTGATTCTGACAGACAACACAACTGTGATGTGGTACATCAACAAGCAAGGGGGAACACATTCTTATCCTCTATGCAGGCAAGCAATGATTCTATGGGAGACGCAACTGACTCTTCAGGCAAGGTTTCTGCCAGGAGCACAGAACTCCTAGCAGATGTATTAAGCAGACAAATCATGGATCCCAAACTGGATCTTCATGTATTTCAGAAATTGACAGTGTCATGGGGAACTCCAGACATAGATCTGTCTCCACTAAACCACCAGCTGCAAAGTGGATGCTCTGTCTTTCAGTTGGAAAAACCTTCATGTCTATGCCTTTCCACCTCTACCTCTTCTTCCAAAGCTATTACTAAAGGTGAGACAAGACAGGCCAAGGATGATTTTGATAGCTCCAGATTGTCTTGTAAAGAAGCCTCCATGGCCTTTACCTCTGATTCCTCATCTGTTATCTCAGAAGGACGGTCATCTGCTCAATGTCAAGCTTCCATCTCTTCATCTCACAGCTTGGCATATTCTGTGTTGAAGCATGGTAGGTCTCAGCTTCCTCAACAAGTTTTAAATGTGATTATGGAAGCTAGAAGGCCTAGTACTAGGAGAGTGTACGCAGAAAAATGGAAGAGATTTTATTTTGAGATTTCAGAGCCTAATTTGAGTGTGGCTCTTCAATATCTTACTGAATTATTGGACAAAGGTTTGTCTTTCTCTTCCATAAAGATTCATGCTGCAGCAATTTCAGCTCACTATGATTGTGAGCCAAAGAATATAAGACCCCCCGTAGAGCTCCTACTCCTGCTTGGGATCTCAATTTTGTGTTGGAAAAACTTACTCTACAACCTTTTGAGCCTGCAGCTACTGCTGAATTGAAATATTTGTCATGGAAGACTGCTTTTCTGTTGGCTATTACTTCTGCAAGAAGGGTGTCTGAGTTGCAGGCCCTTTCCTTTATGCCTAAGGTGGTTTCTAGTGTGGCTTTAAACCAAACTATTCATTTGCTAACGCTTTTGCAGATCCTCAAAATAACAATTGCGTTATTATTTCAAACTATTTCTAGGTGGATTGGCTTTTGCATTGCATTTTGTTATTCATATTCTGGAGGCAGCTACTTGGAGTTCAGTGCATACTAGGCATTATCACCTGCCTATATACTCTAAGACTAGAGCTGGTTTTGCCACAGCTGTTTTACAAGGCATGTTGTCGTGAGTTTACATGCTTATATTTTTGTATATATTACTGTATATATTGTACATGTTTTTGGAAATGAGGTGAAATGGTCATGTCGCATTGCATTAGCTGGACTGATTGATCGCCAGTCTAAGCGGCCATGACGACCGACCGCCCTTATACTCTGGCTATTCGGCCGACTGGGACTGCAGCAAGGGAATCCTCGAACATCTACATTTATGGTAGGTACAAAACTGTACTGACAGGGGACCTGAGGCCCATTCTGGATCTCAGTTGATTGAATCACTACGTTCTAAAGTCCAAGTTCCGAATGGTCACTCTTCAGTCCATTTTTCCCTTGCTGAAAAAAGGAGTATGGATGTGCTCCATCGATCTCAAGGATGCCTACTACCACATCAAGGTGGACAGGGCATCCAGGACACATTTACGCTTCCGGCTGGGAGCCAGTCACTTCCAGTTTCGTGTCCTGCCCCCAGGATGTTTACTAAGTGTCTGGCAGTGGTGGTGGCTCACCTGTGACGTCGGGTGGTCACTCTTCAGTCCATTTTTCCCTTGCTGGAAAAAGGAGTATGGATGTGCTCCATCGATCTCAAGGATGCCTACTACCACATCAAGGTGGACAGGGCATCCAGGACACATTTACGCTTCCGGCTGGGAGCCAGTCACTTCCAGTTTCGTGCCCTGCCCCCAGGATGTTTACTAAGTGTCTGGCAGTGGTGTCGGCTCACCTGTGACGTCGGGGATTCCAGGTGTTTCCATATCTGTATGACTGGCTTCTCACCGCCCCCACCAGGCATCTCCTTATTCAAGCCTGGGTGGCTACCATTACACTGTCACCAACTAGGAATGTTTTTATAAGCGCTGAGCTAGACTCTATTCAAATGCGGGCCTTTCTGCCACAAGAGAGAATAAGAGTGCTGCAGTCTCAGATTCACACATTGTTGCCCTTCAAGAGAGTTCAGGCCAGGTTAGTTCTCCAGCTCCTGGGATCCATGGCTTCCGCCATCATGCTGGTGCCTCTAGCCAGGTTACATGTGCGGATCCTACAGTGGCTCCTTTTGGCCCAATGGTCCTTTCAGAAATTTCCTCTTTCCCACTTGATACTTCTCACGGAACGGTGCCAGGACCTCCGCTGGTGGCTATGCTTCACCAATCTGGACAAAGGGAGGAGCTTGATTCCTATGTCTCCAGTGACCATGGACGCCTCCCAGATTGGGTGGGGGGGCATTATCTTGGCAGGACGGTCCAAGGTACATGGCAAGATCATGAGGTACACCTGCACATCAGTGTTCTAGAGATGAGAGCGGTGTTACTAGCGTTGCGGGCACTCCAAAGCTCTCTTCCTCTGGGAACGATTGCAATTCACTCAGACAACATGTCAGTGGTGTGGTACCCGAACAAGCAGGGGGGAACAAAGTCTTATCCCCTCTGCAGAGAGGCCATGCGAGTGTGGTATTGGGCAGTGTCTTCCCAGCGTTTTTTTAGTGGCAACGCACATTCCGGGAAAGACCAACGTGATAGCGGACAGGCTGAGCAGAGCTATTCTGTTGCCTTACGAGTGGTCCCTAAACGACCAAGTGGCGGTTCAAATTTTCAACAGGTGGGGTCAGCCTTGCTGCGATCTCTTCGCCAGCCCTCTCAATGCCAAATGCAGCAAGTACTTCACACTGATCCCCCCACAAGGGGAGTCACCCAGGGACACTCTAGTCCACGATTGGCCCCCCGGTCTGATCTATGCTTTCCCTCCGTTTCCTCTGTTACCAAAAGTGATTCAGAAAGCCATATCCTTTGGAAGCAGGATGATTCTAATTGCTCCACACTGGCCTCGACAAGTATGGTTCCCCTTTCTTCAGCAGTACGCAGTGGATGGCCCTTGGAATCTGGACCCAGTGCCAGACCTACTGATTCATATGTCAGGACAGCTCCACCCCTCCCTGCGAACCCTCAGGTTGACAGCCTGGCTGCTCCACTTCCATCACTAGTTAGACGACATTCCTTTTCACCTGAGGTGGTACACATTTTGTCTTCGTCTCATAAGTCTTCCACCAGAAGGATTTATTCCAGCAAGTGGAAGAGATTCTCCATTTGGGCTCAGGCCCAAGGTTTGGACCCCTTCACAGACCCAATTCCATCGGTCTTAGACTTTTTAGCCATGCTTTTACGACAGGGCTCCACGCCTGCTACCATTAAGGTGCAGCTGGCTGCAATTTCCAACTTTCATACATCTTACGAGCCTTCTCTTATGGGTCATAAACTTTGTAAGGCCTTCTTGAAAGGCTGGTTACTTCACCCTCCGGTTTCAGAACCTGTCATGCCATGGGATCTAAACTTTGTGTTACAAGCCATTACTTCACCGCCCTTTGAACCGGCTGCCACCTGTGAATTAAAGTTTCTATCTTGGAAGAAGGCTTTCCTGATAGCCATTACATCGGCCAGAAGAGTATCAGAGATTCAAGCCTTGTCCATTAAGCCTCCGTATTTGACCTTCCATAAGGACAGAGTTTCCCTGAGACTTAACCCGTCTTTCCTTCCGAAGGTGTCATCTACCGTTAATCTGCATCAGTCTATCGAGTTACCAGTGTTCTTTCCGAACTTTTCCAATAAAGCAGAGTTTAGGTTTCACCAGTTGGATGTGTACAGACAATTAAGATTCTACTTGCACAGGACTAAGCATATTAGGATGTCTGATAAACTGTTTGTGTTCTTCTCAGAAAACAGAACAGGTCGTCTCCAAGAGCACAATTTCTAAATGGATCAAAGATTGTATTTCCTTTATCTATTCGTCAGCAGGCAGAAATTTACCTTTTCCCGTTAAAGCTCATTCTACCAGGGCAGTGTCTACATCAATGGCATACCATGCTAGGCTTTCATGGGATGATGTTTGTGCTGCGGCCACTTGGGCTTCTCCGCACACCTTTATTACTCATTACAAGTTGGATGTGGCTTCTAGGGGCCAGGCTTCCTTTGGTTCCACGGTTCTCAGGAGTATTTTCCTATGAGCCGCCCAGGATAGAGGTGCTGGGGACGCTGTCCCGTGAGTAAAGAATGTAGGCGAGATAGGACCACATAACATCAGGTAGTTATGTACTCACCATAACGATCGATGTATGTGGTCCATTTCACCTCACATTCTTACGTACCCTCCCACCTGCCCCCTTCCTATAGGATTTGGAGGAAAATTGGTTCTGAGAACCCTTCAATGTCAGTTGTTTTTTCTTTCCTTACAGGCTGGAGCTCCCTCCAGTGGCAGTTGTGTATGTGGGGTGTGATTCGGATGGCTGCAAACCAGATCTGGGGCTAGGGCGAGGTGCATCTTGGGATACCGGGTTAGCCCAGCCAATTAGAGACTTCGTGCTAGAAAATAAGTTGGCCGAGTCAGAGCAGAGTCTCGGCTCTGAACCCGTGAGTAAAGAATGTGAGGCGAGATGGACCACATACATCGATCGTTATGGTGAGTACATAACTGCCTGTTACTCTCATTCCCTGCCTGCAACAGGAGTTTCGATGGTGGGCGAAGGCCTGTCACCAGAACAAGGGACAGCCATTCACTCTACCTCCATCCACACAGACATTAACAATGGATGCTTCGGATTATGCTTGGGGAGCCCACATGGCAGGAAAATGTATTCAAGGCTCATGGTCCACAAACCAAATGCATCTACATAATCAAAAAGAGATGCTAGCTGTTCAAAATGCCCTGGCTGAAAAGACACCCACTTTTCTGAGATTTAAAAAAGTTCAGTTACAGGCTTGCTGTTCTTGAACTGTTTGTAAGTTTCTGTGAGGCCATTTTTTGCTTGGGCTAAAGGGAAGTCTCTCTGTTGATCAGTGGCAGTGAAAAACATTGAGCAGCCTGCCTGCCCCTGTGGGAGTGGTTAGTGACTTGAAACTGTAGTTTTATTGGCCATTTTGGGTCAATTCCAAAACTCCTTCATCCTCTCTTAAAACCCTCTTTTGCGTGGTTTTATGCATAGCACAACAGCGGGCAGCGCCGTCGAATTGGGTTTAAACTATTCCTGGCTTCACAAAGTCTGCTCTTCACTTTTTCCCTTAGAACTGCTCTATCTCTCAATTTAAACACCATATTCTCATTCTAAGGCCCTTCACTGGTCCAATTAAGTAATCCTACAAGTTAGCACTATTAAACCATAAGCACTACTTACTCTTATACTCTCTACAATTACCCTGTCCTCTATTGGTCAGTCTTAAATTCAATTTCCCTATATTACTCTAGCATGTCCAAAGGTCAGTCAGTGGTTTCCTCTCCAGTCCAGCTGGTGAATCTGGGAATTTTGAGGCAATGTTACAACTGTCTCATGTACACGGGCAACCCTCTCCTCCTCCAAACAGGTTCAAATATATGTGAGAGATGCAACTATTTAGCCAAACTGGAGGCTAAGCTCTCTCATCTCAAAACTGGTGTAACCAGTCAGGAAGAGAAGGTAACCTCACACAACACAATTCCAGTATCACATAGTCCCACCACATCAGCGAACCAAACACATAAATACACAAAAACATACTCGGAGGCTCTAAATAAAAATCTACCTAAGCAACAGAGACCTCCAAAGCAGACATCCAAGCAAACGCTACCTCAAAGCAAAACACACACAACACATAACCCACAAAGTCAGTGTGCCAAGCAGCCACAGCCCTTAAGGCTGAATAACACACCTGATACTCTTGTAATAGGTGACTCTATTGTCAGACACACTGACGTCCCACTCACCAGGCTGAATAAAGAGAAGGTCACGGTGAGCTGCCTGTCTGGTGCTAGGATCCGCCACATAACGCAAGTACTCAGGTCACTCCAAAGCAAATACAAATATGACTCCGTCATTGTACATGCTGGTGTGAATGACCTGAGACGTACCTCCCTGGACTACATGAAAAGAGACATAGAGGAGCTCTCTGATCATGTAGCCCAGGCTGGTATAAGCCTGACCTTGAGCAGCATCTTACCCTCACCTAGAATGATGCCACAGTACAAAGACAAAATGATCAATTTTAACAATTGGCTAAAATTTTGGTGTCATTCAAAGGGGATCCAGTGTCTGTCAGCCTGGGATGACATGCTCGACAAGCCACGTTGCTTCGCTAGGGACAGCTTTCACCTGTCACCACTGGGCTTTCGGATATTGGCAAAGTCTCTTGCCACCCCCATAGTGCCATTTTTAGGCAAGGCTCAAAAGTCAAACCCACCCCCATAGACAGCACAAGGAACAAGAAACTAAGGGTAATGCTGCTAAACGCCAGAAGTCTTAACCTCAAGATGCACGCACTCGAAGCTCTCCTCAGTATGGAGAACATCGATATCTGTGCAGTGACAGAAACCTGGTTCAAGGCTCCAGAGAGCACCCCAGCACTACCAGGCTATACCTCATATCATGCTTTTCGGCCCCAAAACCCGGACCGAACCACAAAGGAGGGGAGTTTCCATATTTATCAAGGATATCCACACCTCCAGGTTAGTGGCATTGCACGCATCGGAGACCATCCATGTGCAACTAACAGTGGGCAAGACTGCTTTTCAGTTTATAGCATCCTACAGACCACCCTCTCAAAGTCAGGAATCCCAGTCTGCTTTCCTGAAAACATTGGAGAACATGAAGATCTCTCCGAACACCATTATATTGGGCGACTTCAACTACCCAAACATTGACTGGGAGCACTACTCAAGCCCCAGCACCTTAGCCCATAGGTTCCTGGAAATTATAAACTCAAATGCTATGGAACAACTAGTCACCACTCCCACAAGAGGGGACAACATACTAGACCTGATCATTGCCAACATGGGGACTCTATGCTCCACACCAGAAGTATATCCCTCATTGGTAAGATCAGACCATAAATTAATTTAACTGGATGTCCACATCCCGACCCCACCCCAGAAAACCACAGTGAAAAACTTCTCAAAAGCGAACTTCTCACTTCTCAAAACCGAAGTGGAATCCTTCAAGGCCCCAGGGCCAGTGGAAACTATGGCCCAAACTGCAGAATCCTATATAAACGCATTCTACGGACATCTCCAGGAATGCATGGATCATGCTATCCCAAACAAAACCAAGACCCAATCATCCAAAGGCAGGCGTCCAGTCTGGTGGACCCCTGCCATAAATAAACTGTACAACAGGAGGAGGAAGCTACTACATGATAGAGCAAAATCCCTAATAGGGAAGGCATCTCTGATCAGTACTAGCAAAAAAGTACGATCCCTCATAAAATCCTCCAAGGCCAGCTTCGAGAGAAAAATTGCACAGGACACCAAAGACAATCATAAGGCTTTTTTCAGTTATGTTAGAAACCTGGGATGCAACTCCCAGACTTGTTCTGAGTTGTTTCTAAATGACAAAAAATACACTGAACCCACAGACATCACCAGTATCGTGGCAGACAGGTTCAGTGCAAACTTCTCCCCCCCCCTCCCCCCCAAAAGATCAAGTATCTATCCCGGCAGAGGGCTGCCTCCCAAACATCTCTGATGCTCAGGTGAAGGCTGCCCTCTCCAAAGCAAAAAACACTGCTTCCATGGGACCAGATGGCGTCCCAGGTTGCGTCCTACATGAACTCCAAGAGGAACTAATCCCTCAAATAAAACAGCTATGCAGTCTCAGCCTCACTACAGGATATGTGCCCACAGAATGGCGTACAGCAACAGTGGTCCCACTCCACAAAGGTGGAGCCTCTACGGACCCTGGAAACTATCGCCCCATAAGCCTGATCATCATGGAGCTCATAAACAAAGACATTGGGGACCTACAGACACTAGATCCTACCCAGTTTGGCTTTGTCAAGGGCAGATCCTGCCTTTTGAACCTGGTTGACTTCTTCGAAACAGTCACCAAAGCCATAGATGAAGGGAAGGTAGTCCACACAGCCTATCTGGACCTTGCAAAGGCATTTGACACAATACCCCACTCGGGCATCATAGATAAGCTATCCAGCTTAAATATAAACCCCTATGTCATAAGATGGGTCGCAAACTGGCTCAAAGACAGAACCCACAGAGTGAGAGTTGCTGGAGCCATGTCGGACTCGAAACCGGTCACAAGTGGCGTCCCACAGGGTTCTGTCCTGGGACCACTCTTGTTCGGTATATACTTTTCCGAGGTACAGGCAAACGTGGGAGGACTATGGCTCACCAAGTTTGCAGACGACTGCAAACTGGGCGCTATAATCAACTCTCCAGCTGACACAAACATCCTTCAAAAAGGTCTCACAGAGACAGATAACTGGTGCCAGCGCCATGGTTTAAAGCTAAATGCCAAAAAATGTATAGTCATACCCTTTGGCAAAAACAATGTGCCCACAAATTACCACATAGGCGGAAACCCATTAAATACAGAGAAAGTTATTAGGGACCTGGGGACCCAAGTTGATAGCAATCTCTCCTTTGAAAACCACATTGCCAAAGTGGTTAGAAAGACCTTCTGCATAGCCCACTTCATCACGAAGGGTTTCACATCTAGATCAAGAGAGGTAATCGTGCCCCTTTATTCATCCCTCATCAGGCCCATCATAGAATACAATGCCCCTTTTGGGATGTACCTTACCCGACACCTGCAGCAATTAGAAAGACCCCAAAAGTATCTCACCAAGAGGATTAAGGGTCTCAAACAGATGCCATATGCTGCTCGGTTAAAAAAACTCCAGCTCTGCTCAGTTGCATACCGCCTACTTTGAGGCGATCTATGCCTGACATACAAAGCTATGTCAAATCCAAAATTAATGGACATGCTCCACCTCAGTAAATCTAAATCCCTTAGAGCCACACTGAGGGACGTGAACCTCAGCACAGAAATAAATAGAACTTGCTGGAGGGACAGGTTCATAACCCAGAGGCTCCCTTCGCCCTGGAATAGAATTCCAGTTCATGTGAGGCAGAGCACCTCACTGAATCTCTTCAAGAAGAATCTCGATAGGTGGATGGGGGATCATAGGTTTGTCCCAGGGATTACTCCCGTGTCACTATTAGACAGAGGCACAGTAAACTAAACCTTAAAAAGGGCACAGTATACTCAAATCAAGGGGTGGCGTAAGCCATACAGAATCGGGCTAGGCTTATAATTGCCCCAGGGCAGATAGCCTAGTATGAACCTATGAACCTATAAAGACAGACAATACCATGGTCATGTGGTATATAAACAAGCAGGGAGGCAATCATTCTTACCCCCTTTGCAGACTGGCCATGACTTTGTGGGACACAGCTTTGACTTACCAAGTACATCTGCAGGCACAATTCCTGCCAGGAAAGATAAATACTCTGGCAGATGAACTAAGCAGAAACCTCATGGATCCCCACAAGTGGAAATTGGATCCACAAGTCTTCAGCATGGTAACAAGGAAATGGGGATGTTCGGGCATAGATCTAATTGCCTCACCTCATAACTGCCAACTAAAGAGATTCTGCACAAGGACTTATCACAGACAAGCATGGAAAGTGGATGCCCTATCTTTCAGCTGGAAAAACTTAACAGTATGTGCCTTTCCTCTTCTACCTCTCCTCGCCAAGGTACTCCTAAAGGTCAGACAGGAGAAGCCAAAAATGATACTGATTGCCCCAGACTGGCCACGCCAGTGCTGGTATCCAATCCTAAGGAACTTGTCTCAGTGCCCAGCCTGGACCTTACCTCAAGTGCCTCATCTATTGTCCCAGCAGAACAATCAGATCCTGCACAGCCAACTCAAGACCTTAAATCTGGCAGCATGGCGGATAATGTAGTCATACAAAACACACCTCTCACTAAAGCGGTGATGGATGTCATTTTGGAGGCCCGGAGGCCTAGTACTAGAAAATCCTATGCTGGAAAATGGAAGAGATTCTGTGCTTGGAATCAGGCACAAGGAATTGACACAGCTGTACCAAATATTCCTCAGATTTTGCAATACTTGACTGAGATGCTGGACAAAGGCCTATCCTTTTCATCTATAAAAATTCATGCCTCTGCCATTTCAGCTCATTACAGTACAGCGCCTTCAATCGTTTCTCATCCTTTATTAAGGCAGTACCTCAGAGGGGCCAAAAACTTAAGGCCTCCAAGGAGATCACCAATACATGCATGGGACCTCAATTATGTCTTAGAAAAATTCACCCTGCCTCCTTTTGAGCCAGCCGCTACAGCTGATATAAAGTTTTTATCTTGGAAAACAGCTCTGCTCCTAGCAATAACTTTTGCAAGACAAGTCTCAGAGCTACAGGCACTCATGGCTGTGGAACCTTTTATCATGTTTTATCCAGACAGGGTTTTTCTGAGGACAAACCCAACATTTATGCCTAAGGTAGTTTCCAGTGTGGCCCTTTTACCAAACTATTCATCTGCCTACCTTTTATCCAAACCCACAGAATAAGGGGGAGAGAATTCTGCATTCTTTGGACATAGAGAGCTGCGCTTCTATTTGAACAGAACCAAAGCTTTCAAAAAGACAGAGCAATTACTTATGGCATATGTTGCAGGATCACAAGGAAAAGGCCATCTCAAAGCAGACTATTTCAAAGTGGATAGGCCACTGCATTCATTTCTGCTGTTCATAACATGGCAAGCCAGTACCTAAAGGCATCAGGCCACATTCAACCAGAGCAGCAGCCACTTCAGCAACCTTCCTCAGGGGGGTACCAACCAAAGGTATTTTAGAGGCTGCTACTTAGAGTTCAGTGCACACCTTCACAAAGCACTATCACTTACCACTCTACTCTAAATCTAGGGCAGGCTTTGCCACTGCAGATTTGCAGGGCCTAATAGCCCCTCCTAATGCTATTTAGCTCTAGCCTCCCAACCTTAGCTTTGGGATTCCACCCAATTGTAATGACTGCAACAGTGAAACACGAAGAACATAGTACAGTTGTGTACACTTACCATAAATGTAGATGTTAGAGTGTATTCACTGTTGCAGTCCAGGTTACCAACCCGCCATCCCCCATTTCTTTGCTGGAACTTACCTGTACTTCTCTATTCTATACAACCTATGTGGTGTATTTGCTTGTAGATGAAGGCAAAATATTTACTTTGGTGCATGCATGTTTTACTGACATATTAGCCTACCCTTTTGGGGGCACCTGACATCTGGGGCAAGAAAAACTGAAGAAAATGGCTTCAGCTGCATCTTTTATACCCCTGGCGCACTGACGTCAGGGAAGAGGCGACAGCAACCAACGCCGGACCTAGGCTTTGGAATTCAGGCCGACTGAGGGTAGCCTGCCAGCAGGATAACCCAATTGTAATGACTGCAACAGTGAATACCCTCGAACATCTACATTTATGGTAAGTGTACACAACTGTACTTTTCCTTTTCCAAAGCATTTATGGGAAAAGCTATTTCTAAAGTTTCTGTGGCCAGATGGATTACTCTTTGTATTTCACATGCCTATAAAGCAAAAGGTTCATCTCCTCCTGGTATTAAGGCTCACTCTACCAGGTCTATGGCGACTTCTGCTGCCTTTTGGTCTAGGGTGCCTTTGGACGATATTTGTGCAGCAGCGACGTGGGTCAATTCATATACCTTCATTTCCCATTACAAATTAGATCTGATTTCGAGGGGTAGAGCATCCTTTCGTTCTGCGGTGCTCAGGAATATCCTTCTGTAAGGTCCTCCCAGGATCGGAGTAGATGGGGACTCTGTCCCACAGGTTGCAGATAAAATTAAGTTAACTACTTCAGATAAAGAAGTTATGTACTCACCATAACGTTCCATCTGAGTAGTTATACTTCATTTTTCTGCAACATTCCCTCCCTCCGTCCCCTGGACCTTGTCCTGTCTTTTCAGGATTGGTTTATTGGGTTGAATTCCTTATGTTTTCAGTTGCAGCAAACTCGATCTGAGGGAAGATAGGAGATGGTAGGGCATTGTGGATAAGGGGAGGAGCTCAGAGCTTGGAGCAGATGCTTGAAAAAAAAAAAGTTGCCGGCTCGGATCCAATACGGATCCGTATACCCACGAGATGAAGAAAAATGAAGTATAACTACTCAGATGGAACATTATGGTGAGTACATAACCTCTTTTTTTAGCCTGTTTAGAAGACAGCCAGGGATGCCATGTGGTCCCATAGAGGTTGTTTTTGCCTCGGACAAGGCTTTAATGACTTGCTCTTCAGATATGTGGGGGGGGGGGAGGGTTGGGGGGATGTTTGTAATAAGTGTGAAGGGGATAAGAGAGTAAAATATTTGCCAAACTTATCCACTGGCAGGTTTGCTGTCTCTGTGGGGGTTAGTGTGTGATACTCACTAGTTCTGCACATGCTTGGATCTTTTCTTTTAGGCTACTTATGTAGCTGTAAAAGGCCTTGTGGTCCTTGGCTATGCTTGCTAGGTTTTTCTCAAAGAAGCCTTTAGAAGATTTGACAAGTTGTCTTATTTGCTTGTTGAGGCTGATGATGGTGCTTTTCCATTGTTGGAACTTCACCTTTGTTTTCTTGGACAGCAACTTTTTGTGTTTATTGTAAAGTTTGTTTGTGTTGGATATCCACCATGGTGGCTTGTTTTTCCTTGGTGCTCTGGCTTTGATTCTTTCTGATACAGCTGAGTCTGTACACTTATGCAAGTGATTGTACAGGGCTTAAGAGTAGTCTTCAGTGTAGTTACCACTTCCAGTGGGGGGTGGGGCTTGTAATGCATTTATACCTTCACCTAAAAGGGTATAGTTTGCCTTGGTTAAGTTTTTTAGTCTGATTTTGCCCTTTGTGAGTTCTGGTGTTAGTGCCAGTTCGAAGGTGTTGGGTATGAACATTTTTGTTCCAAGGTATTTGAGTTAACGTCAAGGAACTTTGTCACTAGTGAGTTGGGGCTAGCGTAGGTTTCCCAGTTGATGATGGGATGATTGAAATCCCCCACAACCAGAGTGTTCAGGAGTATTTGGATTGACTCCAGTTTGGTTAAGTAGGCTTCATGCATGTCATGACCCATGGATGGGGGATCTATAATTGGCTATGAGTTGAATGGGGTCTTACCCACAGTAACCCGAACTTGGAATAATTCCATGGAGTTGTCCAGTCTAACTAGATGGGAGGTGAATTTATCTCTAATATAGATAGAAACACCGCCTCCTGTGGTTCCCCGCACTTTCATTTTGTGGTCTGAAGGTGTGGAAGGCATTTTCGCTTTACAAGGCCAGGGTACTGTCTGAAGCCTTGCACCAAGTTTCTGTGACTGCACAGACATCTACATCTTCCAGTGATAGAAGTGCTTCCAGGGTGGACACTTGGTTTAAGTTCCTAGGGTTTGTCAGCATGACCCTTATTTTATTATGATCGGCAAGTTTCACGTCAGTAAGTTTGTTTGACAGACTCTTTCTAAAAAAGGCACTATGGGGTAGGCAAGAGTCTTTGCTGTCAGTCGAAAGCGTAGTGACACCAGGTGCAAACTGTCTCTGGCAAAACAGCGAAGTTTGTCGACCACGGCTTCCCAGGCTGACAAGAACTGGATCACCTTTGAATGACACCAAAAACTAAGCCAGGTATTGAAATCGGTCATTTTTGGTTTGTACTGCAGTGTCATTCTAGGTGAGGGTAGTATGCTGCTGAAGGCTTGGGACATAACTTGCGTGAGACACATACTCAGAGAGCTCAATCATGTCTGTCTTCATGTAGTCCAGTGAGGTACATCTTGGGTCGTTCACTCTAACATGAACTCTGACAGAGTCATAATGGTACTTGTTGCTGAGAGACCTGAATACATGCATTATCTGACAAATCCTGGCACCAGACAGGCAGCTGACTATGACTTTCTCTTTGTCCAGCCTGGTGATTGGGATATCCTTGTGTCTCACTATGGAGTCTTCATTGTGAGACACTGGTGTTAGTGTGTCATGGCTGCTGAGGGAACTGCTTTAGTTGTAGCAGTCTTGTGTTTTGCAGTCTCTGGTGTTTTGATAAGTTTTTGAGAGAACCTCCGCGTATGTTGATTTTTGTGCTTGATGCGTACTTTGTGTATGAGTAGTAATGGGTAAGTTGACAACCTCTTCAGTGTTACTTTTTCGAGTATTCTTGGTGTAGATACATCTCTCGCACTCTTTACTAGAGTGAGTTATTAGTAGAGGGTTGTCACTGTACATGAGGGAATTAATTGCTTGCACTGCCTCAAAAGACCCAAGGGTAGTCCAACTGTCCATAATGCTAGGCTGAAGAACTGTTATCACAAAGGGGGCTTTTCAGGACTGATGAAGGAGTTTCTCAGTGGATGGATATTTCTGCCAGGGTTGTTTTTTTTTTTTTTTTTTTTTTTTTTTTTTTCTTTTGGTGGTGGTTTAATAGGTTACAGCTCACTAGCAGTATTTCTTTGACCGGAGAAGTAGTAAGAATGATGGCTACACTAATGTGCTATAGCTGTAACTAAGGAAAAAATTGTTGAATTTATCTGTCCGACTATGGCGCACAGTTGCACAGCAGTGCGACATATGAACAAGCAGAAACCTGCTCAAATGCAGGGCTTAAATACCATAAGCTAAAAACTTGAAAAAAATTTTAATAAGGTTCAAAAGGACCAATGAGGATGCTTACTCCAAGCCCTAGACCAATCACCCTTCACCAGACAGGTTCCAATCAGAAGACTTCTCTCACTAGAGTGCAGAAGGGCCCCTTCCAATCAAAGATAGCATGGAAAATGTGCTTAGAACATACAGCCACTGGAAAGACACCCAGATGCAGCAAACCTGCACCTGGACTATGTTGCAGCTACTGGCTACCCTAGTTTCAGCAGTGAGACACTTGTTTTAAACAGTGGAAAATCAACAAGGAGACTCTAAAGAATGTTTTATGCAGCTAACAAATGTGTTATTTTAACCCTGCTTGCAGGAAAACCAAAACAAGCAGAAGTGATTGCTTTGCAACAGTGAAATTGCCAGCAAATACTTAAACAGTGAAACTAGCAAAAAGAGCTTTGTAAACAGTGAAAACTGGCACAGTAAGGCAGGCAGTTGCAGTACAACAGTGTAGTTTATTACACAGTATTTAAATACAGTATTAAAGTAGGCGGCAGGCAATAAAAAGTGCAGTATAAACAAGCAAAAAAAAACGGGCAACTTATGGTTTTTGGGAAGCTCACAAGCTTCTAGTCATCTGGTATCTCCACTCAAAGTTGTGGTTGGTAGCCCACTACAGCTGAGCCTGGTGCAAACAAGCAGAAACCTGCTCAAATGTAGGGCTTTTAAATACCAGGAGAAGAACTTAAAAAAAAACTTTAAAATGGTTCAGAAGCACAAATCAGGATGCTTACTCCAAGCCCAGGAACAACACCCTTAACCAAACAGGTTCCAGTCATATTCTTGAGGGATTATTATTCCCACCTTGTATGTACGACAGCTTTTTTGTTAAATGTCTAATTCCAGCTTTTGTGTTACATGCATAAACTCTTTGGCAGATTCATCTTTTGTACAGTTTTTTCTTATCTCCATTTGAGCCTATGCCATGTCTTGCAGAACTTTTTGTTTTATTGAAAACCCTCAAGCAAAAATACACACGCACACCCCCTATTTGCTTAATAATAACACACACAACTGTGTACATCTCCGAATATTGAAGTTGTACCCCTGAATAGGAACAAAAGTTCCAAACTGACAGCCACACACACAGCTCGAGCTAAACTGATGGAAAGATTGATCATTCTTAATAAGATGCATGGCAGAGCCTGTGATTCTGTTGAGTGCTGTCTTGTTTTGCTTTATCTTTATAGCGCGCTCTCAGCTGGGCAAACACTTTAATGCTTTCAGAAAACATTTTCTCCAAGCTATTTCTCTTAATCAGATTGTCTGCTAATGACATGAGAACCAGATTCAAAACTGTTCACTAGAAAAAAAAAGCCTTATAATAGTCAATAGTCTTTTACGTTTACTTGCTTTCTGTTAAAACTTATTATATAAAATTGTTGGCCTTAACCCAGTCATTCCCCTATGCAAGAATGAGAAAAAACACACTAATATTTTGTTTTGCCATGCTCTTTTAACCAGACCAGATTTTTTTTTTTACATTGCATGCCTACATTTCTTAAAACTGAACAAGGAGAAAGAAAGAAGGGAGAAATTTACAAAAAGAAAAAAAAAAGAGCCACCCTATTTACGTTAGTATCCCCATTACACTTAAAAATAACTGATAAAAATTTACTTTATAACATGCAAAGAAAATCATGCACTACTTAATACTATTAAGAAAAAAATGTTTTACTTAGTTAACTTTCTCCCTCCTCTTCCCCCTCCTTAGTATTTGTCTGAAAGTTAATGGCATGAAGTAAGGCATATGCCTTAGAGTCCTCTCTAAGTTCAAGTATCCAAAAAAGTTCAATGTTTCCAGATTTTCCTGTTCTGTCTTGTTTCACAAACATGATTATCGCCTTGTAATCCACATTTGTCAATTTTGAAGTTACTAATTTTAGTCTCCAAACATTAATGACATGAAGTAGGGCATATGCTTTACAGTCCAATGCAAATTTAACAAAGTCCAATATTTCCAACTTTTATTGTTCTATTCATGCTCATCCCCCTCTCCAAAACCCTGTCCCTGCTTCATCAACAGTGTACTTTTGGTTCTTCCAATCAACTCCTGAGCTCCCTTTCCTCTCTCTCAAGCGTTCTCCACTGAAACACTGGGAAAGTTCTCACTGGCACAGTCTCTCCGTGGTCTTTGCTAGCTGAAGAACAATAAGCAGACTCTCCCCCTGTTCACAGCTGACCCCTGTTGGACAAACCCTTGTATCTCTTCCTTAGCATGTATTTCACCAAAAATGTTTCTGTTCCTCCAGGGGAAAACATTCTGAAGATAGCTGGGCACAGTAGTCTGAATCTCATGTTTACCTCTTGACACTTCCTAAACAGTGGAATAAATTTATTCCTTTTCTGTCTGGTGTACAATGAGTAGTCATTTTCCACAAATACTCTGCTGTCTCCCACTCTTAGAACTTTGTCCTTCTACCACAGTTTTGTCAGAATCAAGTCCTTCTGGTTGTTGTGTCTTTCGGCTTTTCCCAGTTAGGGGTCGCCACAGCGGAACTCCGGTCCGCTAATGATTGGCAGTAGATTTTTACGTGCCGAGTTGCCCTGACGCACAACCTTCAATGAAGGTACGCCCATTCACGCACGTCTCCACACAGAAGGCGCTCTAGCTGAGAATCGAACAGGACAACGTCTTACTGTGAGGCGACAACGCTACCGCAGCACCACCACCGCAGTTCTGCTGGTAAAGGTCTAGGCTGTTTTCTCATAGCCAGGTTTGGAGCATACACACGATGTACCCTTTCAGTTAACAATTCCTGTTGTGGAATACTAGTCCAGTTGCTTATTTGTGCTTTCATGAAATTAATGCAGTCTTGTTCATTCCAGCTTCTCAAGTACAGCAGAAAATCTCAGTTTTCCCTACGTGCACTGTCTTCTATTTCTATTACTTTTTGAAACATCTCTTATTGTGCAGTCTCGTTTTCAGCCAGCCTTTTCTTTATTTTGACCTCTGAGTTTTGCAGCTGTGTCATCTGATCTGAGTATCTGTTTTAAGCATCTTCCATTTTTCCAGCCTTCTATTGGTTGAGTTGATAAACTACATCACTGTTTCATTTATTTCAGTCATGTCTGTATGCAGTTGCTTTATACTTTCCTCAAGGTTACTGGAAGTCATGTCTGGAGCTTACACTTCCTTTTGCTGAACAGCTACAGTATTTTTCCCAGTCGGTGTTTTTTCCTCACCTTTTGTAGCTGATTTTCTTTCAGGTCCTCTGTGTTTTTTTTCTTGCATCCAGGCAGTGCACTTACTAGCCAGTTACTGAAATTTATTCATAAATCCAGGCCCACTGGCTTTCTCTGCTAAGTTTTTGTTTTCACACTGGGCAAGCTAGAATTAAGCTGTTACTCAGTGTGCAGCTATCTTGGAAGTCCCATGATTTAATCTTTTCAACATCTTGCTTGTGTCTGTCTTTTATGTTTGGTATTTTGTGATGTTCTTCATCTCACATTGCTGCAGTCCTTACACTTGGGTAGTCCGCTGTCCTCGGTCGGCCCGAATATCAAAGTATAAGGCTGACGTCGGTCAAGGCGCATTTGACTGACATCAGGACGTCAGGGTACAAATGCGCATGACCGACGTCATATCCTCAGTCTTTTTTGCCGCATGGTCCGATGCAGAAGCAGCGTTGCAAGTGCCGGTCGGCGTTCTGAAATTTTTCGAATTCGGAGTTTCAGACCGAGTCAAAGTTGGCTAAGTACTGCTGGGGAATATTTTAGTTTTTCTTGCCTCAGTGGTTTACCGGATGTCAGAAAAAGTGAATAACTGTATTTCTTGTGGGAAACAGATACCGCATAGAGATGATCATACTTTGTGTATTCCTTGTTTAGGGCCTGAGCGCGACGTTGTTGGGTGTCACTCTTGTGCTAGATTTAACAAGCGCACTATAAAGAGAAGGTTAGATTGTGCCCGGTTAGTCTTCGGAAGCGGTGCAATTATAAAATGCCGCCGGATGCTCCGACGCCCGCTTCTTCAAGAAGCGCAAGGACAAAGCAGCTAAGCCTAGGCTAGAAGAACCGTCCGCACGGACGCCGGTTCTTTAGAGGTCTCGTGGAGCCGGTGGTTCTGCCAGAGGTTTCTTTGGAGTCCCAGGGAGAGACTTTGTTATTGCAAGATGTGGCCTCTCAGGAGGCAGGCCAGGCTGAAGGGGCTTCTCAGGTTACTGTACTCCCTCCCTTCCTAGGGTGGTTAGGCCCTCCTTCTGTTTCCAAGGCTTCTCCCAGGGGCAGGCCAGGTTTAGCTTCAGTTGGTGTCACCCCTAGTTCTTCAGGGACTGTGCCCAAGAAGCATATGCTTAAAATGGCTGAAGATTTGATTACTTTGATTAGAGGTTTTATGCCCCTCCTGATAAGAGACCTAGGGTGGAACCTGAGCTTGGGAGTTTTGAGCAGGCTTCGATGTTTCAGAGTCTTCAGCTGAAGACTTGCAGGAGTATTCTCCTTATTCTGATTCTGATGTGGATGATTCTACTCCTTCTGCTTCTCCTCCTGAGGATTTTTCTTTTCAGAGACCCTTCATTCCATGAGGGAGCATTTTAAGTGGGAAGGTCAGGACTTCTCTGATTCCAGGAAAAGGCTTAGGGAATTTTGTTTTGTTTTACCCCAGCATAGGCCTTTGGCTATACCTCCTGTTCTGGATGTGGTGGAAGATGTTTTTGCAGAGGCTTCTCTTAATCCTGATTCTTTGCCTCCTGCTCCTGTTAAACCGGATAGGTATTACAGGGTGCCTGAAGCTCATAAGTATCTTTTAAGAGTCCTAGGGCGGACCCAGAAACTGTTAGTCAGGGGCCTAAAGGTGTTAAGGCTTCTGTTGTTAAAAATCCGTTCCTCCAGATAAAGAGGCCAGGGCTTTGGATAGATGGGGAAAGAAAGTTTATACTTCTTCCACCCTAGCTATGAGGGCTTTGAATTGCCAGTTTCACATGTTGAAATACCAAAACTATCTCCTTTCACAATTGAAGTCTAAGGTAGATGCTCTGGCGGAAGGTATTGAGTGTAAAGAGTTACAAGATTTTAGTACATGTTTCTGAACAGGTGGGTAAGCATTCTTTGCAATGTGGTTTTGATGCTGTACAGGCCTCGTCTAGGGTGGCTGCCACTGGGTCAGTTCTTCGCAGGCACGCCTGGCTGAGGGATCAGAATTTATCTGACCATGTTAAGACAAGGATTTTAGATGCTCCTTTACAATCTGATGTGTTGTTTGGTACTCCTGTTGAGTCAGTCTTAAAGAAAATGGAAGACAAGGCTAAGTCTATGCAGACTGTTAAAGATTTTTTGCAGGTTCAGCCTCCGAAGTTTAGAAGAAATTGGCCTACCAAGGGTGGACGATCCTTCTTATGATTCCCAGTCTAGGGGTAGGTCTAGACGTGGTAGGGCAGAGCTCAGGGCTCTTTCAGGCCTAGAACAGGGAGTTCACCTGCACAGTCTTCGGTGAGGGCAGGGTCAGTCCTTTGTAAACAGACCCAATGACCTACCTTTTCAGCTGCCAGAGCCTGCTCGTCTGGCAGCACCTTTGGGAGGAAGGTTGGCACTTTTCAAGGAAAATTGGAGTTTAATTACCCAAGACAGATGGGTATTGGACATCATACACCACGGTTACAGGTTTTATTTCCATACCTTGCCTCCTTTCAAAGGCATGCCAGACGTTCCTCCTCAGCAAAGAATAGAGGCTCACAAACAAATTTCTCTGTTGCTTCAAATAGCTTTACAGCCGGTCCCTATGCTAGAAGTGGGCCTAGGATTTTATTCTCGCCTGTTCCTAGTACCAAAGAAAGGGAACACGTGGAGACCAATTTTGGATTTATCTACCCTCAACACTTATCTGGACATTCCCAAGTTCAAAATGTTGACGTTACAACAGCTTTTACCTCTGCTGGGCAAAGATCATTGGATGGTAACTTTGGATCTCAAGGAGGCTTACCTTCATGTTCCTATCAGACTGAGTTGCAGGAAGTATCTGCGTTTTCGGGCTGGGACTTCTCATTATCAGTTCTCTGCATTGCCCTTTGGCTTATCTACTGCGCCCAGAGTATTCACGAAAGTTCTGGCTCCAGTGATAGCTTTCCTCAGGCTAAAAGGAATACAGATCTATCCTTATTTGGACGATTGCCTGATTCTGGCTCAAGGAAGGACGAGCTTCTTCATCATTTGGAATATGTGATAGCAGTGCTAAGATGCCTGGGGTATTCTGTGAGCAGAAATAAAGTCCAGTCTAGTACCCTCTCAGGACATGTGCTTTCTGGGTGTAAGACTGAATACAGCATCCCAGATGGCCTTTTTGACCCCGGACAAACAAAAGAATCTTTCCCTTTACTTTCATCAATTGTCTCATCAGTCCAGGCTGACTGCAAGGACAGTCCTTCAAGCCTTGGGGTTCATGGCATCTTTGTATTCTGGTGCTTCCCAATGCCAAACTGCATATGAGGAAGTTACAATGGTATCTCAAAAATGTATGGACACAGCACTGCCAGGATCTGGACACTGTCATTCAAATAATACCTTGCATTCAAAAGGAATTGTTGTGGTGGGCTCAGGAATGTCACCTAAACAAGGGACTCTCTGTGACCCGCCAGAGAGGCGAGTCGGATTCTAACGACAGATGCCTCAGACAAAGCTTGGGGAGCTCATCTGAATGGAAAGTGGATACAAGACAAGTGGCCTGCCAGACTCCAACATCTACATATCAACTTGAAGGAGATGTTAGCAGTCCAGTTTGCATTAATAGCTTTCAAGGATTTACTTCTTCCAGGGCAGGTGTTGATTCTAACAGACAACACAACTGTCATGTGGTACATCAACAAGCAAGGGGAACACATTCTTATCCTCTATGCAGGCAAGCAATGATTTTGTGGGAGACTGCTCAGTTTACAACTAAATCTTCAGGCAAGGTTTCTGCGGGAGCACAGAACTCCTTAGCAGATGTGTTAAGCAGACAAATCATGGATCCCCACAGTGGAAATTGGATCCTCATGTATTTCAGAAATTGACAGTGTCATGGGGAACTCCAGACATAGATCTGTTCGCTTCTCCACTAAACCACCAGCTGCCAAAGTTTTGCACGAAAAGGTTTCATCCCACAGCTTGGAAAGTGGATGCTCTTTCTTTCAATTGGAGCAATCTTCATGTGTACACCTTTCCACCTCTGCCTCTCCTCCCAAAGGTACTACTCAAGGCCAGACAGGACAAACCAAGGATGATTTTGATAGCTCCAGATTGGCCTCGACAGCATTGGTTCCCATTACTGAGAAGCCTGGTACGGAGCCTCCATGGCCTTTGCCTTGATTCCACACCTGTTGTCTCAGGAGGACAGTCATTTGCTCAATGTCAAGCTTCACTCTCTTCACCTAACAGCCTGGCATATTCTGTTTTGAACCATAGTGGGTCTCACCTTCCACAGCAAGTTTTGAATGTTATTTTGGAAGCTAGAAGGCCTAGTACAAGGAAAGTGTACGCAGATAAATGGAAGAGATTTTTATTTTGGAGTCCAGCAAAGGATTTGATGTTTCTGAGCCTAATTTAAGTGTGGCTCTTCAATATCTTTACTGAGTTACTGGACAAAGGTTTGTCCTTCTTATAATGTTCAGGGGCAAGTATTGAAATTGCACTAGGTTTAAAAATCCTTTGTTGGAAATTTACACCCCTTTCCCCAAATATTCCAGATCCCAAAAAGCCGGGGCCCCCCTTTCCCCTTCGAAAAGGGTCCTGCAGGGTTTGATTGCCACACCATCACTCTCCTAGAGCATACCTCCTCCCCAGCTAAGCTATGGTATTCTACCCACATGTTATGACTGCAGTTGCATTCTTGAAGGACATAGTACAGTTTGTACCTACCATAAATGTAGATGTCCGAGAGACATGCAACTGCAGTGGCCCTCCCTCCATTCCCCTCTGCTTAGGGTCCACTCCTATCCCCCTCTCTCTCTTAGCTGGGGATATCTGTTATGGTGTATTTGTTGTATTGCTCATGTATTTGTTTGGAATCCTGTTTTTGTCTTCCAATTTGATTACAGCCTTCCTTGGAGGGCACCTGGCATCTGGGGCAAGAAACACTGAAGAAAATGGCGTCGGCTGATGCTTATATACTCCAGCCGCTCTGGCGTCGGAGAGAAATGCGACATCAGCCGACGTCGGACCCAGACTTTGGAATCCGGCCGACCGAGGGCTGCCTGAGGCAGGACAACTCTCATGTTATGACTGCAGTTGCATGTCTCTCGGACATCTACATTTATGGTAGGTACAAAACTGTACTCTCTCTTAACCAGACCAGATTTTTTTTTTTTTTTTTTTTACATTGCATGCCTACATTTCTTAAAACTGAACAAGGAGAAAGAAAGAAGGGAGAAATTTAAGAGCCACCCTATTTACATTAGTATCCCCATTACACTTAAAAATAACTGATAAAAATTTACTTTATAACATGCAAAGAAAATCATGCACTACTTAATACTATTAAGAAAAAAATGTTTTACTTAGTTAACTTTCTCCCTCCTCTTCCCCCTCCTTAGTATTTGTCTGAACATTAATGGCATGAAGTAAGGCATATGCCTTAGAGTCCTCTCTAAGTTCAAGTGTCCAAAAAAGTTCAATGTTTCCAGATTTTCCTGTTCTGTCTTGTTTCACAAACATGATTATCGCCTTCTAATCCACATTTGTCAATTTTGAAGTTACTAATTTTAGTCTCCAAACATTAATGACATGAAGTAGGGCATATGCTTTACAGTCCAATGCAAATTTAACAAAGTCCAATATTTCCAACTTTTATTGTTCTATTCATGCTCATCCCCCTCTCCAAAACCCTGTCCCTGCTTCATCAACAGTGTACTTTTGGTTCTTCCAATCAACTCCTGAGCTCCCTTTCCTCTCTCTCAAGCATTCTCCACTGAAACACTGGGAAAGTTCTCACTGGCACAGTCTCTCCGTGGTCTTTGCTAGCTGAAGAACAATAAGCAGGCTCTCCCCCTATTCACAGCTCACCCCTGTTGGACAAACCCTTGTATCTCTTCCTTAGCATGTATTTCACCAAAAATGTTTCTGTTCCTCCAGGGAAAAACATTCTGAAGATAGCTGGGCACAGTAGTCTGAATCTCATGTTTACTTCTTGACACTTCCTAAACAGTGGAATAAATTTATTCCTTTTCTGCCTGGTGTACAATGAGTAGTCATTTTCCACAAATACTCTGCTGCCTCCCACTCTTAGTACTTTGTCCTTCTACCACAGTTTTGTCAGAATCAAGTCCTTCTGGTTGTTGTGTCTTTCGGCTTTTCCCAGTTAGGGGTCGCCACAGCGGAACTCCGGTCCGCTAATGATTGGCAGTAGATTTTTACGTGCCGAGTTGCCGGCCCTGGTGCACAACCTTCAATGAAGAATGCATTCACGCACGTCTCCACACAGAAGACGCTCTAACTGAGAATCGAACAGGACAACGTCTTACTGTGAGGCGACAGCGCTACCGCAGCACCACCACCGCAGTTCTGCTTGTAAAGGTCTAGGCTGTTTTCTCATAGCCAGGTTTGGAGCATACACACGATGTACCCTTTCAGTTAACAATTCCTGTTGTGGAATACTAGTCCAGTTGCTTATTTGTGCTTTCATGAAATTAATGCAGTCTTGTTCATTCCAGCTTCTTAAGTACAGCAGAAAATCTCCAGCTTCTTAAGTACAGCAGAAAATCTCAGTTTTCCTCAGTTTTTTGAAATATCTCTTATTGTGCAGTCTCGTTTTCAGCCAGCCTTTTCTTCATTTTGACCTCTGAGTTTTGCAGCTGTGTCATCTGATCTGAGTATCTGTTTTAAGCATCTTCCATTTTTCCAGCCTTCTATTGTTTGAGTTGATAAACTACATCACTGTTTCGTTTATTTCAGTCATGTCTGTATGCAGTTGCTTTATACTTTCTTCAAGGTTACTGGAAGTCATGTCTGGAGCTTACACTTCCTTTTGCTGAACAGCTACAGTATTTTTCCCAGTCTGTGTTTTTTCCTCACCTTTTGTAGCTGATTTTCTTTCAGGTCCTCTGTGTTTTTTTTTCTTGCATCCAGGCAGTGCACTTGGCTTTCTCTGCTAAGTTTTTGTTTTCACACTGGGCAAGCTAGAATTAAGCTGTTACTCAGTGTGCAGCTATCTTGGAAGTCCCATGATTTAATTTTTTCAACATCTTGCTTGTGTCTGTCTTTTATGTTTGGTATTTTGTGTTTTAGTGACATGGTTCAGGATTACAAAACAGTCTTTTACAGATATATATCAGACTTTGATTACTTTGGCCATAGAATTTGTTACAAGTGAGGCATAAATTTTATCCACTATCTGTGAATTTCTGGTGATGGCATATGAGGAAAGAGATTTAGTTTGCATCTGAGTTATAATGCTGTGTGAGGTATTGAATCAAGAAGCAGGGGAAAAAAAGCACCATGCTCATGCGTGTTTAAAACAGCCTGAAGTATCCTTGCATGTGCTCATTAAAATGTGGTCTGAGAGGTACCGAAACAGAAGAACTGGTATTACAAATGACCGGTTATAAATCCGTCCCTGAAGCACTGTTTGAGTGTCAGGGCCAGGGATATTTCTGTGTCAGCGTTGAACAGTAGTCTTTCTTTTCTACATGCTTAGTATTGGAAGCTGATTTAACTGTTGTGTGCTTATAATGTAGTACTGTTGCTTTTTTCTGTCGCAGTCTGCTCATTTTTTTCTCCATCAGCAGTAATGCTTCCTGTACTACTCACCTAAGGATCTCTCTCATATATTGTTGCATCTTTTTCTTGTGTAAGAAACAGCAGTAGGAACCACCACAGCAACAAACCAAATGGGACATGGATGTAAAAAGCACCTCATTGAGCAGTTACATAAGTAAACCAATAACATTGCTCAAGACCAGTGTGTCCACTGCATCTGTTTCTAACAGTCAAGCAACTATGCTGCAGAAAATATTAAAAAGTCCACAGCTGCATCGGCCTGCAAAGTAAAAAAGTGAACCACTTGGATTAAAAAAAAAACAGCTGCTCAAATAAGCAGTACTTCTCCGCATTACTAAGTGAAGTGGTAAGAGCATGGGGCTGTAAATAAAAGGAGCACAGACAGGATACTGTTAACATTTCCTAAAGTGAATTACCCTTCCCTCAATATCAAACAGAAATTAACACCTCTGGCAGTTAACTGTGCAGTAACTCAGAATGAAGCAGAACAGAAGAAAAACCAAAACCACACAGAAACACAACTGAAGTATGATCTCGTAAACATTTCAGTGATGTAATAAAAAAATGAACACTGTCCAGTAAAATCCAAATAGAATCTTTAATAAATACAAATAGAGGGTGAGCACTTCAGAGCATAGTAATAACAAAGTTGCACCTAAATAAATACTAATACCTAATTAAACTCTACAAATTAGCCAGTGACAATGTGCATTTCATTTTGCTACATTACAAGCTGTCACATAGCAGATCAAAGCACTCCATTCATACATAAAAGCTCCCAATTACCACAATACATTTCAAAAACATGTTCTTAAATCTAAAACAATAACAAAAAGAAAAACAGATTACATATAAAACAGTATACAAATCTGTCATTTTCTCAACTTCCTCACTTATAATAGTGTCTATAGCATAAGATCGAACTCTAAAATAGTGAACACTCTTTTATCGAACTTAAAAACATGAAGCCTTAAAATCTCGAAGGAACAGATCAGCAAATTTTTTCCCAAGGAAAAAATTTGCTGATCCGAAAAAAAAAAATTAATGTACAGGCAAAATAAAGTGGAAGGCTTTGCCCGCCCCCAAAGTTAAATATACCAAACTCCGAGATCCCACCACAGTGTAGAAAACAGTAAAGTCCGGAGGACGGCCCATCGATTATTTTTCCCTGGGAAAAAAATCGATGATCCATGCCTTTGACATTTTCAGGTTTCACGTTTTAAAGTTCGATATAAGAACGTTTGCTAATTTAAGCGTTTGCTCTTCTGATAGGAACCCTGTAGTTTCAAAGACATACAGTCATTCAACCCTTACCCCTCTGTGTGATCTAAGCCTCAAGATCCAGCAAGGTTCTATGCGCTCTGTCTCATTAACCAAGTCCTCCAGTCTCAAACCTTCCTGGACTACTACTAAAACCAAAAATTTAAACATGTGTCCCTCACCCCTCTCATTCATATACTTAGCAAGTGCCGTATAATTAAAGCCTCTACACACAAAGTAATAATGATCCCGATTACGTTCAT
This sequence comes from Protopterus annectens, assembly GCF_019279795.1. NCBI lineage: Eukaryota > Metazoa > Chordata > Ceratodontiformes > Protopteridae > Protopterus > Protopterus annectens. The sequence continues at coordinate 21,973,592 of NC_056737.1, read as the reverse complement.
CTAAACGTCTGTTGGTCTTACCCACATATAAAGATCTGCATGACATACCATGAGCTAAATAAACCAAATATTTAGTATTGCAGTCACCCTCAACCTTCAAATAATATGTTTTCCCATCATCAGGGTGTATAAAAACTGCAGATTAGTCTATGTAATCACAAAAAGAACAACCCTGACATTTTCTTATGCCTAACACACTATCAACATTCAACATTCCTATCTCTTTAGGGGAACATAACCTTCGTTTGAGTGATTTTTTTATTTTTGTATCCAAATTTAGGTTTGGATCCTACTATCCTGGCGATCTCATCATCCATGTTCAGGATGTTCCACTTCTTAACAATAATATCCCTTAATTCCTTGTTACTACTGTATGTCAGACAAATGGTTAAGTCATTATTATATATACATTTTTATCCCTAACCACAAAGGGAGAGGAAAAAATAAGGTCTCCAGTGAGTGGCTCTAGACTCCCTAGCTGACTCACAAGCCTTGTCTATCTCAAAATCTTTGTTAACCTCCTATTAATTAAATCTGTCCAAACCTGTTTCAAACCTTGTTCAAAGTCTCCTGTTTTGAAGAAAAGTCTGGATGTTCTTAGATCTTGTCCTTCAACCACATGATGAAAAACATGCGTCGGATGCATACTGGTACAATACACGTACAGAGGTCTGTAACATTCTTTCCTATACATCCTGGTGAAAAAAACCTCCATCAATATCCCTAACTACCTGCATGTCCAAAAACTCGATCTGTGTGGCCGAGTAGTTCATAGTGAACTTTAAAAACTTGCTACTATGATTTAAATTATGTAAAAATTTCAAAAGACAATATAGGAATGGATGAGATAAAAATAGTTATGTATAATCAATCAACAGGGAAATCCCCGGGAAAATATTGTATTCCTGAGGAAGCCTGGAAATTATGTTGAAAGAAAATGATAGAGATATGGAAAGTTTTGTTTAACTGCATCTTTAAAGCAGAGTCAGTACTGTCATCTTGGAAGAAAGCTGTGGTGGCTGTATCACCCAAAGAATGAAATACCCTTCAGACCCAACTTCATATAGACCTTTTTGATTTTTAGTCATGATTCTAGACAGTCTGCACTAGATAAGAGAATGATAAGGGTGTTGCCAGAAGTTATAGCTATAGATTAGTTTGGTTTTGGGGAGGGCAGGTAAACATTTGAACATTTGACAACATTAACAGAACAGTGATGATCTAGAGGGAAGTAGGGTGCAGGAAGAGCCACTATTGGTAGGCCTTGAAACAGAGAATGCATTCAGTAGAGTCAGCTGTGAATTTGAGAGTAAGGCAATGATAGCAGTTGCATTCCATGATAGAATGAGAGTAATTAGGAAGATATATAGAGGTTAGAGGCAAGAATTAAAAGTGTAATTTCAGCAACACCAATATCTCTGGGGGACATGAAAAAGATAAGTATTGAGGTATATGCATTAAAATTATATTATGGAAGTGAGGGATATGTGGGAAGAGACTAAACAAAATGTATTACAAAAGTTGAGAAGTTGGAAGCTCTTGATTATGGGTTTTGATAGTAAGATACAAGCAGTGAAAATGTTTCTAGTCTCTCTAGTTTTTATATAGGTCAGGCATATTTTTAACAACCAGACAGTTGTAGACCATAATAAGGAGCTGAAGGAATTTATTTGGATGGGGAAGATGGCAGAAGTTAAATGGGATATGTTGTTTGCTCCCATATGACAAGGTGTAATGTGAATATTTAATTTAGAAGGATATTTTAAAGCTATGCAGTTAAGGCTGATTCATGTAACACACACAAAAGTTTAGGAATCAAAGTAGAAAGGGATGATGATGAAACGGGGAGGGTGAGTTCAAGAAACAGGGAGAGAGAGTATGATTTTGGATTTCAGACCCTTAAGGAGATTACCAGCAACCATATATCATATATTTATCAAGTAGATTTAACACTGTAGTAGAGATGAAATAGTTGAGGGGACGAAGTTATTGGAAGAAATTAGCAAAGTCGCTAGGGTATTGAAAAATAACTTTGGAGGGCAAAATAATAATGGGATTGAGGCCAAGCTGAAGTTTGGACTGCAGGTTAGAGACTGCTTTTTCTACCAGAGATTGACAGCAGAGTATAGGCAAATAGAAAGGGATATGGGAGTGCTAAGTGAAACACCAGCTTTGGTTTAGTTTTTAGTTGTCTAGAATAGAACCTGATGTTAAAAAAGGGACATTTAGTAGGACATATAGTTATTGTGCAATATTTTATAAGATTCAGTCAGAAGAGGTTAGAAAAGATTGGAAAGAGAGAAGGGAAGGGCAATATACAAAGGACCAGTCAGAGGACATCTGAATGGCTCCCAAGTATGCAAAAAAGTCCAGAAGGTTTAGGATTTTTGCAGGTGTTTTTATACCCCAGGAAGACTACAGAAAACTTTTCTTCAGGTAGACAACAGTTGCTGAAGGTGTGAGGGGAAAGATAGAGCAATTGGAAACATGTTTTTTTTTTTTTTTGGGCGGGGGGGTGCAGTAAGTTGGCAGAAATTTTGGAGGAATAGATGGTAACCAAGGAAATTATTTTTTTGAGCTCGGATTTGTGATTTGAATTGCCTACACATCATCGAGCATTAATAAAGGTAATGCTGTTGGCTTCCAAAAAAGCAGTTACTAGAAAATGGGAGTCAAAATCTAAACCAATCATAACTGCATTATTGAATGTTGTAAAGGAGGTAAACGAACTGGTGGTGGGATCTTTAAGAAAGGGAAGGAGTAAATTACATAGAAATAAATTTGTAGGAACATTACATGCAGAATAATGTTCAGAGGAGGAGGAGTGAAATTTAGGGGAGGGTAGTACTTGAGCAAGTTATGTAATGGAATGAATGCTAATTGTTAAAAATAATTCATATCTATGATGCATTAAAGTTAAGAAGTTTACAGTGATTTGTTTTCTATAACTGTGTGTGTACCCTTGTCATTGAAAAGGTGTGAAGTTAATAAAGATGTTTTAAAAAAAAATAGTGGCTTGATGGATTGCACAGATTTCACTGAATCATGATTGTCCCTCAGGGTAGAGTCAGAATTCTAGAATATCATAGCAGACCCCTCAGCTTTTGCTTAGGGAACTCATTTGGGATATCAGTGTGTGCAAGGGACTTGAAATAAGAGTTTCAGGAAAAAACACAAATGCCAAAGAGAAGATGGCAGTCATACTTGCCAACAGAGCTTTCAGGTACATTTGGTAACAAGGACCCCTACTTAACAGAACAGTTAACACCATAGTGACTTAGTACATAAGCCGGGGGGCCCACTCTTATCTTTTTTGCACTATAGTGAGAACTAGCTGACACCCAAACTCAATACATAGTCCACAAGTGATATGTACCAGAAATTGACAACCTTGCTTCTCCAGAAAACAAGCAGCTGAGCGAATATTGTACCAAGGTATTTAAGAAAGGCCTTGGCATCCAGTGCCTTTTCTATCCCTTTAGCAGGTTTTTTTATGCATCCCCCCCATTCCCCTAAACCACAGTATATTGTAAAGTGCCTAGGCGTAGAGACCAAAGATGATACTGGTATCACCTTTTTCGCTCTTGAAGCATTGTTTTTCCATCCTGCCAAGTCTGGCAAGAGAACTGTTTGTGTTGCTTCAGTATGTAGACCTCATTTATATATACAGGGGCTCTATCATTACCTAAACTTGCAGATTCTAGGGCTTACAGTTTGGATCATTTAGCTCTCATTTCTTCTAGGCACAGGTTTACTAATGACATACTTAACTTGTTAAGGGAGGCCAGAAAACCTAGCAAAAAATGTCTTGTTTAGCAAAATGGGGAAAAAAAGGTTTTTCCCATTGGTGCTGTGTCAAATGGCAGGACCTAACTTCAGCATCTACCTGTCAAACCTGTTCAAGTCAAGACTGTTACGCCTCTGTTAAGGTACATGCTTTATCAGTTTCTGCTTGCCTGTCACTAGAAGCCCCACTTTTCTCCTAGTTGTCTATGAATCCATTTCTGTATCGGAGATCTCTTAAAGATAGATTGTTCCTCCTTGGAACTTCATTTTCATTTTGCAGAACCCCCCCCCCTTCTGTGCCAGATACTTAAACTGCCATCAGGTAACTGTCCTAGATGACGTCTGTTTTGTTAGCTCTGAGCTTGGCTAGAAGAATGTCAGAATTAGAAGCTGTCATGCAGAGGGAACCCTTAATGATGTTCAATAAGAAGGTCACCTTGCATCCCATTTAGTCTTTCATGCCAAAAGTGGTTAGGAAACTGTCATTAAACATAACCATATATTTACCAGGATTTTTTCCTTCACCATGGAAGAGGGAATCTTGTGTGCATTGGCAGTTGAGATTTTACTTGGGCAGGGCAAAACAATTCAGAAAGTCTGACCAGCTGTTTATTTCTTGTTAAAGTGAGAGAATGAAAGCTTGTCAGCAAACTGTCTGCAAGTGGATTGCCCACTCAGTTACATTTTGTTACTTTTTGTATCAAAGTAAACCAAACTGCAGTAGTGCAAGAAAATTTAATAAATCCAATAAAACGCATTGATTCAATACATAAAGTAAAAGATTAGCGCTTCGTACATAACAGAGAACTTCTTCAGATCTACACAGTAGTTGCAATTTAAATAATACAGGCAATTAGTGCTGCAGATCACGTGACTTTAGAATAGGTTTAAGGGTAATGAACTCATTTAACCCCTTAGTCCCTGTAGCTTGTAAAAGTAACATCTATTTCACCTCTTGACATTCAGTCTTCATTCAGTCTTAGTTGTTCTATCACCTCCTATAACATTAGGCTGACAAATCTCTAATACTGAAAATTTAAAATAATGATTATTTGCCATCTGGGTAACATGTTTTGCAAGGGCATTTTTGCTATCCTTTCTCCGGATACTGTAAAGATGCTCACGTATCCGGTCTCTCAAACACCTATTAGTGTTGCCCACATAGAACATTCTGCAGAGCTCACAGGAAGCTAAATACACAGCATTCATTGTATTACAGTCAGCATATGCCTTAAGCTCATAGACATGTCCAGTCACAGGGTGTACATACATATCATCATTACTTATATAAAAACACATGGTACATTTACGACAAGGAATGGTCCCTGAAATAGCATTCCCTAAATGTTCATTCCCATTATTAACAACTCTGTTGGATTTATAACAGAGCAGTCTCTTTATACATTTCTGATTTTTAAAGGTAAATTGTGGCACTTCACCCAATGTCTTTTACATTTAGCATCTGATCGTATTATTTTCCAGTGTTTTTTAATAATATTGCATATAGCAGAAGAATCATTGGAGAAGGTGAGGCACATTCTTTCCTTATCTAACAAGTTCCCAGTCTTGCTGTTGGCAGGGCCCACTTCTGAATTCAGGTAGGGTTTTGACCGAGTGTCCTTAAATGAGACAACCTCATCTTGTGTCTCAGATATATCATCCTGTGGATGGCCTTTTTCTTTAAAATTATTTGAAATTTCTTCAAAAGATTCATACATACAACTGTCCTTTGTATGCAGCCGGGCAGATCTATAAAATTGCCCTTTTAAGCACATTCCTCTTTACAGATTTCAGATGCATACTTTTGGCATGTAAAATGTTGTTGGTCTTACAAGATTTAATATAAATCTGTCTCTCAATGCCATCAGGGACTTTAATAATTTGTACATCCAAAAAAGAAATCTTCTCATTAGATGAGCTAAATGTAAATTTCAAAAAGCTGGTACTGCTATTAAGATATTCAACAAACTCACATAAGGAAGAATAGTCATTCTCCCAAACAAAAAACACGTTGTCCACAAAACGACCGTAATAGAGAATGAACCTAGAAAAAATATTATTTTCATCAAAAACAAAGTCAGACTCCCACTGGATCATGACCATGTTGGCGTAGCTATTGGCACAAACCGTGCCCATAGCTACACCCATTCATTGTAAGTAAAAGGAGCCTTCAAACATAAACAAGTTATGTTCCAGTATAATCTCTAAAAGGGAGCAAATCAGATGAACCTTATTATATGTACTATTCTGTGTCAAAAAATGTCTAGCAAAGTCTAGCCCTGTATCATTAGGGATACATGTAAAAAGTGACGCCACATCCATAGTGACTAGTAATAAATCATTAGTAAATCCCTTTAACTTTTGCAAAAATTGTCTAGTGTCCTTTAAAACATGTTCAACTTTATCAAGTACAGGACGAAGTTGTTTCTCCACATATATGGAGAGTGTCTCTGGCCCACCCTCTGCCAGATACAGTGGGTCGCATGGGTGGATTAGTGGGGTTCTTATGCAGCTTTTGAAGTCCATGGATATATGGTACTATGGGATGCTCTACTAAAACGTATTCATAGAGCTGTTTATCAATGGTGTCCCCCATTAACAAGTCTTCAGTACAATAGTTCAGTTAAGTGGCAAGTAAGTGACAGTATCACTAAGCATATTCAACATAACATCAGTGTAATAGACAGTGTCAAAGACCACTATTCCTCCTCCCTTATCAGCTGGCCTGAAACACAGTGTATCAGATGATATTAACTCCATTAAGGCAGAAAATTCTGCTCTACTGAGATTATTTAAAAGCCTGATTTCTTTTACTTGAAAAGTACTCCTAAACATCATCTTGACACAATTTATAAAATGCTTCGACTAAAGGGGGTGAACAGGTACATAAGTGCTTGTTTTTTTGAAATCTATCATACCCCCAGCATTGTTACCATAACATAGCTTTAAAGATAAATTTCTTACAAATAATCGTAGATCATTTAACACATCTATCAAGTTAGAATAACCTGAAGATATAAAATTAAGTCCATAGTTCAATACCTTTAACTGTTGTACAGATAAGGTCGTAGTTGAAAGATTAAGCACTAGGTTTTGCGTATTTTGTTCTGCACGACTTGCTCTACTTCTGATGTCCCCAAATTCTGCCTCCTCTTGTTGAAACAAGTCTGACTCATTGATCGACCTCTCTCATTCAATTTCAATAGTTCTGGTGCTGTCAATCGTAAAAAAGGAGTACTGGACATATACACGTTGGTATTTTTAGCATCACAGTTAGTTGTCTGCATTTCCGTTACAAATGGAACATTTCCTGTTAAGAGCAAGCTGGATGAACCTGAAAAAAAAGTGGGAATATTTCTTTAAAGTATGTAGCTGTTCTGGCTTGATTCAATTGCGCATGCTCATGAGAGCAATCTGAATTTTCAGGCTCTTTAGTAGATGTAGAGCTAAAATTGTTAGATGATGTAGTATTTTTCACTGCCCGTGCATAGCTCGAGCCTTGTCTGTTTTCTCATCAGACCAAAAAGAGAACTTTCTCAGCGTTAATGTGACAACCTGAACCAAAAACAAAACGCTGAACCCCTGTGTCTTGAAACGCTTAAACAAGGCAAGGAAGCGAAATATAAAACTTTTAATATTCCAATGTAATCCAAAGTTAAGCGCTTTCACTCGCTCATTGCGAGCTTCATCAGAACTGAAAAATGCATATACACAATATCAGATTTAAATAGCTTTTTTGGCGCCAAGAAATATAAAAGGCACCATATCTAAGATAGCGTGATTTAAAGTGACAGTGCTAATTAAAATGTTACCAACGTATAACATACACAATTGTCATAAGTGTTATATAATATCCAAAAATAATTAAGTAATGAACAGAATAAATTAAAATAAAATCAATTCCATATAAAACCTATAAGAACAATATATTATATTCAAAAAATATATTAAAGCATAAATTTAATACTTATACAATCATTTATTCCTGGTTCATTAGAGGCATCTGTGAATAGTTGCCACCAGGTTTCTTTATATGACAATAAACTTTTAGGGTCGCCCCCTCTAGGATCTATAATAATACTGTCAATAATACCAAATTTAAACTTGTGGCCATCACCATATTTTTTAATATGCCTGTAAAGCGCATTCTTATCGTCTTTGGTCCTAATACTATATAAATGTGCATAAATTCGCTTATTGAATTTCCGTTCTGTTTTTCCAATATAGAACCCTGAACACGCTTCACATTTAGCCAAATATATCACCCATCTGGTATTACAATTCCCTTGTTTAAATCTATTGATAGTCTATCCAAAATTATATTTTCTTCCTGAAGAATTGTACAACATTGATTACACCTACCGCACTTAGTGGTGTGTCTGTTACTTAATAATTTATGATCAATTTGTCTTTCCAATAACTTTTTAATATTCTGCCCCATCTTGTTAACAAATATCGGCTGTGTGTCCAGGATTTTAACAAGATTCTGATCCGCCTGAATAATATTCCAACTACTAGTCATGATCTTTTTGATCTTACCTACGTATGGACCATACTCTAATATACATGCTCTTCCAAAATTTGGTGAGCTTTGGTTGTGTGTATTCTGTACCAAATCTATCCTGTTAGCATGATGGTAATAATCACCTAGCAAAAATGTGTATTTCTTGCCCCATTCTTTGACAATATTTGTTGTTATATGCGTCATACTCCTGGTGTCATATCCCCTTCCACTGAATAGGGTGGTGATGTATGATACCTCTTCCAACATCTCAGTGTATGTGGAGGTCATCCTGATGGCTCAAATTGTCTGACCTCTAAAAATATTATAAAATAACTTCCTGGGGTGATTGCTTGTAAATTCTAAATAACTATTAGAAAAGGTGTTTTTTTCTGTATAACTTAGATTTAAAGCATCCTTCCCCTTTAGAAATGTAAGTGTCAAGATATGGAAGACCATCTTTATTGCAAATGTACGTGAATTTGAGATGATCACTACTCGCATTTAAAAATAGCAAAAATTTGTCGAGTAGCTCCCTGTCACCATCCCATAGTATGTATATATCATCCAGGTATCTCGAATAATATTTAATATTCTTAAAATATTCACTAGTAAATAGTTTCAATTCTTCCCAGTCTAACATAACCATATTGGCGTATATGGTAGCACAAGCTGCTCCCATAGCTACGCCTCTAGATTGTTTAAAATATTCCCCTTCATATTTAATATAATTATGTTCCAAAACTAAGGACATAAGTTCCATAATCAAAAATCATCAGACCAAGAGAATATATGCCCGGTAGCAAAATCTTTCAAGTCACGTACCAGTTTTTTCTTTTTTGTTTCAATCGGATCTTTCTCGTAAGCATCTATGTCTGAAAACAGATCATCAAGTTTATGTTTATAACAAGAATAGTCCATGTTGCTGTTAATATTAGAAACGTTATTAGAAATGCTTATACGTAACTGTTCCTCAATAGGCAACTGGCTCCTCACTGCTACCACCAAGCATCAACTCATAAGGACCAGGGACAAGACTCTATCCTTGTGCGCCAGCCTAGGCATCACTGTCAACTTGCAAAAGTCCGTCTTCTCCCTCGCAGCATATTGTATATCTAGGCTCAGAAATAGACACAACCACCATGTCATTAAAGCTAACACAGAAAAGAGTGGAATCTTTACACAGTCAGATCAAATCCTTATTAAACAAAGAGTCCAGGCCAGAGTAGTCCTTCAAGTCCTAGGGACTATGGCTTTCGCATCTTAGTTCCTCTTGCTCACCTACATATGAGGATTCTCCAATGGATGCTATTTGCACAATGGTCGATGCAAGACCTTCCATTGTCTCACCAGATATTAATAACAAACGCATGCAAAAGGGACCTGACATGGTGGTTACACACAAAACAGCTTGTCATAGGTCGTCCACTTGTTCCTCCCCAAGAGAAAGCAGTTTTGACCACGGACGCTTCCCAGATAAGGTGGGGAGGTATTATCTGGGAAAGACGGTCCAAGGTACTTGGCAAAACCACGAGAACCACTTGCACATCAATGTTCTGGAGATGAGAGGGGTTCTATATGCTTGCAAGCACTTCACAGCTCCCTTCCCACTGGAACGATTGCGATTCAATCAGACAACATGTCTGTCGTGTGGTACATAAACAAGCAGGGGGGAACCAAGTCTTGCCCGCTTTGCAGAGAGGTCTTAAGAGTTTGGAAATGGGCGATGGATACTCTATGCTTCCTGATAGCAACGCATATCCCGGGGAAATCCAGCGTAATAGCGGACAAACTCAGTTGAGCAATTCTGATGCCTCATGACTGGTCCGTGAATCCAGTGGTTGCAAAGAGATCTTTCACAAGTGGGGCCAGCCTTGCTGCGATCTATTTGCCACTCACCTGAACACCAAATGCAGCAGCTACTTTGCCCTCATTCCCCATCTGGGGATGTCACCCAGGGATGCTCTAGTTCATGATTGGCCCCCGGGACTTCTTTATGCTTTTCCCCCCTTTTCCACTCATACCCAAAGTAATACAGAAAACAAGACAGTTGAGAAGTTCCTTGATCCTTGCTCCTTACTGGCCTCAACAAGTTTGGTTTCCTTTCCTGTGGGCCCTACCTCTTGGAGGAACCATGGATTCTGGACCCATCTCCCAAAGATCTGATTCATCAAACGGGGCAGTTCCACCCCTCCATCCACACCCTCAAATTGACAGCGTGGCTGCTCCAATTCCACGTATAGCCAGGTGTATTCCCTTATCCCCAGCGGTCAAACACATCCTGATTTCATCACATAAACCTTCCACTCAGAAACTATATTCTAGCAAATGGAAAAGGTTTTCTCTTTGGGCTACAAATCAGGGCTAAGATCCATATACGGCTCCTTTAGAATCCATTTTATCCTTCCTAACAACAATTTTTCATGAAGGAGCGGCAGCCGCTAGAGTTCAGTTAGCTGCCATTTCCAATTTCCATTTTTGGTTTCATGGGAAATCCAGTCATGCAGCACTCCTTCTGTAAAACCTTCGTAAAAGGAGTTGTTCTTCTTAGGCCCCCAGTAAAACAACCATTAGAACCCTGGGACTTAAACTTAGTCCTCTCATCTTTGATGTCTGCACCCTTTGAACCATCCACGTTGTCAGACCTAAAATTATCATCATGGAAAACCTTGTTCTTGGTAGCTATAACATAGGCTAGGAGAGTCTTGGAACTTCAAGCCCTAACTATTCAACCTCCTTACAATATCTTTCACAAGGATAGAGTCTCTCTCAGGACAAACCCTTCTTTTCTTCCTAAGGTATGCTCAGAGCACAACCTGAATACTACCATTGAGGCTACCTGTGTTTTTTCCAAACCACTCTAATAAATCTGAGTATATACTTTACCAGCTAGATGTCCACAGGATACTCAGATTTTATATACACAGGACTAAAGAATTCAGGAAATCTGATCAACTTTTCATTTCCTTTTCTGACAAAAGGAAAGACTTGCCTGTTTAAAAATTTATTCTTTCAAAATGGCTTTCAGATTGCATATCCTTTGCTTATCAACAAGCTGGTAGACAATTACCGGTAAAAGTTAAAGGTCACTCTACTAGGGCTGTAGCTACTTCATGTTCATAGGTTCATAGGTTCATACTAGGCTATCTGCCCGAGGGCATTTACAAGCCTAGCCCATCGTTTTGTGGCTTAGGCCACCCCTTTAGTATGGGGAACTATACCCATTATTTTTCTGTGCCTCTGTCGAGCAGTGACACTGAGGTAATCCCTGGGGTATATCTGCGATCTCCCATCCATTGGTCAAGATTTCTCTTGAACAAGGCCAGCGAGGTGCTCTGCCTCACATGTACCGGGATTTTGTTCCACAGCATAGGGAGTCTTTGGGTGATGAATCTATCCCTCCAGCACGTCCTATTAATAGCCGTGTCAAGGTTTAAGTCTCCCCTTGTGGCTCTGATGGATCTAGATTTTTGAGGTGAAGCATATTCATCAAATCTGGGTTTGACATGGCCTTGTATGTTAGGCAAAGGTCACCTCTGAGCAAGCGTGTAAGCGACTGAATAGAGCTGGAGTTCTTTCAGTCGGGCAGCATAGGACAGATTTTTGAGACCCTTTATCCTTTTGGTGAGGAACTTTGTGGCCTCTCCAGCTGCTGCAAGTGTCGGGTCAGATACATTCGAATGGGGCATTGTACTCAATCATTGGTCTGATGAGTGATGAGTAAAGGGAGACTATGACCTCCCTTGATCTAGATGAGAATCCCTTCATGATAAGGTGGGCAATGTAGAAGGTCTTCCTAACTACTTTAGCTACATGGGTGTCGAATGACAGACTACTATCAACCTGGGTCCCCAGGTCCCTGATAACTTCTTCTGTGCTCAGTGGATTGCCACCTATTTGGTAGCTAGGGGTAACCTTGTTTTTCCCGAAGGGTATGACTATGCATTTTGGCATTTAACTTTAGGCCGTGGCTCTGGCACCAGTTATCCGCTTCTGTGAGACCCTTCTGAAGGATATCTGTGTCAGATGTGTTTTTCTACTATGGCCCAGTTTGCAGTCATCTGCAAACTTTGTCAGCCATAACCCTCCTGTGTTTGCTTGTACTGGAAAAGTAGATGCCAAACAAGAGTGGGCCCAGGACTGAGCCCTGTGGGACACCACTTGTGACAGGCTTTGAGTCTGACATGGCGCCAGCAGCTCTGACCCTGTGGGTTCTGTCACTCAGCCAGTTTGCAACCCATCTTGTGATGTATGGGTTGACATTTAAGCTGATGAGTTTTTCAATGATACCCGAATGGGGTATTGTATCAGGCCTTAGCCAGATCGAGGTAGGCTGTATGGACTGCCTTTCCTCATCAATGGCTTTGGTGACTGTTTCAAAAAGACAACCAAGTTTAAAAGGCATGATCTGCCTTTGACAAAGCCAAACTGGGTTGGATCCAAAGTCTGCAAATTCCCTATGTCTTTATTTATGAGGTCCATTATGATCCTCTCCATGGCTTTGCAGATAAGGCTTGTCAAGCTAATGGGCGGTAATTTCCAGGGTCGGTGGAGGCACCGCCTTTGTGAAGTGGTACCACAGTTGCAGTGCGCCACTCCTGGAGTGCGTATCCAGAGGTAAGACTTTGATTAAACAGCTGTCCTAGCTGTGGGTTTAATTCCTCATTGAGTTCATGGAGCACACAGCCGGGGACACCATCAGGTCCCATGGATGCTGTGTTTTTGCTTTGGAGAGAGCAGTTCTCACTTGGGCTGGAGATGTTTGGGGGCTGCAATCGTTTGGTATAGATATCTCTCCTTTTGGGAGGGGAGGAGAAGTTTGCACTGAACCTGTCAGCCAGTATGTTGGCAATGTCTGTAGGATCAGTAATCTTCACATCATTTTGAACTAGTTCTGAGCATATCTGGGAGTTTCCTCCCAGGTTTCTAACATAGCTAAAGAAGGCCTTATGATTGTCTTTTGAGTCTTTAGCTATTTTTCTCTCGAAATTTGCTTTGGATGATTTTATGAGAGCTCTTAGTTTTTACTTATAGTGATCAAGGGTGTCTTACCTTTTAAGGATTTTGCTCTATCTTGTAGTAGCTTCCTCCTTTTGTTGTAGAGTTTGTTTATGGCTGGGGTCCACCAGACTGGATGCTTGCCTTTGGTACAAAGAGTCTTTGTTTTGCTTGGGATTGCCTTATCCATGCAGTCCTGCAGGTGCTGGTAGAAGGCATTTGTAAGTGATTCAGCGGGGTGAGGACTGTTTTCCCCGGCCTCGGAGGCGTTAGAGGAGACCACACTAGCCTTGAGAAGTGTGAAGTGGGCTTTTGAGAAGTTCTTTACTGTGGTCTTTTTATTTCAGGTGGGGTGGGATGAGGACCTCCAGCGAGATTAGTTTGTGGTCTGATCTCACCAGTGAGGGGTACACCTCGTGTTGAACATTGTGCTCCCATGTTCGTGATGATGAGATCAAGTATGTTATCTCCTCTTGTGGGATGGTGACTAGTTGTTCCATGGCATTTGAGTTTATGAATTCCAGGAACTTTTGGGCTAGGGTGTTTGGGCTTGAGTAGTGTTCCCAGTCTATATTAGGGTAATTGAAGTCACCTAGTATGATGGTGTTTGGTGATACATTTATCCCCTCTAGTGTTTTCAGGAAGGCCATGTGAGGTTCCTGAGTTTGTGAGGGTGGCCTGTAACATGCTACAATTTGCAGAGCAGTCTTGCCTATGGTTAATTGCACCTGGATGGTCTCCGATGCATCGTGCGTTGCCACCAGTCTTGAGGTGTGGGTGTCCTTGATGAATATGGATACCCCCCCTCCTTTCTTGGTATTGTCCAGATTTTGGGGCCGGAACGCATGATATGAGGTAAAGGCTCCCAATTGATACTATTTGTGCAGCAGCTACTTGGGCAAGACCACATATGTTTGTCACTCATTACAAATTAGATTTGGCCTCCCGAGGCAGGTCATCCTTTGGGTCCACTGTGCTGAAGAGTCTCTTCACTTGAGCCACCCGGGATAAAGTTGCTAGGGACACTGTCCCATCCAGCAAGAATTATGGCGAGATAGGACTACATAACATAAAGAAGTTATGTACTTACCATAATGTTCCATGTTTGTAGCCCGTCTCGCCTATATTCTTGCGTCTCTCCCTCCAACCCCCTTCCTGTTTCTGGGGGATTTGGTGGACCTCTTTTTGGGGCTGCCTGATATTGCTCTCTATTGTCCACCTGGAATGGATTATGTTTCTAACCCTTTGCTGTATTAATACAGCTTCTTTCTTATTACCTGATAGGCATTTGTTGCTTTCTTGCAAACTAGATCTGGTGAATTGCCATGAGGCACTATGGGATAGGGGCTAGCCTCGAGCCAGTAAAAGCTCTCGAGCTTTAGTATCAGCCGAATCGGAGCCAAATATCGACTCCAAACCAATCCAGCAAGAATATAGGCAAGATGGACTACAAACATGGAACATTATGGTAAGTACATAACTTCTATTTTTCACTGTTGCAGTACCACTTGTCTCTCTGTCTTGGGTGTTGTAGAACAGGTCTTGCCATGATTCCCTTAGAGTAGAAGCATGTTTGCAAATGCAGTCAGGGTGTGGGTGTTCAGCTCACAAGGCCACTGCTTAGTGGCAGCCTTCACGTACTAGTGCATAGAGCTTATCTACTTGCATGTGCAAATGTAAGGGCCTCATGGTGATGGAGCAGTTTAGCTATCCCAACACAAGGGAAGGGATTATAGACATAACTTTAGTGCCCTCTTTGCCATAATGCCAAAAAGCAGCCACCATGGCTTCTTGTATGCTGGGACCATGTAGTCAGCTCTAACTTCCATACTTGGTATGCCAGTGCAGTGGAACAAACAGGCTCAAGAGTGATGGGAGGCAGCTTGATTTTTGGCAGACATTGAAGCAAAAGCACAGCAGAGTGTGTATATCACTCTTCCACACTCCAAAACAGCTGTAGTGAAAACCCAAGTCACTGGAAAAATGTTTTTTACCACACTTGTATGATCCATAATGGTGTAGTAACTAAATGATGTTCTTCGTCTCACATTGCTGCAGTCATAACCTGTGGGTAGTCCGCTGTCCTCGGTCGGCCCGAATACCAAAGTGTTAGGCTGGCGTCGGTCATGGTCGCTCAGATCTGACGTCAGTATGCAGTGGTACTAAAGCGCATGACCAACGCCATATCCTCAGTCTTTCTTGCCGCGTGGTCCGAAGCAGAAGCAGCGTTTGCAAGTGCCGTTCGGCGTCCTGAAATTTTCGTATTCTGAGTTTCAGACCGAAGACCAAGTTGGGCTAAGTACCCCGTTGGGGAATATTTTTGTCTTTTCTTGCCTCAGTTAAATCCGGATGTCAGAAAAAGTTAATAATTGTATTTCTTGTGGGAAACAGATACCTCATAGGGACTACCACTCTCTCAGTATTCCTTGCTTGGGGCCTGAGCACGACGTGGTCGGGTGTCGCTTTTGCGCTAGATTTAATAAGCGCACCATTAAACGTAGGTTAGATTGTGCTAGACTTGTTTTCGGTGGCGGTGTAACTACAACATGCCGTCGGATCCTCCGGCGCCACCGCTAAGAAGCGAAAAGATAAATCGTTAAAGTCTAAGCAGGATGAGTCGTCCGTTGCGGACGCCGGTTCTATGGAAACTGCGGTTGAATCTGTGGATCCAGCCGAGGTTTCAGCTGAATCACAGGGGGAGCCTTTAATCTTACAGGAATTGGCCTCTCAGGAGTTAGGTCAGGCCGAGGGGGGCCTCTCAAGTTTCTGTAGTTCCTTCCTTACATAAGGTTGTTAGGCCTTCTACTTCTGTCACTAAAGCCCCTTCTAAAGCTAGACCTGGTCTTTCTGGCACAGGCGTCAGCCCTAGTTCTTCAGGCTCTGTTCCTAAAAAACATATGCTGAAAATGGCAGAGGATTTGATTACTTTAATCAGAGGTTCTATGCCCCCTCCAGATAAGAGGCCTAGGGTGGAGACAGAGGTGGAGGGTTTGGAGCATTCCTCAGATTACTCTGAGTCTTCAGCTGAGGACATTCAGGATTTTCCTCCTATTCTGATTCGGATGCAGAGGATTCTGTCCTTCTGCTTCTCCTCCAGAGGATTTTTCCTTTTCTGAAACCCTGCACTCCATGAGGGAGCATTTTAAGTGGGAAGGTCAGGATTTTTCAGATTCTCGTAAGAGGCTTAGGGAATTTTGTTTTACCACAACATAGGCCCTTTGCTATTCCCCTGTTTTGGATGTTGTTCAGGATGTTTTTCTGAAGCTTCCCTTAATCCTGATTCTTTACCCCCTGCCCCTGTCAAGCCAGACAGGTATTACAGAGTTCCAGAGGCTCATAAATATTTGTATAAGAGTCTTAGAGCTGACCCGGAAACTATTAGTCAGGGACCTAAGGGTGTCAGGGCTTCTGTAGTTAAGAATCCAGTTCCTCTGGATAAAGATTCTAGAGCTTTGGATAGGTGGGGTAAAAAAGTGTATACCTCCTCCACGCTAGCTATGAGGGCTTTAAATTGCCAGTTTCATATGCTGAAGTACCAGAATTTTCTGAAGTCAGTTGAAATCTAAGGTAGATGCTTTAGCTGAGGGTATAGAGTGTAAGGAATTGCAGGACTTAGTTCATGCCTCTGATCAGGTAGGTAAGCATTCCTTGCAGTGTGGCTTTGATGCTCTTCAGGCTTCTTCCAGGGTGGCTGCCACCGGTTCAGTTATTCGTAGGCACGTCTGGCTTAAGGATCAGAATTTGTCAGAGCATGTTAAAGCTAGAATTTTGGATGCTCCCCTTCAATCTGAAGTTCTTTTTGGTTCTCCTGTGGAGTCAGTTTTGAAGAAAATGGAAGACAAAGCTAAGTCCATGCAGACGGTTAAGGAATTTTTACAAGTGCAGCCCCCTAAGTTTAGCAGAAATTGGCCTGCAAAAGGATGGGCTTATCCTTCTTCTGATTTTCAGTCTAAGGGCAGATCTAGACGTGGTAGGGGCAGAGCTCATGCTCAGGGTTCTTTCAGACCTAGGACGTGGAGTTCCCCTGCACAATCTTCTGGTGAGGGCAGGGGTCAGCCTTTTCGTAAACAGACCCAATGACCTGTATCTCCAGCTGCCAGATTCCTCATGTCTGGCAGCTCCTCTAGGAGGAAAGTTGGCACTTTTCAAGCAAAATTGGCTTTTGGTCACCCAGGACAAATGGGTGTTGGACATTATAAATCGAGGCTACAAGTTTTATTTTCACACCTTGCCTCCTTTCAAAGGCATGCCGGACGTACCTCCTCAGCAAAGGCTGGAGGCTCACAAGCAGATTTCTTTACTTTTACAAATAGGGGCTATCCAGGTGGTACCTCCATCGGAAGTAGGCCTAGGATTTTATTCTCGCCTGTTTCTTGTGCCAAAGAAAGGAAACACTTGGAGGCCAATTCTGGATTTGTCCATTCTCAATACATACCTAGACATTCCAAAGTTCAAGATGTTAACTTTGCAGCAACTTCTGCCTCTGCTAGGCAAAGATCACTGGATGGTAACTCTGGATCTCAAAGAGGCTTATCTTCACATTCCTATCAGGCCCAGCTGCAGGAGATTCCTGCATTTTCGGGCTGGTACTTTTCATTATCAGTTCTCTGCATTGCCCTTTGGCTTATCTACTGCGCCCAGGGTGTTCACAAAGGTCCTGGCTCCTGTGATAGCCTTCTTAAGACTAAGAGGAATACAAATTTATCCTTATCTGGACGATTGCCTGATTCTTGCTCAAGACAAAGTCAAGTTACTTCAGCATCTACAGTATGTGATGGCAGTTTTAAGGTGCCTAGGGTATTCTGTGAACGAAACAAAGTCCAGTCTAGTACCCTCTCAGGACATGTGCTTTCTGGGTGTGAGACTGAATACAGCCTCTCAGATGGCTTTTTTGACCCCGGACAAACAAAGAAATCTTCCCCTATGCTTCCAGCAATTATCCCTACTGTCCAGGCTGACTGCAAGGACAGTCCTTCAAGCCTTGGGGTTCATGGCATCTTGTATTCTGGTACTTCCCAATGCCAAACTACATATGAGGAAGCTACAATGGTATCTCAAAAGTGTATGGACTCGACACTGCCACGATTTGGACACTGTCATTCAGATAATACCTTGCATCCAAAAGGAATTTTTGTGGTGGGCTCAGGAATGTCACCTAAACAAGGGACTCTCTGTGACCCGACCAGAGGCGAGTCAGATCTTAACGACAGATGCCTCAGACATGGCTTGGGGAGCACACTTCAATGGGAAATGGATTCAAGACACGTGGCCTCCCAGACTACAGCATTTGCATATCAACATGAAGGAGATGTTAGCAGTCCAGTTTGCACTGATGGCTTTCAAGGATCTACTTCAACCGGGACAGGTGTTGATTCAAACAGACAACACAACAGTCATGTGGTACATCAACAAGCAGGGGGGAACCCATTCGTACCCTCTTTGCAGACAAGCTATGATTTTGTGGGAGACTGCTCTGAGTTTGCACGTCACTCTTCAAGCGAGGTTTCTGCCAGGAGCACAGAACTCCTTAGCAGATGTTTTGAGCAGACAGATGGTGGATCCCCACGAGTGGAAATTGGATCCTCATGTATTTCAACAGTTGACAGTGGCTTGGGGAACTCCAGACATAGATCTGTTCGCTTCTCCACTAAATTTCCAACTGCCAAAATTTTGCACAAAGATGTTTCACCCAAAAGCTTGGAAAGTGGATGCTCTATCTTTCAGTTGGAACAACCTTCACGTCTATGCTTTTCCTCCTCTGCCTGTCCTTCCTAGGGTGCTCTTGAAGGTCAGACAGGACAAGCCTTGCATGATTCTAATAGCTCCAGATTGGCCACGTCAGCACTGGTATCCTCTGCTGAGGAGTTTAGTACAGGAGCCTCCTTGGCCTTTGCCACCAATTCCACACCTTTTGTCCCAGGCAAGCAATCATTTCCTCAATGTCAAGATACAGTCCCTGCATCTGACAGCCTGGCATATTCTGTTTTAGACCCTGGGGGGTCGCAGCTTCCTCAACAAGTTTTGAATGTCATATTGGAAGCCAGGCGACCTAGTACTAGGAAAGTTTATGCTGATAAATGGAGGAGATTTTTTCTTTGGAGCACAGCAAAGAGCTTTGATGTTTCAGTGCCTAATTTGGTTGTTACACTACAGTACCTTACAGAATTATTAGACAAGGGTTTGTCTTTCTCCTCCGTGAAAGTTCATGCTGCAGCCATTTCTGCTCACTATGATTGTGACCCACCATTATTTTCTCACCCTTTGTTTAAGCAATTTCTTAGAGGGGCAAAGAACATAAGACCCCCACGTAGAGCTCCTACTCCTTCCTGGGATCTCAATTTTGTGTTGGAAAAGCTTACTTTACCTCCTTTTGAACCTGCAGCTACATCTGAGTTGAAGTTTTTGTCTTGGAAGACTGCTTTTTTGTTGGCCATTACGTCTGCTAGGAGGGTATCTGAATTGCAGGCTCTAATGGCAGTTGAACCCTTCCTGATATTCCATAAGGACAGGGTATCCCTGCGTACTAACCCTACTTTTATGCCTAAAGTTGTTTCTAATGTGGCCTTGAACCAATCTATTAATTTGCCTACTTTTTATGCTGATCCCCAAAATAAAGGGGAAAAAATTTTACATTCTTTGGATATTCACAGGCAGTTACGCTATTATTTGAGCAGAACTAAAGGGTTCAGGCAGACTCAACAGTTATTCATTTCTTTTGCTTTGGGTTCACAAGGAAAAGCTGTTTCAAAGCAAAGTATTTCTAAGTGGATTGGCCATTGTATTGCTTTTTGTTATTCTCATCATGGAAAGGATGTTCCGGCTGGGATCAGACCTCATTCCACTAGGGCTACTGCCACTTCTACTGCCTTTTTAAGGGGAGTACCTACTAAGGATATTTTGGAGGCAGCTACTTGGAGTTCAGTGCACACTTTTACTAAACATTACCATCTCCCTCTTTATTCCAAGTCTAGGGCTGGGTTTGCCACTGCAGTTTTACAGGGCATGTTAGCAGCTCCTAATGCTTTTTAATTTTGCCAACCTCCCTTACCTTTGCTTTGGGATTCTACCCACAGGTTATGACTGCAGCAGTGTGAGACGAAGAACATAGTACAGTTTTGTACCTACCATAAATGTAGATGTTCGAGGATCCACATTGCTGCAGTCCAATTTTCCCTCCTTCCCCTCTGTAGTTTGGGGTTGCTGTGTTGCTTTTGGGGTAATTATTTT